>NC_081556.1:152079159-152419688 GCF_963082655.1 Stomoxys calcitrans | reverse complement strand
GGGTAAGGGGGAGAGTCCGCCCCCCTTCAGATATCAAAAAATTTAGTACCCTATTTTCACGGCAGAATCATTATTTCATCCGTTGTTGAGTCTATACGGAACAGACAAACAAACAAACACAAATTGACTTTTATACCCACCACCGAGGATAGGGGGTATATTAATTGTGTCATTCCGTTTGCAGTACATCGAAATATCAATTTCCGACCCTTAAAAGTATATATATTTCGGATCGTCGTAAAATTCTAAGGCGACTTAACGATGTCCATGTGTCCGTCCGTCTGTTGTAATCACTCAAGAGCTTCAAAAATTGAGATATTGAGCTGAAATTTGGCACAGATACGTATTTTTGATGCACGCTGGTTATGTTCTTTAACGGGCCATATCGGACCATATTTGGATACAGCTGCTATATAGACCCATTTTACGATAAAGGGTCTAATGCCCATAAAAACTTTACTTTTCATCCGATTTTGTTGAAAATTAAAACAGTGAGTAGCTTAAGGCTTCCCGACAACTGACCCAAATATGGTTCAGATCGGACTATATTTAGATATAGCTACCATATAGACCGATCTCCCGATAAAAAGTCTAAAGCCCATAAAAGCTTTATTTATTACCCGATTTCGCTGAAATTTGGGACAGTGGGTTATTTTAAGCCTCCCGACAACTGACCCAAATATGGTTCAGATCGGACTATATTTAGATATAGCTGTCATATAGACCGATCTCCCGATAAAGGGTCTGAAGGCCATAAAAGCTTTATTTGTTATCCGATATCGCTGAAATTTAGAACAGAGGGTTACCTTAAGCCTCCCGACATCTGAATTGCATATGGTGCAGATCGGAATATCTTTAGATATGGCTGCCATATAGACCGATCTCCCGATAAAGGGTCTGAAGGCCATAAAAGCTTTATTTTTTATCAGATTTTGCTGAAATTTGAAACACTGAGTAGGTTGAGACCTCCCAACATTCGACCAAAGTATGGTTCTGATCGGACTATATTTAGATATAGCTGCCATATAGACCGATTTGCCGATAAAGGGTCTGAAGCCCATAAAAGCTTTATTTTTTTACCGATTTCGCTGAAATTTGCAACAGTGATTTATTTTAAACCTCCCGACATTCGACCCAAATATGGTATAGATCGGACCATATTTAGGTAAAGCTGTCATATACACCGATCTCCCCATAAATGGTCTGAAGGCCATAAAAGCTTTATTTATAACCCGACTTCGCTGATATTTGAAACAGTGGGTTATTTAAAGCCTAACGACATCTACCGTAAATATGGTTCAGATCGGACTATATTTAGATATAGCTACCATATAGACCGATCTCCCGATAAAGGGTCTGAAGACCATAAAAGCTTTATTTATTACCCGATTTCGCTGAAATTTGCAACAGTGATTTATTTTAAACCTCCCGACATTCGACCCAAATATGGTATAGATCGGACTATATTTAGATATAGCTGCCATTTAGACCGATCTCCCGATTAAGGGTCTGACGGCCATAAAAGCTTTATTTATTACCTGATTTCGCTGAAATTTGCAACAGTGGGTTATTTTGAGCCTCCCGCAATCTGACCTACATTTGGTACAGATCGGACTATATTTAGATATAGGTGTCATGTAGACCGATCTCGCGATAAAGGGTCTGAAGGCCATAAAAGCTTTATTTTTTATCCGATGTCGCTGAAATTTGCAACAGTATTTTATTTTAAACCTCCCGACATCCGACCCAAATATGGTATAGATCGGACTATATTTAGATATAGCTGCCATATAGACCGATGTCCTGATTAAGGGTCTGAAGCCCTTAAAAGCTTTTTTTTATTACCCGATTTCGCTGAAATTTAGAACAGTGGGTTATCTTAAGCCTCCCGACATCTGACCTACATATGGTGCAGATCCGACTATATTTGGATATAGCCGGCATATAGACCGATCTTCCGATAAAAGGTCTGAATGCCATAAAAGCTTTATTTTTTATCCGATTTCGCTGAAATTTGAAAAAGTACACTGTTTTAAGCCTTCCAAAATCCGACCCAAATATGGTACAGATCGGACTATATTTAGATATATCTGCAATATAGACCGATCTACCGATAAGGGGTCTGAAGCCAATGAAAGCCTTATTTATTTTCCGATTTCGCTGAAATTTTAAACACTGAGTAGGTTAAGACCTCCCAACATTCGACCTAAATATGGTTCCGATCGGACTATATTTAGATATAGCTGTCATATAGACCGATTTGCCGATAAAGGGTCTCAAGCCCATAAAAGCTTTATTTTTAACCGATTTCGCTGAAATTTAAAACAGTGAGTTTTTCTGAGCCTCACTATATCCAACCTAAATATGCTTCAGATCGGTTTATATTTGGATATATCTGCCAAAAAGGCCAATATTATGTTCTACAAAATTGAATAGTGACATATATATTAGACCACTCAATGTGCGTGCCGAATTTGGGTCTTTAAGTTATCCAATTTTCACCAGATTGTGACGAACTGGGGTTTAAATATATACCCGAGGTGGTGGGTATCCAAAGTTCGGTCCGGCCGAACTTAATGCCTTTTTACTTGTTATATATAAAATATATGAAAACATGACGAAATGTGTACCTTCCACCCCCCCCTCCACCCATTCTATGGTGGGGGATCTTTTTCCTTTGTGCAAAAATTTACCGCCATATGACGTAGATGAATGAAAGACAATCGGCTAATCTTTCTACGCCAAATCAAAAACCCTGATTGGGTCATATTAAATAACAAAGCATTTTAATATATGGATATATTTTCATAAATAAAAATGAAATAGAAAACAGCACCAAACAATTTTAAAGCTGTCATGTTACCATAAACCACATAATTAACACACACTAGGCCAACGAGCCAATATCAAATGCCAGAGCCATTGCTCATTCCCCACTCTCGTCACAAAGGGTGAAATTATTATTTTGGCAAAGTCGTTGACATGATTTGAGCTTGATTTGACTTTGGCATGTGTCTTTTCATTTCTTTTTTTTTTTTTGAAATCTTTTCGTCATATTCAAAACCATCGAAACTCGACTTGTCATTAGAGAATAAATAATTCATAGTGAATAACCGGCGTGGGTCTGTTTTTTTTGGAAGGGGGAAAAGCCAAAATCACCAGGTTTACATATAAAAGCCGATGGAATCTTCAAATGCAAACAGTTGACCAACTTTTCAAATTGGATCACTGTCTTTGTGTTACACCCAAAGAATGGAATGGAAAGTTGGGCTCATGCTGAGCTTTTGTCTAGCATTGGCAGTGGCGGAACCAAAACGCATTAACCAGCCCACTACATTTATTTATCGGCGCGAGAACTACAGAAACTATCGCCCGTCAATTGGTAGTGACTATGGAAAATTGGATAAATCACAAAAGAAACTTTATTTGCTGGTTCCAGAGGTGGCTAAAGAAGGCACTGCACTAAGGCAAATTGTAGAAAAAAACAAAAGGAAAAACAGTTCCAAGAAAAAGTCTGGCTCAACTGAAGCCTCTACATTTCTATCTCAAGAATTGCCAACCTTCTTAGATCTTTTGGAGGAACTTATCGACGAACAAAGATCTGAGAGAGCACAAAGAAAATCAAATCCAGCATTAAGGCAAACTAATCCGGTTACCTCAATAATTCCTCCCCCCTTTGCTTCAACATTTAATATCCCCTCAAACTCCATACTTCAAAGCGGCTTGTATGGGCCGGTTGCTCCAGTGCAGAGAAGAACAAATCCAGTTACCTCAGTATTACCCTCTCCCTTCGTATATACTTTGAATATCCCCACGAATGGTAGGCTACAAACAGGCCTACCAGCACCAGCTACATCAACCATATCCACCCCAGGAGCAATATCAGGTATCTTGAATGTATACCAAGCCCCGCCTACGATACTGGAGAGTACATCGCCTAAGCCAAACGCTAATTTGCCTTACTCTGAGGTGCCTGACCCTATGGGTGCTGCCCTAGAAACTACCGCCGCTTCTACCATAAACACAAGCAGTGCCGATTTGACCACTACCTCGCCACGACCCACTTTACCCACATCGAGCTCAAGCTTATCATGGTTCCCCTTTCCACAAGGCTTTCAGGGAGCCTCAGAAAACTCCAACTCTTGGTCGTGGCTGTTTGGAAATCGAAATCGAACGCAAACGGATTGAGGTAATGTGGTTAAGATAATTCAAATCTTATTGAGATTGAAAAACTGGAAAATCGTAAAAGGCTCCCCAAACAGCTATCGAAAGCTTCAAAGAGAGAGAGTGGACATAAGAGTTTATCACAACTAAATCCAATCACGAAAACATTTTGTGGTACAGTGCTGTTCAATAACTTTTGGTTACTAAATCCAATTCAGAAAAATCTTACAAAATTTGAAGGTTCTTCGAAAAAGTTTTAAAAGTTTTCCCATATTCCAGAGAAACTTTCACATCATTTGCTTGAAATAAAAAAAAGAAAATTAGAAAAACTTTTTTATTTTAAGAACAAATTATGAATAAACGATTAGGTCAAGGTAGGCAATACCACGCCATAAAGGAGAAATTCTTTGCATATAAGGAAACGCATACCTCCATTGTTTTGGTCGCAATGAGCGAAATGCGAAATATAATGGCGATCGGTTAACAGAAGTATGTGAAGGGACTTAACTTAACTCACTGTCCCAAATTTCGGCGACATTGGACAATAAATGTGGCTTTTATGGGCCTAAGACCCTAAATCGGAGGATCGGTATATATGGCAGCTATCTGGACCGATCTGGGCCAAATTGAAGAAGGACGTCGCAGAGCCTAACACAATTCACAGTCTCAAATTTCGGCTAAATCGGACAATAAATGCGCCTTTTATGTACGTAAACCCTTAAATCCAGAGTTCGGTCTATATGGCAGCTATATCCAAATTTGAACCAATCAGGACCAAATTGAAGCAAGATATCGCTGGGCCTAAGACAACTCACTGTCCCAAACTTTAGCAAAATCGGATAATAAATGTGGCTTTTATGAGCCTAAGACCGTAAATCGTAGGATCGTCTATATGGCAGCTATATCTAAATCTGAACCGATCTGTGCCATATTGCAGAAAGATGTCGAAGGACCTAACTCAACTCGCTGTCTCGAATTTCGGCGACATCGGACAATAAATGCGCCTTTTATTAGCCCAAAACCCTGAATCGAGAGATCGGTCTATATGGGAACTATATCCAAATCTGAACCAATTTGAGCCAACTTGAAGCATATAATCGGAGGGCCTAACACAACTCACTGTCCCAAATTTCAGCAAAATAGGATAATAAATGTGGCTTTTATGGACCTAAGACCCTAACTCGGCAGATCGGTCTATATGAGGGCTATATCCATATCTGGGCCGATCTGGGCCAAATTTAAGAAGAATATTAAAGGGTCTAACGAAACTCACTGTCCCAAATTTCCGCTTAATTGGACAATAAATGCGCCTTTTATGTACCTAAAACCTTAAAACGAGAGATCGGTATATATGGAAGCTATATCCAAATCTAGACCGATCTGTGCCATATTGCAGAAAGATATCGGATGGCCTAACGCAACTAATTGTCCCAAATTTCGCCAAATCGGATAATAAATGTGGCTTTTATGGGCCTAAGACCTAAACTAAATCGGCGGATCGGTCTATATGACAGCTATATCCAAATCTGGACCGATCTGAGCCAAATTGACGAAGGATATCGAAGGGCCTAGCACAACTCACTGTCCTAATTTCAGCGATATTGGATATTAAGTGTGGCTTTTATGGGCCTAAGACCCGAAATCGGAAGATCGGTCTATATGCCATATAGACCGATCTGGGCAAAATTGAAGAAGGATTTCGAAGAGCCTAACACAATTCACTTTCCCAAATTTCATCAAAATCGGATAATAAATGTGGCTTTTATTGGCATAAGACCCTAAATAGGCGAATCGGTCTATATGGACGTATCGGTCTATATATGGGGCCACATCAAGATATAGTCGGATATAGCCCATCTTCGAAGTTAACTTTCTTATGAACAAAAAAAAAGAATCTGTGCAAAGTTTCAGCTCATTATCTCTATTTTGAAAGACTGTAGCGTGATTTTAACAGACAGACGGACGGACATGGCTAGATCGTCTTAGATTTTTGCGCCGATCAAGAATATATATACTTTATAGGGTCGGAAATGGATATTTCGATGTGTTGCAAACGGAATGACAAAATAAATATAGCCCCATCCTTCGGTGGTGGGTATAACAAATATTCAAATCATTATTTCTTGACCATTCCCAACTTCGTCATAACCCAGTTGCCCATTGACTGTAATGAAAACACTTTTTTTTTCCTCCAACTTTCTTCCTCCTGCGCCATAACGATGGAATCACTTCAAATAGCTAAACTTGAATTATGTGGTATAGGTTCAATTGGGTAACATTCGATGCTTGACTGGTTTGCAACAGAATGGATGGTTGATTGCCTCAGTTACTCTTTTGCAAATGCATGCATGTTCGCCAACCCACCCATGGCTTTACTTGGGGAGACCCCTCAAATGTTGGAAATGAATGCAAAAAGGATGCGAAAGTAACCTTAAGTGTCAATACTTGGTTAAAATTTATAGTTTAAACCTCAGAGAACTTTTGTCCTAAATGCGGTTAAGCAAACATAGCCATGACATATCCATGCCACCACCTCCCTCATGAGGTTTTCAATTCATACCAATGCGGGGAGCAATAATATGCATGGTGGCCACCCACGCTACGTACACTTAAAAAAAAAATTAATGTTTCTACATACATTTTTTTGTCCATAAGCAGGTTAAGTTCGAAGATGGGCTATATCGGGCTATATTTTGATATAGCCCCCATATAGACCGAACGGCCGATTTAGGGTCTTAGGCCCATAAAAGCCACATTTATTATCCGATTTTGCTGAAAATTGGGACATTGAGTTATGTTAGGCCCTTTGACATCCTTCGTCAATTTGGCACAGATGGGTCCAGATCTGGATATAGCTGCCATATAGACCGATCTTCCGATTTAGGGTCTTAGGTCCATAAAAACCACATTTATTATCCGATTTTGTTGAAATTTGGGACAGTGAGTTTTCTTAGGCCCATCGACATCTTTCTTTAATTTGGCCCAGATCGGTTCACATTTGGATATAGCTGCCACATAGACCGATCTCTTGATATAAAAGGCGCATTTATTGTCCGATGTCGACAAAATTTAGGACAATGCATAAGGTTAAGCCCCCTGACATACTTCTGCAGGTTAAGTTCAAAGATGGGCTATATCGAACTAGATCTTGATATATCCCCCATATAGACCGATAGGCCGATTTAGGGTCTTAGGGCCATAAAATCCACATTTATTATCCGATTTTACTGAAATTGGGGGCAGTGAGTTATGTTAGGCCCTTTGACATTCATCGTCAATACGGCTCAGATCGGTCCAGATTTGGATATAGCTGCCATATGGACCGATCCTCCGATTTAGGGTCTTAGGCCCATAAAAGCCATATTTATTATCATATTTTGCTGAAATTTGGGACAGCAAGTTGGGTTCGGTCCTCAGACATCCTTCGTTAATTTGGCCCAGATCGGATCAGATTTGGATATAGCTGCCATATAGACCGTTCCTCCGATTTAGGGTCTTAGGCCCATAAAAGCCACATTTATTATTCGATTTTGCTGAAATTTAGGAGAGTGAGTTGTCTTAAGCCCGTCGACATCTTTCTTCAATTTGGCTCAGATCGGTTCAGATTTGGATATAGCTGCCATATAGACCGATCTCTCGATATAAGGTTTTGGGCCTATTAAAGACGCATTTATTGTCCGATGTCGCCAAAATTTAGAACAATGAGTAAGGTTAAGCCCACTGACATACTTCTTCAATATGGCATAGATCGGTTCAGATTTCGAGATAGCTTCCATATAGACCGATCTCTCGGTTTTTGGTTTTGGGGCCATAAATGGCGCATTTATTGTCCGATTTTGCCATAATTTGAGACTATGAGTTGCGTTAGGCTCTTTGACGTCCTTCTTCAATTTGGTCCAGATCGGTCCAGATTTGAATATAGCTGCCATATAGACCTGTCTCTCGATTTAAGGTTTTAGGCCCATAATAGGCGCATTTATTGGCCGATTTCTCAAAGATTTGGGACAGTGCATTATGTTAAGCTTTTCGACATTTTTCTGCAACTTGCCGCAAATCGGTCCAGAGTTGGATATAGCTGCCATATAGACCGATATCTCGATTTAAAGTCTTCGCCCCATAAAAGGCGCATTTATAATCCGATTTCGCTGAAATTTGACACAGTGACTTATCTTAGGCTTTTCGACATCCGTGTCGTATATAGTTCAGATAGGTTTATTTTTAGATATAGCTACTAAAAAGACCAATATTTTGTTGTACACAATTGTACAATGACTTGTACTTATTAGTATTTGGTCCAAATCGGAACATATTTTTTTACCGGATTTTGATGAAAGGTAGTTAACATATGTACCCGAGGAGGTGGGTATCCAAAGTTTGGCCCGGCCGAATTTAACGCCTTTTTTCTTGTTTAATTTAGTTCTACTGAAAAAAAACTGTAATAGATAACTTTCTATAAAATTATGGCAACATTTTCACTCAATGATTTTTTTCAGTGTAACAACATTTTACTTTCACAAAAATTACACACAAATACTCTCACCTACATACACACAGAAGTCCTACTTTGCTTTGGGTTATTTGCAGCACACACACAGCCAACCTTGATGGAGCTCCACGGTTGTAGTCCATGGCGCAAAACGGATGGAAAGAGCACAAAAAATTCCGAAGATTAAAGAATGCTCAAAGTAAAGAAGGAGGAGCTACTAGAGCAGCAGCGGACGTTGGGGAATGAGAATGAAGGTGAAAATAAATTCCTTCTTCTATGAGGAAAATTGGACACATTTATTAGAGTATTTGTTAAGCTATTACCAAATGGATTTGTTAATTCGAAGGTTATTATGGCACAAAGTCGATCAATTTCCCCTGTTTGCCAAAAAGGACAAAAGCGAAAAAAAATTGTTTTCCTTTTGCCACAGCTTACATAGGGGGAATGCGAGTAATCGCACAGTTCGAAGCAATTGATTGAATATTCGCCTCAGAAAAGTGTAAGACCTTGTCCTCATCGCAATCTCGAGAAAACTTTTAGTTCTCACAATATGTGACACATTTAATTGAAACTAAAGTTTTTAATTAGCTTTAAGGATAGCATTGAATCAAGGGAGCTAACTTGAACAATTGTGTGGTTTGAGGGGAGTAAACTCGATGCAATATCTTTTTGGTTGAGTGTGCATGTGTAGAATTTTTGACATATATTTGACATTTGCAGAACATTTGACATATATGCGACACTTGCAGCACTTTATGTCAAAATATATTATTTCTTATTAAAGTTCCAAACATTTAACATATTGAACATACAACAAAGCGTATGGAAACTAAAAAGCAAGGGAAGCAAAAGTCCAGCATAGCCGATTTTATAATACCATACCCCTTCGTTATAAGTGTACATTAGGCGAAATCGTTATATGGACGCTATATTAAATTCCTGAACTGATTTTGGTGCACTTTGACAAAGGAGTTCAGATGGGTATCAAAAGAATCCGTAACACATTTTGTAAAAATGGTTTAAATATTGTAAATTTGAATACTCAAGTTAATACTTATTTTTGAACATTTTTATACCCACCGCCGAAGGATGGGGTTATATTAATTTTGTCATTCCGTTTGCAACACATCGAAATATTCATTTCCGACCCTATAAGGTATATATATTCTTGATCAGTGTAAAAATCTAAGACGATCTAAACATGTCCGTCCGTCTGCCCGTCTGTCTGTTGAAATCACACTACAGTCCTTAAAAATAGAGATATTGAGCTGAAACTTTGCACAGATTTCATTTATGTTCATAAGCATGTTAAGTTTGAAGATGTGCTATATCGGACTATATCTTGATATAGCCTCCATATAGACCGATCGGCCGATTAAGGGTCTTAGGACAATAAAAACCATATTTATTATCCGATTTTGCTGATATTTGGGACAGTGAGTTATGTTAGGCCCTCCGTCATCCTTCGTAAATTTGGCCCTGATCGGTTCAGATTTGGATAAAGCTGCCATGTAGACCGATCCTCTGATTTAGGGTCTTAGGCTCATAAAAGCCACATTTATTATCCGATCTTAGGCCCATAAAAGCCAGATTTATTATTTGATTTTGCTGAAATTTGGAACAGTGGGTTGTGTTGGGCCCTTTGACATTCTTCCTTAGTTTGGCTCAGATCGGTCCAGATTTGGATATAGGTGCCGTATAGACCGATCTCTTGATTTAAGGTTTTGGGGCCATTAAAGGCGCATTTATTGTCCGATTTCGCCAAAATTTGGGACAATGAGTTTTGTTGGGCCCTTCGACTTTCTTCTTCAATTTGGCTCAAATCGGTCCAGATTTGGATAAAGGCGCCGTATAGACCGATCTCTCGTTTTAAGGTTTTGGGGCCATTAAAGGCGCATTTATTGTCCGATTTGGGACAATGAGTTGTGTTAGGCTCTTCGAAATTTTTCAGCAACTCGACCCAAATCGGTCCAGATTTGAATATAGCTAAAATGGCGCATTTAAAATCCAATTTTACTGAAATTTGCCAAAGTGACTTATATTAATCTTTTCGGCCCGCCCGAACTTTACGCCTTTTTACTTGTTTTTTCTTGACTGAGTGCGGATGCGAGTAAACTCGGAAAATAAAAATTTTTAAATTAAGGCTTTAGGAACAAAAATGCTGGTATGTTCAACGACAAAAATCATTACAACAATGGACAAATGGCTGCTGGGCTCAAGCAAACACATCAAGTATTTCTATGGCACATACATTGTTTCGTAATGTCTACGCAATAAGGAAGTATTCATCCCAAATCTGGTATTTAAATGTGTTGATAGTATAATGAAATGAAAATGGAAGCGTTTTAATATAATTGTGTATCATAACATCGAAGTAAATCTAAATAAACTCTGAAAGAGTTTGAACTACCAGCTGAGGTCTGTTTTTAATTGGTAAAAACTTTATTATACTTCTCACAAATTCATTCTTGCAAGAATTTCACGCAAAAAAATATGAACTTTTATAGTCTACTTGGAGAAAATTTCCTTTATGTTAAAGAAATTATTTTTTTGAGTGTAGCTGCCATATTACCCGATCTCCCGGTTAGATTTCTCTAGCTTCTAGAGGGCGCAATCCTTATCCGTTTTGGTCAAAATTTTACACCTAGCGTTTTGTTCTGATTTCCAAAATAAGTCCAAAACCTGATATAGCTGCTATATAAACCGATCTCCCGATTAGACTTCTTGAGATTCTAGAGGACGAAATTCTAATCCAATTTGGTTGAAATTTTGAAGATGTCGTCTTAGTATGACTTCCTACAACTCCTTCAAGTATGATCTAAATCGATTGATAACCTGATATAGCTGCCATGTAAACTGATATCCCAATTTTACTTTCTGAGCCTCTGTAGGGTGCAATTATTACTCGATTTACCTGAAATTTTAGAAGTGGTATTTTTCTATGACATCTAACAGCCATGACAAATACGGTCCATATTGGTAAACAACTGGACAAATGAGATACTCGGAGGAGGGTATATAAAATTCGGCCTGGCCGAACAAGACACGCTTTTTCTTTGTTCAAGGTAATTTTTACTCAACTTTAGTTCACTTCTTTATTATTCTTTTCCCATCTTATTTTGAAACTTTTTCCACCTATTATGATTTCTGATTATACCCAACAACAAGAAATTTCCAAATTTTACTTTCTGAGCCTCTGGAAGGTGTATGTACGGTCCATATTGGTTAATAACTGGACAAATGAGATACTCGGAGGAGGGTATATAAAATTCGGCCCGGCCAAACTAGACACGCTTTTTCTTTGTTCAAGGTAATTTTAACTCAACTTTAGTTCGCTTCTTTATTTTCCTTTTCCCATCTTATTTTGAAGCATTTTCCACCTATTATGATTTCTGATTACACCCAACAACAACACTTTGAGTATTTGGTTGGCATTGCCAAAACTTTGCTGACACTGGCAATTGCTTGAGTATGAAAATAGCTTAGGGGTTTCAAATGCTAACCTCAGATGAAATTGAATTTTTCTTCTATAGAAAATCAGTCATGAGTATCAATTCCTATGCGCTCCGCCCTTTTCAAAAACTAACAAAGACAAATGAATCATATTTTCCACAACAACAGATATCAGTTGGGTTGGGCACTCAAATTTGATTCAATGACTGCTAGTACGTTGAGGCAGGCAAAAAACATGCCTTCATGCCTGCCTGCCAGCTACTCTACACTACCAGTGAATGGGTCGGTTGGTCATCAATTTTGAACCACGAAACTGACGGTGCTATGTCCTCAATAGATATGACTGTGGTTGTGGTGACAGCTTCTGAAATCATTTTAATTGTGGCATTCTTAACTGCATTCATATGCCTGGGTGTGTGTGTGTGTGGGTGTGTATGAGAGAGAGAGGGCTAAGCATTGCAACGCCATGCATGGTGATACTCTACAATGCGTTGCTATACCATGCGAAGCGGTGATATTTGCAACTGAATTGCCATTTATAACAGTTTTCGGGCATCATTGTCCATATGTATGTGTATGAGGGAAGGTAAAGCACAATGGGTGTAAAATAAAATTTCTAAACAAACAGAATTTGACAAAAATTTCTAGAGACACAAAATTTTAACAATATCTTCTTATATAAAACTCATTTGTGTTTGTTTGTGTGCTCCTTATAGACTCAAAAACGGGAACCGATTTTCTTGAAATTTTCACAGATGGTGCATAATGAAAATAGGGTACTACATTTTTTGATATCTGAAGGGGGGGTGGGGCGGACGCTTCCCCTTAATATTCAGAAACGGCAGATCTTGGAGATGGGTAGAGCGTTTTATGCGCTCTATTTATGTGCTATCTCATAGTAAACTAAAAACAAAAATTTGGTATCCAAATTTCGGATGGGGTACCAGGAAGGCAAGGTCACGAACACTTTTGCAGTGTAAGAAGGAGATTAACGCCTTCTCTGAGGATGGCACAATGCGCATCATTTGGGTGACGGGCCATAACGGAGTAAGGGGGAATGAAAACATTCGGTAGGACGGCGAAAATCCTATGGGGTGATGCGGATCGTGAGAGGACGAGACTATTACTGATAGAAAGTAAGCATGAGGTTAGTATAGCGTATAGCACTTATACAAAAACGATGCGGCAAGTGATAGCATGTGTAGGGCATGTGGGAAAGATGATGAGACGTTGAAGCATTCCTATGTCAATGCCCGCCATTCGCGTCTATCATATACCGGCACTTATGTGGGGACACAATACCCGACATGTAAAAACTTAGGGGAGTGTTATGGAAAATAATTAAGAATTATGTAAGTATCAAGGAAATCCTAACTTTCATTTTTGGGGGTTACATTTTAGTTTTTACAGGCCACGTCGATTACTGGCTTAGGTGTATGTCCATAGTGGCATTATTAATTTCCGGAGGATTAATTTCCGCACTCTCTTTTCAACGGGCGGATGTCGGGGGACCTAAATCTACCAACTGTTTCAAATTTCAGCACAATCGGTTGAAAAATCAAACTTTTATGGGCTTTAGACCCTTTATCGGGAGATCGGTCTATATGCCAGCTATATCTAAATATAGTCCGATCTAATCCATATTTAGGTTCGAAGTTGAGAGGCCTAAAATTACTATCTGTTTCAAATTTCAGCGAAATCGGTTAAAAAATAAAGCTTTTATTGGCTTTAGACCCTTTATCGGGAGATCGGTCTATATGCCAGCTATATCCAAATATAGTCCGATCTAATCCATATTTAGGCCAGATGTCGGGAGGCTTAAAATAACAAACTGTTTCCAATTTAAGCGAAATTGGGCAATAAATAAAGCTTTTATAGGCTTTAGACCCTTTATCGGGAGATCGAGCTATATGGCAGCTATATCTAAATATAGTCCGATCTGAACCATATTTAAGTTCAAAGTTGAGAGGCCTAAAATTACTATCTGATTCAAATTTCAGCGAAATCGGTTAAAAAACAAAGCTTTTATTGGCTTTAGACCCTTTATCGGGAGATCTGTCTATATGCCAGCTATATCTAAATATAGTCCGATCTAATCCATATTTAGGTCAGATGTCGGGAGGCTTAAAATAACCCACTGTTTTAAATTTCAACGAAATCAGTTATTAAATAAAGCTTTTATGGCCTTCAGGCCCTTTATCGGGAAATCGGTCCTTATGGCAGCTGTATCTTTATATGGACCTATCTAATGCATATTTAGGTCAAATGTCGGGAGACTTAAAGTAAGAAACTGTTGCAAATTTCAGCGATATCGAGTAATAAATAAAGCTTTTATGGTGTTTAGACCCTTCATCGGGAGATCGGTCTATATGGTAACTATATCTAAATATAGTCCGATCTGAACCATATTTGGATCAGTTGTCGGGAGGCCTTAAACTACTCACGGTTTCACGATTTCAGCAAAATCTGATACAAAATAAAGTTTTTTATGGGCTTTAGACCCATTATCGTAAAATCGGTCTATATAGCAGCTATATCAAAATATGGTCCGATTTGGCCCGTTCAAGAACTTAACCGGCGATCCGAAATATATATACTTTGTAGGGTCGGAAATTCATAATTCGATGTGTTGCAAACTGTGGTGGGGATAAAAAGAATCTCTGAAAAGTTTCAGCTCAGTATCTCTCTTTTTGGAGACTGCAACGTAGTTTCAACGGTCACACAGACAGACGGACGGACGTGGCTAGATCATCTTAGATTTTTACGAGGATCATGAATATAATATACGCCTTATCGATTCGGAAATGGATATTTCGTATTGTATTGGTTGCCCAAAAAGTAATTGCGGATTTTTTAAAAGAAAGTAAATGCATTTTTAATAAAACTTAGAATGAACTTTAATCAAATATACTTTTTTTACATTTTTTTCTAAAGCAAGCTAAAAGTAGCGGCTGATAACTGACAGAAGAAAGAATGCAATTACAGAGTCACAAGCCGTTGAAAAAATTTGTCAACGCCGACTATATGAAAAATCCGCAATTACTTTTTGGGCAACCCAATATATATAAAACTTTAAAAAAGTAATAAAAAAATTGTTTTCGATTTAAAAATTTTACAAAAATTTCTATAAAGATCATGGTTGACACTAATTATGTGAGAGCCGTTTACTTTTTGTTATTATCCCCTTAAGAAAATATATTTTGCATACCCATAGTGCAATCGATCAACAATCCCGAAAGAAATTCAATGCCGTATGGTGCTTGCATTCAAGATTGAATAGATGAACGCACATATGGATCAAAAAGAGAGTTTAGAACAAACGGATAGTTAGAGGGACGACCAGAGAGCCAAAAGACAAGAATTATACGCAAACTAACAAATGATTTCAATTTTCACAGTTTTGTAATGAATAACCAAAGGATGGAAGGGAGGGGTGTTAGAGCGGATGTTTCCAGGGGCCTGCCAACACTAACATTGTTAAGTGTGTCAAGTATAATTTGATACAAAACAAAATTAATCTATCTGATGTAGAAGTTGCCACAACAAAGCAACACACTTTTATTTGCCCCGGCAACATTTGATGTCTCTATTTTTGTTCCCCCATTTCGTAGTTTTTATTGCAGCACACACTTGGCGAAACGTGAGCACCGAAACTGAGAATTAGAAATTCCAACTCGACTATAAAAGCAACAATTTTACAATTGCCAAATTCCTCATGTTTCATTGGTTGTTAGTTCTTTGCCCCCTTGGCTCTGCTGCCTGTTTTAATTTGATACAATGCTTTTTGGCCAGCGTCTGGACGTCTGAGTGGAGTGCATCACTCCATCTCTCTAGTTGTCCATTTTGTTGTGGGGCGTTCTGTGCAATCTGTGCTCTTTTGTAAATATCAAGCTTTTGGTTTACAGTTGCATGGATGCCAACCATGACATCCTGACAAAGTCAATTGTGTGCAATGAATGGCAGTTACAGAATGTCTGTATCCCCGTAAGTGTTGTGTTAGTGTGTGTTTGCCTACATACCAGCAATTAATCATCAGGAATTACACTGAACGTATCACATTTCGTATTTTTTTGTTGCCCCTCTTCCTTGAATTGAAAATGATACAAAAGATCAAAAGCGAAGCTAGTTTATAGCAACACTCTAAATTAGTTACACTGTGAATACAAGTGAAAGAACAACAGAAGAATTTCGAATGCCTTTTTTTTGGATTGTGTGTTAGACGAACCAAGAAAAAAGGCAAATCTGAGTATCAAATGTTTGTTAGCAACACCTTAACATCTGAAACTAAACAAGTTGCAAGGTTATATTAAAATTTCAAAGAAATGTTTAATAGTCGCTGAAAAATTTTTTTACTTAATGTTAACCTTTACCCATTAACACCGAATGGGTTAAAATATCCCAGAATAGAGCGGCCTTAGAAAAATTCTAGCTTTAGTTATGAAAGGACGTATAAAACTAGTCAAATAAATTCAGGCCATAAAAGGTCATGCTTTGGGGGAAAATTGGCTTTTAGAAAGTCAGAAATTTTTTTCCTACCACCATAGGATGAGAGGCATACTATTGGGTTGCCCAAAAAGTAATTGCGGATTTTTTAAAAGAAAGTAAATGCATTTTTAATAAAACTTAGAATGAACTTTAATCAAATATACTTTTTTACACTTTTTTTCTAAAGCAAGCTAAACGTAACAGCTGATAACTGACAAAAGAAAGAATGTAATTACAGAGTCACAAGCTGTGAAAAAATTTGTCAACGCCGACTATATAAAAAATCCGCAATTACTTTTTGGGCAACCCAATATTTGTGTCATTCTGTTTGGAACAACTCGAAATATTGATCTGTGACTCTCATACTCTATCTCCATATATTCATGATCGTCTTGACATTCTGAGTCGAACTAACGATATCCGTCCATCCCTCCGCCTGTCGAAATCACAATAGAGGCCGAATGAGTAGAGCTAGCAGCTTCAAATTTTGCACAAATACGTCTTATTGACGCAATTCATAGGGCCTTATCGGTTTAGAATTGGATATACCTCCCATATAAACCGGAACGGTTTTGACTTCAGATTTTCATCAGATTTCGTTAGTATTTGGCACTGTTTTAACTTCTAATATCTAACCCAAGTATGATCCAAATCGGTCCATAACCTTATGTAGCTCCCATATAAGCCTACTTCCCGTTTTGACACCTTGAGGCCTAGGAATCCGCAATAGTTTTACGATTTGGATAAAATTTTGCACATAGTGTTCTATTATGACTAAGTGCCAAGTACGGTACAAATCGGCCTCAGGAAACTGCTAGTTAATGTTCTGTTATGACTTCCAATAACCTTGGTAAATATGATCCAAATCGGTCAATAACCTAATATCCTAATAACCGACCTATGGATTAGCATTATAGCCCCTAGAAGTTTGAATTTTTGCTTAATTTGCCAGAAAATTGGAACATGAGGTACACATTTGCACTTAAGCCATTCTCATTTGAGAACATTTTCAGCAGAATCTACGGTGGCGGGTTCTTAAGATTCTGCCCGGCTTAACTTAGCACGTATTTACTTGTTATAGCTCAAAAATACACCAAACATTTTTTCTCAAGATACTTGAGAGTGAGATTTCTGGTTGGCTTCTATACAGAGATCTGCAGTTGTGTATCGAATTTGCGGTGCACCGCATAAATACTTGTCTTTTTCAATCAACGCAACTTAAGTAAATATTCAACTTTTTATACCCTCCACCACAGGGTGGGGGTGTACTGATTTCGTCATTCTGTTTGTAACTCCTCCAAATATTCGTCTTGCACCCATAAAGTATATATATTCTTGATCGTCATGACATTTTAAGTCGAACTAGCCATGTCCGTCCGTCTGTCTGTCTGTCGAAAACACTCTAACTTTCGATGAAGTAAAGCTAGCCGCTTGAAATTGTGTTTTTTTAATGATTTTCAACAACTGTGCGATGTATGGTTGAAATCGTTCCATAACCTGATATGGCTGTCATATTAGCCGATCTGGGTCTTGACTTCTTGAGTCTCTAAAGGGCGCAATTCCTATCCGATTTGGCTGAAATTTTGCACCACGTGTTTCGTCATGACTTTCAACAACTGTACCATGTATGGTTAAAATCGGTCCGTAACCTGATATAGCTGCCATATAAACAGATCTGGGACCTTGACTTCTTAAGCCTCTATAGGGCGAAATTATTATCTGTTTTGGGTGAAATTTTGTACAACGGCTTCAACACGGTCATGCCTTCAACATACGTTTCAAATCTGGTCTGAATCGGTCTATAGCCAGATACAGCTGCCATATAAACCAATCGATGTACATTACTTCTTGAGCGCCTAAAGGGCGAAATCCTTATTCGATTTGGCTAAAATTTTACACAATGACTTCTACTGTGGTCCCCAACATTCATTCCATTATGGTCCGAATTGGACCATAACTTGATATATCTCAAATAGCATAGCAATTCTTTTCTTTTATCCTTTCCTTTACTTTGTTTGCCTAAAAATAGACACCGGGAGAAGAACTCAACAAATGCGATTCATGGAGAAGGGTATACAAAATTCGGGCCTGGCCGAACTTAGCACGCTTTTACTCGCTTATTTTTATTAACATAAAAAAGTTTGAGATACATCCAAAAAATGGCATGCCATATGTGCATAGGCAAAAATGATGCTAAAAGCGGTGGTACTCATATCTGTGTGGTGTGTATAACATCCCATCAATTGTGGTGGCGATACGTACTAACAACGCATTTCTATGAATATACCGCAAATCAGAAAAATACCACTGCATGCACTTTCCTTCAACCTGACTGTAACATTCTGAAATTTAAAACAGACTTCAATAAACACAATTCCCTTTTTCCTCCTTCCAATTCCTAACTTTCCACTTGCCAACGCAATGCACTGCATACCTCTTGGTTGAATTAAAAAAGAAATGGATAAGAATTTCTCTGCTATTAGAGCTATACTAGGCTATGGACCGATTCGGGCCATACTTGGTTTAGATGTTGGCGACCATGCAGATGTTATTATACAAAATGAAATCGAATAAAAATTGCGCTCTAAGGGGCCTTAAGAAGTATAATCGTGAGAGGTTTTGATCCTATTCAGACCATTTTTTTTTCAATTTCAATAAGCTTTCTCTCTAGACCAAAAAAAAAACCAAGCAAAAAAAGAGGGCTATGTTCGGCCGGGCCGAATCTTATATAACCTCCACCATGGATCGCATTTGTCGAGT
Source organism: Stomoxys calcitrans (assembly GCF_963082655.1). Classification (NCBI taxonomy): domain Eukaryota; kingdom Metazoa; phylum Arthropoda; class Insecta; order Diptera; family Muscidae; genus Stomoxys; species Stomoxys calcitrans. Next base: position 152,400,340 of record NC_081556.1, on the reverse strand, counting down.
TCTTTTCCCGGTATCTCGTTTTAGGCCAACAAAGGATTAAAAAAACTAAATAAGTCATTGTATAAAATCTCAGCCAATTCGAATAAGAATTGCGTTCTTTAGGGGCTCAAGAAGGGAGATTGGTTTATATGGGAGCTGTATCAGGCTATTCACCGATTCAGACCATATTTGACACGTACGTTAAAGGTCATGGGACCTTTACCCAAATCAGATAAGAATGGCGCCCTCTAGTGGCTTAAGAAGTCAAGATCAAAGATCGATTTCTAGGGCGGCTATACCAGGGTATGAACCGATTTGAACCTTACTTAGCACAGTTGTTGGAAGTGACAATACCACGTGCAAAATTACAGCCAATTCGGATAAGACTTGCGCCCTCTAGAGGCTCAAAAAGTCAAGACCCAATCTGATGATCAATACAAGAGGAGAAAATCAAAACTCCGATGGAAAGTCCATATGAAGAAAGAAACTCGAAATTAAGAGTCTGCCTTGTGCGTTGTGCCTTGTCTTACTGAAATAACACACTAAAATTATTGCTAAACAACAAAAGCTTTGTTTCTTTCTCTTATCCATATGTAAACAACCACAGTACTCCCTATTACATTGACAACAAGGTGACAACCTCTTTGTTTTGGTTCTAACCTCATCCCTTCTCCCACCAACCTCCCTCCGATAATTACTAATTGCTCAGTTTTCTTTGTTTACTCAGTTTCGTCATAATTCCTCAATCGGTCGCAAGCAAAGTAAAGTCCTAAAAGTTTTTGTTAAAAAAGTGAAGTGCAATTAACTTATTATTAGATTAATATGGAAATTCAGTGAAAAGTACAGATAATTCCAAAATACAACTGGCAAAAAAAATTGGCTATGTTGGGCTGCGGATTTCGAGTTTTTGCTACGCCGTGTGTGTATCCATTAGCCTTGGTGTTGTTGGGTTTGTTCAATGTGCGTGCGAGAGTACGAAGTGGTGTGAATGTCAAATTCTCAGATATGTTCATGTCGATTAAGTCATTTCCCTGCAAACATTTTCTATCGTGCGAGTCACTAAATCTGCACTCAAGGAAGTTGAAAACAATCTCAGGCGATATCATTTTTTACTCTAATTAGTGTATCGGGAGAAAACGTGCCACTTGGCGATATATACCCATGAGTGACTAAATAGAGACTAAAATGAGTTTAAATTTCGATTATCAACGTCATTAACAAAAATAAATTTTTATTTGCCTAATATTTTTTTTACCTTTTCGAGTGAGGCTTTTTTATTTCTCTTCCTAATTTATTTCTTTTCCAAATTAAGATTAATAATCGAAGATTTTATTTGCAATGATTTTCCCTGACTGGGATTTGAACAGCCAACCTTACGATTGTGAGGCGTACGCTATCCCTCTATGCTACCGGCCTTTCTTCATTTCAGAAGCCTAAGTAAACATACATTCTCTTTTGTGGGGTTTTTAAGCTAGTATCTAAAACAACAACAAAGAATCTATTTTTAAATTTGTAGCAATAACAGTTGATTATGAGAAACTTATTAGCGAAACATGAATGATAGAATTCCGACAGTAATGTATTTTGTTGTTGTAAATTTTGAAATCTCTGCAAACTATCATACAAAAGGACCTAAAAAGTGACTATTCTGGGAGGGAGTGAGAAGACGATATGAAGTTATGTTAGTCAAGATCTTTACCAAAGAAAATACAGATAAAGTCATCCATTGTATTGACAAATAAGTGTTAAATTTAGCAAAAAGAAACAATAATAAAGTAAACTCTTGCGATTTATGAACAAAATACGACATAATTCTTTAGATCAGCAATCAACAAATTAGATCCATATTTTACAGGTAAGTTTAGAAAATTCAATCAAATTTTAAAACAATTTTGCTTTTAAAAATTATTTCCAATAATTTTAACTTAAGATAAAATCTTTCTTAAATTTTCTGTAGAAACAAAATTTTTAATGAAATCTTCTTTAATATATAAAAATGAATTTGTGTTTGTTTGTTTGTTCCGTATAGACTCAAAAACGGCTAAACCGATTATCTTGAAATTTTCAAAGATTGTGTAGGGTGGTCTGAAAGGAAACATAGGCTCATAATTTTTTGATATCGGAATAATTTTTGATATCGGAAGTACAACCCAAAAATAAAAGTGGACCGATCAGGACAATATGGGATTCAAATGAACGGTATTCAGGAGTAGAATTCGAATTTCTTATTCAAAAATGGGTCCAAATAACTGGGGAGCCGTCCCAACACCAAAACTCCCTAAAATAGGTTCATTGGACAAGCATGACAATATGGGACTCAAATGAAAGGCATTCGGGAGTATATTACGAATATGGTCAGGAAGAAAAAAAAATGCTTTATAATTTGTTGATATCGGAAGGGGCGGACCCTCCCCGTTACCCCAAAAATACCAACCAAAATCACAAGTGACCCAGTGAAGACAATATGGATATCAAATGAAAGGTATTGAAGAGTAGAATACGAGAATTAAAAAAAAAATAAAATTGGGGTCCAAGTACCCAGAAAGTCGCCCTAACCCCAAAATGCCTAAAAGCAGACAAATTGGTCGTCCATATCAATATGGGGCTTAAATGAAAGGTATTCGGGAGTAGATTACGAATCTGGCGAATCTGTACCCAAATAGCTGGGTCCAAGTACCCAGCGAGCCACCCCAACCCCAAAACTTCTCTAAACAGATATATTCGACGTTCCTATCAATATGGGTGTCAAATGAAAAGTATTCAGCAGTAGTTTACAAATATGGCATAAAAAATTAGGTCCTAGTAATAGGAGGTCGTCCCACCCCCAATCGGATATATAAATCGATCATGACTATATGGGATTCAAATGAAGGATATTTGGGAGTAGATTAAAAATATGACATTAAAATTTGCGTTCAAATCAAGGTGGCGCTTTTCCTCCTCAAAATTCGTCGAATAGGTTAATAAACCCATTATGGCAATTTGGGACACAAATGAAAGGTATTTGAGAGTAGAAAACGAATTTGATATCCAACTTTGGGAGTACGCCCTAAATCACCCCTTAAAGTGAACCTTATTTCCGACTATAACAAGATGGAGCTCAAATCAACGGTATTTGGGAGTAAAAAACGAATTTGATATTTATGTTCAGGGCAAAGTGCCAGTGGTCGCCCCAGTCTCAAAACACCCTCCAAACGGTTCATATACCGACCATGACAATATGGGGCTCAAAGTAAATGGATTTGGGAGTAGACAAGTCTTCACCTGAGACAAATAACTTAATCAACATCAGCAAATCTGAGAATTTGACATTCTCACCACCTCGAACTCTCTCGAATTTGATATCCATATTTGAGTCAAAATGTCTTCCTTAAAAAGCACTTCTAATTACCCTAGTTTCAAAAATACCAGATCTCGGAGATTGGTAATGCGATGCGTTCGATATTTTTTGCACTCTAACAGTCACAAAAAAAGACATGGTTTCTATTGTTGGGGACGGGTGCCGCAGGGGCCGCCCAAAACCCGCCACTTAGATATATAGACCAATCACGACAATATAGAGCTCTAACGAAAGGTGCTTGAGGGAAAAAAAACTAGTTTGATATCCAATTGAAGAGCCATGTGTTTGGGGAACTGCCCCACCCGAAAACACCTCCCTATATATAAAAGCTATTTGATGTTTAAATTGATTGATTGGTTTTTGAGAGTGGAGTACAAATTTACCCAGGAACCGAGAGGGGGCACTCTTCTCATACATCAATGAAAGCCTTCCGATTCAAGTTTAAACTCAATGATAAGGGACTTTTTTTATAGCCGAGTCCGAATTGCGTGCCGCAGTGCGACATCTCTTTGGGGAGAATTTTTACATGACCATGCATGGCAAATGTCGCCAGTATTAAGAGGGGATAACCACCGGTTTAAACTTTGTCCGATGTTCTCGCCAGGATTTAAATGCAGCCATTTGAGGGGTTTTGGACGGCCCCCGAGGCACCTGACCCCAGCAATAGAAACAATGTTTTGTTTTGACTGTGATAGTGCAAAAAAATCTGATGTTTTTTAAAAATTAGATAATGAGAAGTGCTTTTGAGGGGAGGGATGGCACCTCAGACATTTCATCTCAAATATGGATATCACATTCGTGCTGCACTCCCAAATCCATTTAATGGGAGCCACTTATTGCCACGGTTGGTAAATATGAACTGTGTGGAGGGTGTTTTGGGGCTGGGGCTGGGGCGGCCACCGGCACATTGCCCTGAAAATAGATATGGAATTCTTTCTTTATTCCCAAATTTCGTTGATTTGAGCTCCATATTACCATAATCGGAAATGAAGTTGCGTTTAGGGGGTGCTTTAGCGTGTACCACAAAACACTTGGCTTCAAAATTGGATATCAAATTCGTTTTCTACTCTCAAATACCATTCATTTGAGTCCAATGGGTCAATCAATCTATTTTACTTATTTTTTATTTTACTTATTTGAACGCAAATTTTAATGTCATATTCGTAATCTACTCTCAAATACCTTTCATTAGAGTCCCATATAGACATGGTCGGCCAATATGCCCATTTGGGGGTGGGGCATAATCCCAATACTTGGACCTACCAATCAGCACGGCCGCAAAATCATTTGTGCTTTTGTACATGACGATTGCGTCGATTAGAGTTGAATGGTTGCGATAGTTGCGTTGATTCAAAAAGGCAAGTATTTATGCGGTGCACCGCAAATGCGATACACCGCTGCAAATATCTGTCCGCCCTCGTGGTTACGAGTGTTTCCGTGACATCGTGAGTGGTCGCGTCTCCCAATCTACTGCAAGCATCGTTTTTCCCTGTCTCCCCCTGACACTGGAGCCACTAACTCATAGTATGCAAGACTTACCCGTCTGCCTTACCCACATCACAGTACCGTTTTATATCTGTCATATTGTGCGTAAAGAATGTGTCCGAATCCACCACAATCAACGTTTTGTATCATGAAAGTGAGTCACGTTACCAAATCCACCAAAGCTGGCGTTTGCCCGGTGTCCCATGAACAGCAGTCACTGAGTCATTTTCCGCAGTATTTCCCCTTGCAACATGAGTGAGTGGCTCATGTTCGTGGGATTCAAAGTTAATTCAGGATCTCCTTCTATTAATCGTACAGAAAATTTAACATTTCATTTCTAAACTCCTACTCATTATTTGATTAAGGTTTCTCTTAAGACCCATTTGCACTTCCTTCAAATGTCTTCATTTATTGTGCGTTGTGTAGCTGTCAAGTTTTTAAATGAGATTTACTTTGTGTGTCTCGGATTTTAAATGCATTTCTATCTGCATAACTGACTTCTGAAGTGTAATTAATTTCTTCAAAGTAATTTGCCATTTTTGTTTCCCCCTCGCCTAAACCGGCTGTTGTTGCAGCTGGTGTATGGTGGCGGAGGAACCTTTGCAACAGACAGCGTTGGGTAAGAAAGCAAAGTCCAAAGGATTTACAATGGCGTGAGTAAAATGGTATGCTGCAAAACTGGAGTAGCCCAATAACTGATTACAACCCATCGCATAGTATCACAGCCTCCTTCAAGTCTGTTTATTTGCCCCAAATGGGCTAGGCATCACTAAAGGCTAGTGTCCTTTTGTATGTTTGGTGGCAAAATGCTGTTGTCTTTTCTACTTCTACTTCTGTTGCTGTTGGTTTTGTGCCTGCCGCAGCATTTGGCGGCAATAGCAGCTAAGCCCTATTCACAGTATACTATATCATCGCCTCATTGCCTTGCCTGAGCTAAGATCTCATCCAATTTGCTTTTCAAGCATATGATGGCTTTGTTATGATCATTGAACATTGCAAGTTTCGTGCTCGGAAAGTGGAACTGACAATTTAGTGATGATGCTCAGGATGATGACGATGGCGCTGGCGCTGGCGCTGGTATCTATGGTGAATGTGCCTGTGACAGTGTCAGTGATGGCGGTATTGGTGGCTATCATGTCGCTACGTTGCCTTAAGAGTGGTGATATAAAAACTACAGCATTAGCTAGGAGATCACGTAGCCAATGGACAGATTGCAAGCAACACAAAGGGATGTTCATTTCCAACACACAGCTCCGTCCATTCATTTTGTCTGTTTTGTTTGAAGTTTTGCATTGGAGTTGGAAAAAATACTAAAAGAAGATTAACTCAAAGTGCCACAAACAACAGCAAAGAAGATTTGTCCAAAGCGAAAAAGAGAGAGAGTGAATGATGGTGTGATAAGTATGCTTGAGGAATGTGAAATTAATTTGTTTTGGATGAATTAAAGGGTATTGTGAATATTAACTTGTAATGCGATAACAAGACATGGCTCTTAACGGACATTAGTTTTGTAAATCTCAAAGAAAAGCATAGAAAATTTTGGATAAGGGAGCAGCATGGATGCCAAGTGGTTTATTGTGAATGAAACATTTTACTGAATAACAAACTTAATCCGCGCATTGCTTACTTCGCAACTGTTTGCACATAGTATTACAAATTTGCCCATGAACATTCCAAACTTCACTTATCAATGACTGCCGTCCGATTCAAGTTGAAGCTCAATGATAAGGAGCCTTCTTTTTATATCCGAGTCTGAATGGAGTGCCCAAGTGCGACACCTCTTTGGGGAGAAGTTTTTACATGGAAAAGGACCTCACAAATGATGCCACCTCCGAATTTTTTTCTGTCTGTGCCAAGTATGATTCAAATCGGTCCATAACCTGATATAGCTGCCATATAAACCGATCTTGGGTCTTGACTTCTTGAGCCTCTAGAGGGCGCAATTCTTATCCGATTAGAATGAAATTTTGCATGACATGTTTCATTGTGATAGCCAACTACTGTGACAAGTATGATTTAAATCGGTCAATTACCTGATAAAGCTGTCATATAAACCGATCTTGGGTCTTGACTTCTTGAGCCTCTAGAGGGCGCAATGCTTATCCAATTCGAATGAAATTTTGCACGAAGTATTTTGTTATGATATCCAACAACTGCGCCATCTATGATTCAAATCGGTCCATAACCTGATATAGCTGCCATATAAACCGATCTTGGGTCTTGACTTCTTGAGCCTCTAGAGGGCTCAATTCTTATCCGATTAGAATGAAATTTTGCATGACGTGTTTCATTGTGATAGCCAACTACTGTGCCAAGTATGATTCAAATCGGTCTATAACCTGATATAGCTGCCATATAAACCGATCTTGGGTCTTGACTTCTTAAGCCTCTAGAGTGCGCAATTCTTATCCGATTAGAATGAAATTTTGCACGAAGTATTTTGTTATGATATCCAATAACTGCGCCATCTATGGTTCAAATCGGTCCACATCCTGATATAGCTGGCATATAAACCGGTCTTGGGTCTTAACTTCTTGAGGCTCTAACCGGCGCAATTCTTATCCGATTAGAATGAAATTTTGCTTGACGTGTTTCATTGTAATAGCCAACTACTGTGCCAAGTATGATTCAAATAGGTCTATAACCTGATATAGCTGCCATATAAACCGATCTTGGGTCTTGACTTCTTAAGCCTCTAGAGAGCGCAATTCTTATCCGATTTGAATGAAATTTTGCACGAAGTATTTTGTTATGATATCCAACAACTGCGCCTTCTATGGTTCAAATCGGTCCACATCCTGATATAGCTGCCATATAAACCGATTTTGGGTCTTGACTTCTTGAACCTCTAGAGGGCGCAATTCTTATCCGATTATAATGAAATTTTGCACGGCGTGTTTCATTGTGATAGCCAACTAATGTGCCAAGTATGATTCAAATCGGTCCATAACCTGATGTAGCTGTCATATAAACCGGTCTTGGGTGTTGACTTCTTGATCCTCTAGAGGGCGCAATGCTTATCCGATTTGAATGAAATTTTGCACGAAGTATTTTGTTATGATATCCAACAACCGCGCCATCTATGGTTCAAATCGGCCCCTTGATTCGAATTGGCTGACCTTTTACTCAGGTCTCAAACATATAATTTAATTGTGGTCCGAACCGGACCATATCTTGATATTGCTCTAATAACAGAGCAAATCTTTTCTTTTATCCTTTTTTGTCTAAGAAGAGATGCCGGGAATAGAACTCGACATATGCGATCCATGGTGGAGGGTATATAAGATTCGGCCTGGCCGAACTTAGCACCAAAGGGTTTGGCAACGCTACCAGCATCATTATAACGACTTATGGCGTAATACACAAACATTTTGTTCACTTTGAGGGGTTTGAGTTTGTCAACAATGGGCAGTTATTATAATCCACCAAAATATGAAACAATCAGACTATTGCGCTTGAACTCCATCACCAATTACTTTCTTTTTAAACAACCACGGAAGCAAATGCTTTTTCGTGGCTTGTAAACAATGCAATGAGCTGTAATTTCTTGTTTGACAATATACCAGTGTAAACTTGGTAACATTTCGTGTCAGCTACCTTATCTGACTTACTTTAAATTTCTAACAAACTTATATTTTCCCTGCCATTACTTTATGTACCTTCCTAGTTAGAGGTAAACGCATCACCTTTCTATGTAGGTCTTTGTCATTCACAACAATATCCCCCATGCTATTTTCCTCCTCTTTACTCGTACAGCAATCAACAGAAAGAAGTTCCTGCATCGATTTACAGCCTGAAGTCTTACACGACTAACTCATGAAGCGACATACATAAATCATAGATTTGTTATGCCATTGTTGGAAATATTAGTTCACTACCAACTAAGGTTTGTGCCACTTTGTGGTGTTCATAGTTTCACGATTTGCTGCCAACTAGCAACGAGGGAGGTAAACTTCAAGACATGTCGCTGCAGTTGCTGTAGCAAATGTATGGAATCATGATTCATAAATGCAATTCAATCACTCGAGTGCCATGGCATTTTGGCCAACAATAGACAATGAAGACAAATGGCCAGGAATACAGGAACTAGTTCTGCTTGATTTGTGCAAAAGTTAGTTTTACGATGTCATTCTCTCAGGTCTTCATGGCTCAAGGGCGAAATGACATTGAATAAGCCAGGGAATGAATGAAACGAAGTGAATTAAATCACCTGCAGCTATTTTTAGTTGCATGTCAATGAGAGGGAATGTTGCATTGCATGCCAATTGAATGAGTCCACACATGCCTGAGATCAAGGACTACTCATACAGTGGCTTTGGGTGCATCGAAAGCAAAGAACGACTAATTGGTCATATTTAAAACAACTACAAAAGAAAAGTTTTAATCAATCTAATGCTGACTTTTAAATAATCATCTCAAGCAGTTTCAACATTAAAATTCATTTAATTTTAAATCTTTAGTTGATAAATCTCCCCACCCATAGCTAGGACCAACTATAAATCTAAGCCACATCTCAACAAGCGACAAACTCAAAGGAGTTCTGCAGAACTCATTCACTTGGAATGCAAGGCTGGCTCACAGCCTATATTTGCACGTCTATTCCTTTGCAAATGCACTCTGTGTTTGAGTGTGTGCGTGTGCCCAGGACATAACTGTGTTGAGATAAGAACATAACATTAACCTCTAAGTATTTAGCCAGCATCAGTATTTGGCCATACATTCACATTGCAGCAGCCCATATTTTATGACCCAAATGCCGGGCCATTTGCCTGTATCTGATCCATCGCCAAGACGTTATGGGCACATAGAGAGCACATTTTGAGAATTGTAATTTAATTAAAACCGTTGCCACATTTGCATCTGGATTTGTCATTCATTCGCTGCTTAAACATCGCCAGTATACTGACATTTTAATGTACAGCCTCCTAATGCATGGGCAAACATTAGGGTTTTGGTTGCATGAGGAAGGCGGTGGTGAAGGATGGCTAAGAACTGCCTACGCATAACCAACAGACCGATGTATTTCCATTAGCTGTAATGTTTGTAAATGGCACAGCAGCCAACCAAACATTTTTGGAATGAGAGTTATTCTTTAAATATAAGAAAGAGGAGGGATGGAAACCTTAAATAAGCAAAAAAAAAATTTAAATCATCATAAAAGGAGTTGCAAGAATTTAATGATTAAAAAAATATGGATGGATTTTTGTAAAAAATTTAGATTTTTTTAATTTTTAGGAGAAATTTAAAATTGCTGGTTGTGTTGATAAATAATCATTCGATTCCAAATAAGATATATATTAATGGGCTTACAAGAATTCTAAAGTTAAACAAGTAAACAGGCGTTAAGTTTGGCCGGGCCGAACTTTGGATACCCACCACCTCGGGTATATGTGTAACCACCTTTCATCAAAATCCGGTGAAAATTGCATACCTTATGTCCCATAGCAGTTATATCAAAATATGTTCCGATTGGGACCAAATACTAATAAGTATAAGTCATTGTTCAATTGTGTTTAACAAATTTTTTGGTCTTTTTAGTAGCTATATCTAAAAATAAACCGATCTGGACCATATACAATATGGATGTCGAAAAGATTAACATAAGTCAATGTGTCAAATTTCAGTTAAATCGGATTATAATTGCCCCGGGCCAATTGGGGCCAAGACTTTAAATCAAGATATCGGTCTATATGACAGCTATATGTAAATCTTGATCGATCTTGACCAAATTGCAGAAATATGTGGAGTGGCTTAACCTAACTCTCTGTCCCAAATTTCGGTAACATCGGACAATAAATGCGCCTTTTATGCGTCCAAAACCTTAAATCGAGAGATCGGTATATAGGGCAGCTATATCCAAATCTGGACCGATCTGAGTGAAATTGAAGATGGATGTTGAAGGGCCTACCACAATTCACTGTCCCAACGTGCAATGAAATCGGACAATAAATGCCCCTTTTATGGTCCGAAAATCTTAAATCGAGATATCGGTTCATATGGCAGCTATATCCAAATCTGATCCAATCAGAGCCAAACTGAAGAAAGATGTCGAAGGGCCTGAGGCAACTCACTGTCTCAAATTTCAGCATCGGACAATAAATGCGCCTTTTATGGGCCTAAGACCCTAAATCGGAGGATCGGTCTATATGGGAGCTATTACCAAATCGGAACCGATCCGTACCAAATGGGCCTATGACCCTAAATCGGAGGATCTGTATATACAACAACTATATCCATATCCGGACCGATCTGGGCCAAATTGACGCAGAATGTTGAAGGGCCTAACACAACTCACTGTCCCAAATTTCAGCAAAATGAGATAATAAATGTAGCTTTTATGGGCCTAAGACCCTAAATCGGCGGATCAGTCTATATGGGGGCTATATCAAGATATAGTCCGATATAGCCCGTTTTCGAACTTAACCTGCTTAGAGACAAAAAAAAGAATCTGTGCAAAGTTTCAGCTCAATATCTGTACTTTTAAAGACTGTAGCGTGATTTCAACAGACAGACGGATGGATATGTCTAGATCGTCTTAGATTTTTACGCTGATCAAGAATATATATAGTTTATAGGGTCGGAAATGGATATTTCGATGTGTTGCAAACGGAATGACAAAATGAATATAACCCCATCCTTCGGTGGTGGGTAAAAAAATAATTTTTGAAACCCTAGCAGCTATATCCAAATATTGCTGGATCTGGACCAACTCGCCAGCGACTTCGAGGGGTCTAACACAATTCACTGTCCAAGACCATTAAATCGGGAAATTGGTATACATGGTAGCTGAATCCAAATATACACTACACGATCTACACCTAATTCAGGATGTTGTATCAACTAATTGTATCAAAATCCAGCAAAATCGGATAATACATGCTCCTTTTATGGCCCCTAGACTTAAATTGGGAGATTGGTATATATGGCAGTTATATCTAAATATTGCCCGATTTGGACCTTATTCCGTACAAGAAGCCCAACACTGCCCACTGTTCCAATTTTCAACGAAATGAGATAACAAATGCACTTTTGATGCGCCCAAGACTTTAAATCGGGAGAATGGTATATATGACAGCTTTTGATGGGCCCAAGACTCTAAATCGGGGGATTGGTATATATAACAACTATATCCAAATTTAGACTTATCTGAACTATATAAGGGCATGGATGTTAAACAGCATAACATAGCATATTGTGCCAACTTTCAGTGAAATAGGGTAATAAATCAGTATATCGTGGGCCCAGAACATCGATCGGTCTATAATCCGCCGTAGCGCTTCTTCGAACTTAACCTTGATATGGCCAAAAAAAAATCTCGACAAAGTTTCAGCCCAATATCTCTATTTTTGATTTCAACAGACATACAGACGGACGCACAGAAATACAGATGGACGGACGGGCGGACATGGCTTGATGGTCTTACATATTTACGACGATCAAGAATATATATACGTTATAGGGTAGGAGGCCACCGTAGCGGAGAAGTTGGTATGTCCGCCTATGATGCTGAACGTCTGGGTTCGAATGCTGCCGAAAACATCAGAAAAATTTTCAGTGGTGGTTATGCCCTCCTAATGCTGCCGACATTTGTGAGGTACTGTACCATTTGATATGGCATCCATGTGAAAACTTCTCCCCAAAGTAGTGTTGCACAGCGGCACGCTTCACAGTGGGAGAAAAAAAATTTGATGACCTCTGTATTTCGAAAACTTGTTGAGGCTGCCAAATCGTTATTAATAGCTGCCACATAAACCGATCTTGGATATTGATTTCTTGAGCCGCTAGAGGGCGCAATTCTCACCCGATTTGGCTGAACTTTTGCATGAGGTGACTTTCAACAATTGTTGTTCCGATCTTGGGTCTTGAATTCTTGAGCTTCTAGAGGGCGCAATTCTCATCTGATTTATCTGAAATTTTGCACATGTCGTTTTGGTGTGACTTCAAACAAATGTGCAAGGTATGGTCTAAATCGGTTCGTAACCTCATATAGCTGCCATAAAAATCGATTTCCCGATTAGACTTCTAAAGCTTCTAAAGAGCGCAATTCTTATCCGATTTGACTGAAATTTTGCACTTTGTGTTTTGGGTACGACTCCCAAATATCCCATGTATCTCCCAACTATGCCAAGTATGGTCTAAATCGGCTTATAACCTGATATGGCTGCCATATAAACCGATCATCCGGTTAGATATCTTGAGGCTCTAGAGGGCGCAATTCTTATCCGATTTGGTTGAAATCTTGCACATGTTGTTTTGATATGACTTCCGACAATAGTGCTCAGTATGGTCTAAATCGGTTTATAACCTAATATAGCTGCCATATGAACCAACCGATCTCCCAATTTGACTTCTTAAGACCCTAGAGGGTGCAATTCTTATCCGATTTGGCTGAAATTTTGCACATAACCTAATATAGCTGCCATATATACCGATCTCCCAATTTGACTTCTTGAGACTCTAGAGGGCGCAATTCTTATCCGATTTGCACATGTCCTTTTGGTATGACTTCCAAAAAGTGGACTAAGTATGGTCTAAATCGAATCATACCCTGATATAGCTGTCATATTAACCGATCTCCCATATTGACTTCTGAGCCTGGAGGGCGTAATTATTACTGGATATGGCTGAAATTTGTGAGTTGATATTTTTCTATGACTTCTAACGGCCATGGCAAGTACGGTACATATCGAACTTGATATAGCTCAAATGCTATTCATGGTGTAGGGTATATAAGATTCGACCGGGCCGAACATCGCACGCTTTTACTTGTTAGTGTTGGAAACAAAAATAAAGCTGCCATATTTTCATGAATTTTAAGTGATATTCCAATAGACTTATATTTCAGATGTTCCTTAAACGTTTCGCTGGGTTTCGTGGGTGTTTGTTGCACTTGCACTTTATATTCATATCGTAAATACAAAATGAATTGATGAATACATGGAGGTAAGATCTTTCTGTGGCTAATAAGATTTTGGCGGTAATTTGTAGATTCATCTGTCCAAAGCAAGATTTTGCATGAGCGCAGGCTTCATGCAACCTGCAAATCGGGCTAAAATATGTCGGCGCGAGGATAAATATTATTGTGTGGGTGTGCGTCTGTGTACATGAAGGCTCTATGAGTGCGTGTGTGTTATTGTTTGCCTTAGCATATCTGTGTGGTCTCTGTGATTTACTGTGAATGAAATGCCGGATTGTTTGTGCACCCCAATTTGCGGCAATGTAAAGTGCTTGTCTTGAGCCGAAACAGCGATACATCGTGTCCAAGTAATGAAGCTAATTTAAGAATGAGCTTTGTTCGGGTGGGAAAAGTGTAGGGAATGAATTGGGCGAGAGAGTTGAGAGATGTGGGCGTGATTAGATATTCTTGCGTCACGCATTAGTCACTCACGACTTTGGTCTTATGGCATATCATTAGTATATTGGCGTGACAAATATTACTCACGCTCTCATCTCTCTCTCTTGCCTAAGAAATGTTCAAAGAGAAATTTCAATTATATGCTTTGGACAACTTGTTGTCATTCCTATGCTTACAGAATTGATATATTCATGGGTTTGTGGTCAAAAGGCTTCACGAATGAACATCATAATCATAGGCATTGCTTGAGTGGAATACAGAAGAATATAGCCAATGAGTATGAAGGAGAAAATCAAACCCACATATCTTTCACAGCCACCGTACTCGTTTTGGGCAAATATGATAATGGAAATGGCCATAAACAGACAGTTTTCAGAAACCGAACGTAGTTCTTGAATGCAATTAATCTGTCAATGTTGGTGTTGAATCATGTCAAACAGAAGTGATGTCCGCTTTACTGAAATAACTTATGTATGAGGATAATGACACTAACTAAGAGTGATGGAAGTAAGTATTTCTGAAAGCCAACGTTTTATGGAAAGAAGCCTATGAAGCTGAAAAGTGCGTTCGAATCCAAATTTGGTGGTCCATTTATGAGTTTTCAGAATTGTTTATAAATAGCGAATGGCGAGACGCAGAATGAGACCTAATCCCTTATTATTAATTAAAATTTTTAAATTGAACAGGACTTATAAATGCGAAAAGGCTTTCCACTGTTCCTAAATAAAACAAGGAAGAGCGTGCTAAGTGCGGCCGAATCGAATCTTATGTACCCTCCACTATGGATCGCGGTTATTGAGTTCTATCTCTTTTTAGGCAAACAAAGAATAAAATTTGTTATGCTATTGAAGCTATTTTAAGTTATAGTCCGATTCGGACCAAAAATGAATTTAATGCTGAACATTGTGTAATATTTCAGTCCATTCGTATAAAAATTGCGCCTTGTGGGGGCAAAAGAAACAAAATCGGGAGATCGGTTTATATGGGAGTTGTATCAAGCTATAGATCGATTCAGATCATATTGAACATGTATGTTGAAGGTTATGAGAGAAGCCGTGGTACAAAATTTCTGCCAAATCGGATTACAAGTGCGCCGTCTAGTGGCTCAAGAAGTCAAGACCCAAGATCGGTTTAAATAGCAGCTATATTATGTTAGGTACCGATTTGCGCCGTACTTAACACTGTAGTTGGAAGTCATAACAAAACACCTCATGCAAAATTTCAGCTAAATCGGAAGAGAACTGCGCCCTTTAGCGGATCAAGAACTCAAGATCAAAGATCGGTTTATATAGCAGCTATACCAGGTTATGAACCCATTCGAACCATACTTAGCACAGTTGTTGGAAGTGATACCAAAACACCTCATGCAAAATTTCAGCCAAATCGTAAGAGAACTGCGCCCTCTAGAGGCTCAAGAACTCAATATCCAAGATCGGTTTATATGGCAGCTATATCAAAACATGGATCGATTTGGCCCATTTACAATCCCAACCGACCTACACTAATAAAAAGTATTTGTGCAAAATTTCAAGCGGCTAGCTATACTCCTTCGAAAGTTAGCGATCAAGATCGGTTTATATGGCAGCTATATCAGGTTATGGACCGATTTGAACCATATTTGACACACTAGTTGGAAGTCAGGACGAAACACGTCGTGCAAAATTTCTGCCAAATTGGATAGGAATTGCGCCCTCGTTAGGCTCAAGAAGTCAAGACCCCGGTTTATATGACAGCTACAATATATCAGATTATGCAACGATTTCCACCATACTTAGCACAGTTGTTGGAAAACATAACAAACCACATCGTGTATAATTTCAGCCAAATCGGATAAAAATTTCGCCCTGTAGTGACTGAAGAAGTCAAGATCCAAGATCGGTTTATGTGGCACGTATATCAAAATATAGGCCGATATGGCCCATTTACAATCCTAACCGACCTACACTATTAATAAGTATTTGTGCAAAATTTCAAGTGGCTTTACTTCTTCGAACGTTAGCGTGCTTTCGACAGACAGACTGACGGACGGACAAACGGACGGACGGACAAACGGAGGGACATGGCTAGATCGACATAAAATGTCATGACGATCAAGAATATATATACTTTATGGGGTCTGAGACGAATATTTCGAGGAGTTACAAACAGAATGACGAAATTAGTACACCCCCATCCTATGGTGGAGAATATAAAGATATGCCTTCTGAGCTCTTAAAGTTTGGTCGGGAAATAGTACCATATATTGGCACTGGGCTATTGGATAGCATAACTGCACTTTATCCTAAGGAGAAAAACAAATACCAAAAACTCAAACTTTTTTGTATAGACATTGTATGTGTCAATTTTTCTTTCCGCCATTATCGTATCTTATCCTTTGAGTTATTCTACTAATTCCACATTTTAATCACCTCTGCTCTCGATTGGCGCCCAACAGCATAGCCATATAACCTCAAAATCATTCATTGCGAACTTTCAAATAATGTCCAATCATAATGGGCAACATTACCATTGGTGATTGGGTAAAATCTATTCACTTTATACCCATACAGAAGTGGTAATCGTATATCAAGGATTGCTTATTGCTAAGTCCACATAAACGACAGACGGACGGACTTGATGCTTTGGAAATCCGTAGTAACATAAAATAATACCAAACTTATATTCAATTGAATCCTCAGTGGATTCATTAAATGGCACTGAGCTACCCACGACGATGACGGTGATGATGATGACGATTCGTTTCTGACGCTGACGATGACTAGCATCGCCGAATAATATTACCTTCCATAAAAACTCATAAAATTCCAAGAACTAAAAATGACCTTTGCCAATGAAAATGTATGACTTTCATTTATTTTCTCGGCTGGTGAGCTTTGGTGCCCATTGCAAATCGAACCATATCATATTGGGATTTTTTTTTATAACCGTCCAAAGTTACTGTCATTACTGCTCTATGTTGTCGAGGCTACTTTTCTCGTTCCATTTGTTGTTGTTGTTGTTGTTCTCTTGCTGGGTTATTTTGTTCGAATAGAGATTTTTTCTTTTTATTACCGCATTAATGTTGCTACTGTTATGGCCAATGTCCTGTTTGCAAAAGTTCTCTAGATTCAGAGTAGTCAAATGTTTATATGCACATTAGAGGGGAACGATTATTGTGGAAAAAAATCGGCAAACATGGCCGGGCCGAATATGGTATCCCCCACCTAGCGCAACTCACGAGCAAAATTTCAGCTAACTTGGATAGTAAACACAGCTTTTATGGGCCCAATAACTTATTTCGGAAGATCGGTATATATGGCAGCTATATCCAGATATATCCTGATCTAGACCCTACTCGGTACGAATGCCGAGGCATCTAACACAACTCTTGGTGCTAAATTTTTGCGAAATCGGAAAAAACATGGACTTTTATTGCGCATAAGGCCTTAGATGAAAATATTGGCTTATACGACAGCTATATCGGCATATAGTCCGTTCTGAAAAATACTCGATACAAATGTCGAGAAGCTTAACGAAACTTGTTGCGGCAAATTTCAAAGAAATTGGATAATAAATGTGCCTTTTATGGGCCTAATACCTTAAATCGGTATATCGTTCTATATGGCAGCTATATCGAAATATAAACCAATCAGGGCCAACGAAATCGAATAAGAAATGTGGCTTTAATGAGCCTAGGATCATAAAAAGGCCAATGAAATTGGGGACAGTGAGTCATATTAAGTCCTTCGACATTCCTCGTTAATGTGGCCCAGATTGGTCCAGATTTGGATATAGCTGCCATATAGACCGATCCTCCGATGTAGGGCCTTAGGCCCATAAAAGCCACATTTATTATTTGATTTTGCTGAAATTTGGGACAGTGAGTTGTGTTAGGCCCTTCGACATCTTTCGTTAATTTAGCTCAGATCGGTCCAGATTTGGATATAGCTGCAATATAGACCGATCTGGCGATTTAATGTTTTGGGCCTATAAAAGGTGCATTTATTGTCCGATGTCGCCAAAATTTCAAACAGTGAGTTAAGTTAAGCCCCTTGACATACTTCTGCAATATGACACATATCGGTCGAGATTTGGATATAGCTGCCATATAGACCGATCTATCGGTTTTAGGTTTTGAGGACATAAATGGCGCATTTATTGTCCAATTTCGCCGAGATTTGGGACAGTGAGTTATGTTAGGCTCCTCGACGTCCTTCTTTAATTTGGCCCTGATCGGTCCAGATTTGAATATAGCTGCCATATAGACCGATCTCTCGATTTAAGGTTTTAGGCCCATAAAAGGCGCATTTGTTGTCCGATTTTGCCAAAATTTGAGACAGTGAGTTGTGTTAGGCTCCTCGTCGTCCTTCTTCAGTTTGGCCCAGATCGGTCCAGATTTGAATATAGCTGCCATATAGACCGATCTCTCGATTTAAGGTTTGGGCCCATAAATGACGAATTTTTTGTCCAATTTCGCCGAAATTCGGGACAGTGAGTTATCTTAGGCCCTTCCATATCTTTCTTCAATTTGGCTCTGATCGGTCCCGATTTGAATATAGCTGCCATATAGACCGATCTCTCGATTTAAGGTTTTAGGCCTATAAAAGGCGCATTTGTTGTCCGATTTCGCCAAAATTTGAGACAGTGAGTTGTGTTAGGCTCCTCGACGTTCTTCTTCCATTTGCCTCAGATCGGTCCAGATTTGGATATAGCTGCCATATAGACCTATCCTCCGATTTAGGGTCTTAGGCCCATTAAAGGCGCATTTGTTGTCCGATTTCGCCGAAATTTCAGATAGTGAGTTGTGTTAAGCTCCTCGACGTCCTTCTTCCATTTGGTTCAGATCGGTCCAGATTTGAATATAGCTGCCATACAGACCGATCTCTCGATTTAAGGTTTTGGGCCCATAAAAGGCGCATTTATTGTCAGACTTAGCCGAGATTTGGGACAGTGAGTTGTGTTATGCTTTTCGACATTTTTCTGTAACTTGGCCCACATCGGCCCAGATTTGCCATGCAGACCTATATCTTGATTTAAGGTCTGATGCTCGTAAAACGTGCATTTATAATCCAATTTCACTGAATTTTGACACAGTGACTTATTTTAGGCTTTTCGACATCCGTGGCGTTTATGATTCAGATCGGTTTATTTTTAGCTATAGCTACTAAAAAGACCAATATTTTTTATACACAATTGAAAAATGACTGCTATGGGACATAAGGTATGCAATTTTTACCGGATTTTGACGAAAGGTGGTTTACATATATACCCGGGGTGGTGGGTATCCAAAGTTCGTCACGGCCGAACTTAACGCCTTTCTACTCGTTTTGGCTTCATTCTTCCATTTCTCACTTCTTACAGCGAAGATAACATTTCTCCTCTTTACCCCCATATCTATACCTCATATTGGCTTAGCACATTGCTACTGATTACAGGTTTACTTTGTAGGCTACATTCCAATACTTTGGGACGGTTTTCGGTACCCAAGTTACGAATTTTAGGCCTATTGCATAGAGTCAGCAATTGTTACGCCTCTGTATCAAAAGTGCTTTCTTCAAGCAATTTGTTCATTCAAATGAACTATACCATTGCCAACTGTTGCGTTTGCAGCTTCCATGCAGTATTTGATAGTATGCTTCTCAATACGCTAAGACTTTTCGAACTATTCGTAATGTAGAACTTAAATGGAATATTATTTCGGTCTACTCTAATGTGCATAAAGTTATTGTTTACTGTGGACAGTATAAGTATTCGCTGAGTGAACAAATTAACTGAACAATTGTAGAATAAACAATTCAATGAAATTTTGAAACCTTGAAATCCTATGGCCAAAAGTTGAGTTTTAACACAAAAACTTTGCCTTCACATTTTGTCTTTAAAACTCAATTTGAGTCGAAAACACTGATATTAGCTTATTAAAAACAACGCCAAATTTTCATTGAGGAGCTTCAATTTAAATGTTTGTTTTTTTTATTGCAGGTATGCATACTTTTTATCTCACTGTATACAATTTCCTAACAAAAGTCGATGCGTACAAACACATATATCTTCACATATATTCAGTTCCAAATTAGATAATATTTGGTATTGATATTTGCTCATGACGTTGTTGTCCTACGACTTGTTCATTTTGACGAAAAATTGTAGAGATCTAAAATTTATTTACTTTTGATGAAATGCTAATTGAAAAAGTTTTACGTTTCCAACGAAATAGACAAAACTTACTTTCATCCTTGATAAAAGAACATTATGCGTACCTACCATAGGCAGAAGACAAGGCAGGAGAAAGAAAGAAAGGCAGCACATTAGAATCACATGGCTAGTTAAACAATGATGGGAAGCAGCATATCGAATGTTAGAACATCATTAACAATTTGGCAATTTGTGATGAGACTCAGATAACAACCGGAACACAGAATGGGAGACCAACAAACAAAACTAATCCTCGTAATGATTCTGATAATGTTTCATGTTTGAAGAACATTATCACAGGTGACTATCACTGATGACGTTCGTGTGCTCATTTTCAGAGTCATTTTGAATTCATGCCATAATAGGCAGATAATTGAATGAAGGTCATGTAGATTATCTCGTAGGGGTTAAGAAAAAGTCCTTGGAGGCATGAAAGAAGAAAGAAAGAAATAGAGAGGTTCGTTACAAATTTGTTTTGGAGCAAAGTACAGAGTAGCTGACACGAAGTATTACCCAGTTCACACTGATATATCTATCAAACTACAAATGACAGCTGCATGATATTACTTTACTTTATTGGCTATGAGAGAACATTTGTTCCACTGGCCTAACTTAGAAAAGCGTTCCAAGCGCCTCGATCTTCTTCGCTCATTCTAAAATCTCAGACCCAAAGTTTCGAGGTGTCTCCCACCGCTTGATCTTCCCATCGGGCTTTTGGTCTTCCCGGTTTGCGTGTACCACCATGTTTGCCTTCAAAAGAATTCTTTGCTGCAGCTTCTTCATCCATTCTGACAACATGACCTAGCCAACGCAGCCGTTATATTGTGATGCGTGTAACTATTCTATCGTCGTCATACAGCTCGTGGTTCATACGTCGCCTACATTCTCCATTAACGCAAACTGGTCCATATATTTTACGAAGAATCTTTCTCTCAAATACTCCAAGCACTGCCTCATCTACTTTCACAAGTACCCATGCCTCAGAACCATATAATAGCACGGATAGTATCAGTGTCTTATATAGTGTAATCTTCGTCTGTCGAGAGGTGGCCTTGTTTCTAAACTGCTTACTTAGTCCAAAGTAGCATCTGTTTGCCAGTATTATTCTTTGCTTAATCTCAAAACTGGTGTCATTCGTTTCAGTTACGGTGGTGCCGAGGTAGATAAAGTTACCGACTATCTCAAAGTTGTGGTTCCCAACTTTCTCCATTTTCTTTATCTGCTCGGTTGTGCAAGGCTTTTTGGGAGTTGAAACCATCCATTTCATCTTATCTCCATTTACTGCCAAACCCATTTTCACTGACTCTCTTTCGATTCTTTCAAAGGCTGCAGTTACTACTTCCGGTGACCGACCTATGATATCGATGTCGCCGGCATAGGCGAGTAGCATGTGTTCTCTTGTGATTAGTGTGCCATATCTATTCACATCTGCATCTCGTATAATCTTCTCCAGCATGATATTAAAGAGATCACACTATATGCTGTCTCCTTGTTTGAAAACTCGTTTGGTATTAAATGGTTCAGAGAGATTCTTTCCCATTTTTACTGAGGAATGCGTCTCAGCAAGTACCATCCTGCAGAGTCTTATTAATTTTGCAGGGATACCAAACTCAGATATGGCTTGAAATACCTTTGAACGTAAAGGAGTATCGAAGGCGGCTTTGTAGTCAACAAAGAGATGGTAGGTGTTGATTTGACCTTCTCGGGTCTTTTCCAGGATATGGCGCAGTGTGAATATCTTGTCCAGGGTGGTTTTACCGGGACTAAAGCCGTATTGATAGGGCCCATTTATCTCATTGACTTTAGGTTTCAATCTTTCACACAGTACGCTCGAGAGTATCTTGAATGCGATGGGGAGGAGACTTATTCCTCTGTAGTTGGCACATTCCGTCTTGTCTCCTTTCTTGTGTATGGGACATAGTATGATGAGGTTCCAATCATCGGATACGCGTTCTTCTAGCCATTTTACGCAGATAAGCTGATGCATACGCCTTATCAGCGCGAAGCCTCCGGTCTTAAATAGTTCAGTGGGTAACCCGTCGGCTCATGCTGCCTTGTTGTTCTTTAGTCGGGTCACTGCTACTTGGACCTCATTCTGACTAGGAGATAAACATTCCATACCATCATCAGGGATTGATTCTGCGGTATCCCCTTCGCCGCCAACGTCGGACACTAGCAGTTGGGTAAAATGTTCTTTCCATATCCTCAGCATGTTATCTGTGTCAGTTACCAGATTTCCTTCTTTGTCATTGCAGAAGGATGTGCCTGCACCAAAGCCATCGGTTTGATGTATAAATCTTTGGCAGAATTTCCAGACTTCATTCTGACTCCTGTACATCTCTATTTGCTCACACTCACGTCTTTCCATTTCCTTTTTCTTTCTGCGGAATAGACGTTTCTCCTCTCTCCTTTTCTCCCGATACCTCTCCTTCATCTGGCGCTTTGCTACTGGTTGCAGGGTTGCTCTTTATGCCGCATTCTTGGCTTCAGTAGCATCTCCACACTCTTGGTCGTACCATGGGTTTCTGGGAGGAGGCTTCCGGTACCCAAGTACGGATTTCGCGGCATTTTCCATGGAGTGGCCAATAGTTTGCCATTATATCATCGGAACAAGGAGTGCTTTCATCAAGTAGTTGGGTCAGTCGAGTGTAGTATGCCGCTGCCATCTATTGTGTTTGCAGCTTTTCAATGTCCAGCTTCCGTGCAGTGTCAGATCGTACTTTCCTCGCCATGTTCAAACGGGTGCGAACCTTTGCTGCAACAAGGTAGTGATCCGAATCTATCCGTGGAGCGAATTCCACGGATCGATCGTACATCTAACACGCTGGATGAATGCCTTCCATCTATCTCGTGTTTTGATCGGGTGACAGCCATATGGCTTTGTGAATATTTTTATGTTGAAATCTGGTGCTACTAATTACCGGCTAAATCTATCAGCCTCAACCCATTACTAGACGTTATCTCATGGAGGCTAAACTTTCCGACTGTTGGACGAAAAATGTCTTCCTTCTCCATGTTCGCATTAAAATCTCCCAGAACGATTTTAATATCATGGGCGGGGCAGCGTTCATATTCTCTTTCTAGGCGCTCATAGAAAATATCCTTGTTCTGCTCGTCTTTGTCTTCCGTCGGGGCATGGGCACAAATAAGGCTGATGTTGAAGAATTTAGCTTTTATGCGGATTGTGGCTAGCCTCTCCTCCACCGGAGTAAAGCAGGAGACAAGGTGTTTCAGTCTCCGACTAACCACATATCCAAAGCCAAATTCATGCCTCGTGTTATGGCAGCTATAGTATAGTTCGTCCCCGTTTGGTGTTGTAGTGACGCCATTCCCAGTCCATCGCACTTCCTGTAAGGCGATAATATCTGCCTTGTACTTCTCTAATACATCCGCCAGCGCGTATACTGCACCTTCTCTATAAAGAGTGCGGACATTTCAGGTGCAGATCCGAAAATCATGGTTCCTTTTATACCCTCCACTATAGGATGGGGGTATACTAATTTTGTCATTCTGTTTGTAACTCCTCAAAATATGCGTCTAAGACACCATAGAGTATATAAATTCTTGATCGTTGTGACATTTTAAGTTGAACTAGTCATGTCCGTCCGTCCGTCCGTACGTCCGTTTGTCCATCCGTCCGTACGTCCGTTTGTCCATCCGTCCGTCCGTCTGTCCGTCCGTCCGTCTGTTTGTCCGTCTGTCTGTCCAAAGCACGCTAACTTTTGAAGGAGTAGAGCTGGGCCGAATCGGTCCATGTTTTGATATAGCTGCCATTCAAACCGATCTTGGATCGTGACTTCTTAAGCCTCTAGAGGGCGCAATTCCTATTTGACTGAAATTTTGCACATAGTGTTTTGATATCACTTCCAACAACTTTGCTGAGTATGGTTGAAATCGGTCCATAACCTGATATAGCTGCCATATAAACCGATCTTGGGGTTTGACTTCTTGAGCTTTTAGAAGGCGGAATTCTTATCCGATTTGACTGAAATTTGGCACATGGTGTTTTGATTTCACTTCCAACAACTTTGCGAAGTATGGTCCAAATCGGTGCATAACCTGATATAACTGCCATATAAACCGATCTTGTGTCTGGACTTCTTGAGCCTCTAGAGGGCGCAATTCTCGTCCGATTTGACTGAAATTTTGCACATAGTGTTTTGACATATCTTCCAACAACTGTGCGAAGTATGGTTCATAACCTCATATAGCTGCCATATAAACCGATCTTGGGTCTTGATTTCTTGAGCCTCTAGAGAGCGCAATTCTCATCCGATTTGGCACAAATTTTTTACAACGATTCCTCCCATGGTTAGAATCGATCTATAGCTTGATACAGCTCCCATATAAACTGATCTCCCGATTTTGCTTTTTGAGCCCTGAATCGGACTATAACTTGATATAGCTACTCCTCCGTCCTTATTAATTGTTCCTTGTTTGCCTAAAAACAGATACTGAGCAAAGAACTCGACAGATGCGTCCATGGTGAAGGGTATATAAGATTTGGCTCGGCCAAACTTAGCACGCTCTTACTTGTTTCGTTTGAGCGGGTCGTCAATGCCTGGGGGATCCGCTTTTACTCTTCCTTTGTTTCTCATAGTAGTTCTCAGTTTTCCGGGGGCGGGTTACTGGCCCAGCGCCCCAACCGCATGGGTTTTGTGGGATTGCCCTCGTTGTGGCGAGCCGCTTGCTCCAAGATCCGACGCTCGCCCCAACCGCCCCTAACCTGGGAACAAACGCTGATGTTGGCCATAGAATATGTGAAGGCGCCAATAACTCGCCTTTTCATCTCAAGTATCATTGGCACTCGGTATTTAATTAAGAACTAATGCCACCTGACTCCTCACTGAAATTCTCCTCTCGAAAATCGCTGACTGCCCGCGGCCGCATTTGCAGATACTCCACATAAAAACGGAGCTTTCTAGCATCCGCAACCTGTGAACGCGCCCGATAGCTTTCAGCTAAGCTTCCCGAAGACACCACACAAGTCGGAGCTTGAAGATCCAGCCTGTGTGGGGCTCATAGTTATCCCGTGTCGGCAACTTCAATAAGTTGCAAATAAAATGAACGGAGTACATCCCCCCATCCTATGGAGGAGGGTATAAAAAAATGTCAGAAAAGGCTTACAGAAACTTTCACCAATCCTCAAACTGCTTACAATATAAAGAAAAGTTGGCACATCTTCATGCTAAAAAAAACCATAGTTCCGACCTACAATTGCCGTACTTGTCAATTTTGATGTACAACTTTTTTATTGCCTCCATGGCTTATTGAAAAACTTTCATGCCAACAAAAGAAGAAGGAGAAGTTTTCACTTACATATGAGAATAGTTGGTATTGTGTATTACTATGTTCAAATTACTATACATTACCATTTTATAGTGAATTATTTATTCATGTTAGTTTTCCCATTCGCTATGGCAATTTATATGCCAAACAGGAAGAATGTAAACTTTCAAGTTCAAATATTCTGTCATACTGTGCTGATATACTTTCTCTTGCTTTTATTGTGTGATTCTGAGATAAGAAATGATGTGAATTTCGTACAATCACAACAAATAATTTTTCTTATTATTGTCGTGATGAATTCTAGGAATTTTTTCTATGAAAAGAAAACTTTAGTTGAGTTAAGAAGCAAGTTGTACAGGAAATTGAAATTTTAATTTAGGTATATTTTTAGAAATAACAGACATATTTCAAGAAAGCGAAGTTTAGAACTGTTGTCAAAGTAATGTTATAAACAAATTGCCTAATACACTTCCAAAGTTGAAGTGGTTAATTTTAGATTTTTTTTTTTTTGGTCTACACTGCCTTTCAGAGCCACCGTAGCGCAGAGGTTAGCATGTCCGCCTATGAAGCTGAACGCCTGGGTTCGAATCCTGGCGAGACCAATAGAAAAAAATTCTCAGCGGTGGTTTTCCCCTCCTAATGCTGGCAACATTGGAGAGGTACTATGCCTTGTAAAACTTCTCTCCAAAGAGGTATCACACTGCGGCCCCCCGTTCGGACTCGGCTATAAAAAAGAGGCCCCTTATTTTTGAGCTTAAACTTGAATCAGACTGATATGTGAGAAGTTTGCCCCTATTGGTGGTAATGGTGGAATGTTCATGGGCAAAATTTGCAATTTGCCTTTCAGAGCTTATTTCTAACCAGATTCCAAAATTGCAGACAGCTTTGCCCTTCTTAATGTTCCTCTTTTCATTTGTAGCCGCAAGTCAACTGTAAAACAATTAAAGTTCACTATATTTGGCTTCAACAAATAAATTAATGACATTTTCAGACCATTTGGCCTTTCCAAATACCAAAGACCACAAATCGAATGAATAGCTCTATAACAGCCACAACAAAACAGATGTTTTCCTTTTAATCGAAACAAGTAAGCGCGTGCTAAGTTCGGCCAGGCCGAATCTTATATACCCTCCACAATGGATCTCACTTGTCGAGTTCTATGCACAGTATCTCTCTTTAGGCAAACAAGGAATATTGAATAAGAACTGCTATGCTATTGGAGCTATATCAAGTTATAGTCCGATTCGGACCATAAATGCATGCTGAACATTGTAGAAGTCATTGTGTAATATTTCAGTGCAATCGGATAAGAATTGCGCCTTTTAGGGGCTCAAGAAGCAAAATAGGAAGATAGGTTTATATGGGAGCTATATCAAATATTGATCAATTCTGACCATATTCAACACGTATGTTGAAGGTTATGAGAGAAGCCGTTGTACAAAATGTCTGCCAAATCGGATGAGAATTGCGCCCTCTAGAGGCTGAAGCAGTCAAGATCCCAGATCGATTAATATGGCAGCTATATTAGGTTATGAACCGATTTGCGCCATACTTAGCACAGTTATTGAAAGTCATAGCAAAACACCTCTTGCTAAATATCAGCCAAATCGGATAGGAAATGCGCCCTCTAGAGGCTCAAGGCCCAAGATCGATTTATATGGCTGCTATATCAAAACATGAACCGATTTGAACCATACTTAGCGAAGTTGTGCAAAATTTCAGTGAAATCGGATAGGAATTGCGCCCTCTAGAGGCTCAAGAAGTCAAGACCCAAGATCGGTTTATATGGCAGCTATATCAGGTTATGAACCGATTTGAACCATATTTAGCACAGTAGTGAAAGTCGTAGCAAAACACCTCATGCAAAATATCAGCCAAATCGAATGAGAATTGCGCCCTCCAGCGAACCGATTTGAATCATACTAAACACAGTTGTTGGAAGTGATACCAAAACACTATGTTCAAAATTTCAGTCAAATCGAACGAGAATTGCGCCCTCTAGAGGTTCAAGAACGCAAGACCCAAGATCGGTTTATATGGCAGGTATATCAAAACATGGACCGATTTGAACCATATTTAGCGAAGTTGTGCAAAATTTTAGTGAAATCGGACGAGAATTGCGCCCTCTAGAGGCTCAAGAAGTCACGATCCAAGAACGATTTATATGGCAGCTATATCAGGTTAGAACCGACTTGAACTATATTTAACACAGTAGTTGGAAGTCATAGCAAAATTTCATCCAAATCGGATAATAATTGCGCCCACTAGAGGCTCAAGATGTCAAGACCCCAGATCGGTTTATATGACAACTATATCACGTTATGAACCGATTTGAACTATTCTTAGCACAGTAGTTGGAAGTCATAGCAAAACACTTCGTGCAAAATTTCATCCAAATCGGATAATAATTGCGCCTACTAGAGACTCAAGAAGTCAAGACCCTAGATCGGTTTATATGACAGCTATATCAGGTTATGGACCGATTTCAAACATACTTAGCACGATTGTTCGAAATCACAATAAAACAGCTCTTGCAAAATTTGAGCCAAATCGGATAAGAATTGCGTCTTCTAGTGGCTCAAGAAGTCAAGAGCGAAAATGGGCTGCCATATATTGCTGCTACATCAAAACATGGACCGATTTGGCCCATTTACAATCCCAACCGAACTACACTAATAAAAATTATTTGTGGAAAATTTCAAGCGGCTAGCTTTACTCCTTCGAACGGACATGGCTAGATCGACTTTAAATGACAGGACGATCAAGAATATATATACTTTATGAGGTCTGAGATGAATATTTCGAGGTGTTACAAACAGAATGACGAGGGTATACTGACCCCCATACTTTGGTGAAGGGTATAAAAACCGCGTTTAACACTTTTCCCTCTACAAAGTTGCAAAATGTGGCTAAAGTTTTTGCTGCGGCTGATGTGCCAGGGTCACTTTTAGTCAAATGCAGTCTTCCGCCATACTCGTCCTCATAGTTAAATGGCTTAATAGCAAATTGAAAAGACAAACAAGAGAGTCCCAAGAAAATGCTCGAAATGGCTTGAAAAGACTGCCTTCAACAGAAAACCATTCGGGCCAACATTTATTGCCACTGTCACTGACACGTCTGTTGCTGTGGCCAAAGATACAGCGATATGGTTTTTGATGGCGTTACTGTTTGGATGAAGCCTCAATACTTGGTTTTTGGCCTGAATTCCAGCAACAAATGCAGGTACGTATTCAATGTTTTTCTAGGGCAACTTAACAAAGAAATTGCACTCCGCCTACTCATCACAAATGTCCTCAACAAGAGCTCGATGAGATATTTTTTGTATCTGGCAGTTATAAGCCTTAGGCCAAAATAGGTGGAGAAACTACAATTTCACACTCACTTGCATTTGTTGCCAATATTCATTGGCATTTCTGTATTGGAAGGTTTTCTATTTTCTGATTTTGAAATAAGCAAGGAGAGTGATATAAGCGCCATTAAATCCTTATGGTTTGATTGAGGAAAACAAGTCAAAATGGTAAAAGGTAACTGAATTTATTGGGATGTGATATTTCCACACTTAGGCGATAATTACCTTAAAGACTAAGGGTGAGAGATATTTGCGCCGTGAGACTAAAATTGCGAATGATGTAGAAAAGTAAACTAATACAGCTACGCTGTGTCGTTTTGATGGTGGAAGTAGAATGAAAATTACTCTTAAGAATCTTCCTACAGTCTCTCTCTACATCTGAAACAGGTTTACAAGCATCTAAGAGAGGTTTAGAAACAAAAGTGCTCTTAAGAAATCTTCTTAGAGTCCAGCTAAACAAACAAAGTCAAGGATACCGCTCTTTCAGAGTATATTTGGATTTATTTCGATGTTATGATACAAAGTTATGTTAAAAAGCCCACTATTTTCGCGCAACTCCATTATGGTTTTGTATCATGATCTGCTGTATTTGTTATGCTCTGTGCCTTAGAATTTCTTGTTGTATTTTCCTGTATCTGGTAGCCATTTGTGTGTTGTTCTAATGAACTTTGGATACCCACCACCTCGGTTTTATATGTAAACCATCATTCATCCAAATCTGGTGAAAAATGCATACCTTATGCCCCATAGCAGCTATATCGAAATATGTTCCGATTTGGACCAAATACTAATAAGTACAAGTCATTGTTCCATTTTGAATAACAAAATATTGAGCTTTTTAGTAGCTATATCTAAAAATAAACCGATCTGAACTATATACGACAGAGATGTCGAAAAGCCTAATATAAGTCACTGTGTAAAATTTCAGTGAAATCGGATTATAAGTGCGCCTTTTATGGGGTCAAGACCTTAAATCGAGATATCGGTCTACATGGCAGCTATATCTAAATCTGGACCGATTTGGGGCAAGTTGCAAAAAATGTCGAAAATGTCGACAAAATCGGACAATAAATGCGCCATTTATGACCCCAAAACCTTAAATCTCGAGATCGGTCTATATGACAGCTATATCCAAATCTGGACCGATCTGTGTCATATTGCAGAAGTATGTCAAAGGGCTTAACTTAACTCACTGTCCTAAATTTTAGCGACATCGGACAATAAATGCGCCTTTTATAGGCCCAAAACCTTAAATCGAGAGATCGGTCTATATGGCAGCTATATCCAAGTCTGAACCGATCAGGGCTTAATGGTGGAAAGATGTCGACGGACTTAAGACAACTCACTGTCCCAAATTTAAGCAAAATCGGGAAATAAATGTGGTTTTTATGGACCTAAGACAATAAATCGGAGGATCGGTCTATATGGCAGCTATATCCAAATCTGGACCGATCTGGTCCAAATTGACGAAGAATGTCAAAGGGCCTAACACAACTCACCGTCCCAAATTCCAGCAAAATCGGGTAATAAATGTGGGTTTTATGGGCCTATGACCTTAAATCGGAGAATCGGACTACATGGCAGCTATATATAAATCTGAACCGATCTGGCCCAAATCGACGAAGGATGTCGAAAGGCCTAGCACAATTCACTGTACCAAATTCCAGCAAAATCGGATAATAAATGTTTATTTTATGGGCCTAAGACCCTAAATTGGCGGATCGGTCTATATGGGGGCTATATCAAGATATAGTCCGATATAGCTTATCTTCGAACTTATCCTGCTTATGGACAAAAAAAAGAATCTGTGCAAGGTTTTAGCTCAATATCTCTATTTTTAAAGACTGTAGCCTGATTTCAACAGACAGACGGACGGACATGTCTAGATCGTCTTAGATTTTTACGCTGATCAAGAATATATATACTTTATAGGGTCGGAAACGGATATTTCGATGTGTTGCAAACGGAATGACAAAATGAATATACCCCCATCCTTTGGTGGTGGGTATAAAAATGTTATGTGTGAGTATGTGTATGTACTAGCAACGAGCACACAATTGCAATTATTTGCTAGCCTATGGGTCTGCTTGTGATTATTTTTTTGTGTACGTAAAAAGTAATGAGCAATAGAGTGAGTTTTTTCTCCAACCACTGGTCTATATGCTCAAATACGGTGAGTATTTCTCTTTAGTATTAGAGAAACAAGAAGAGGAGTAGGAGAGTAACAAGAGAATAATTATTGGTCCAGCACACACGAATAATTGTTTGCGGCTATCGATGCACTTTTGCAACTAAAGTGTTTTTGGTTTTACAACAAGAGGTAGGTCCTTTTGCCGTAGACGAAGTTGCTGCAGGTTTTACGATAAACAAAGTTAGCTACGTTCAATAATACTACGTTTATGGCTAACGTGTGATATGTTGAAGCAAAACGTTACACAGTTACAATAATAACTAACATCAGTGGTATTGCGTCCATATACTGGTGTTGCCCATTTTCCACATATATAGGTTATGTGTGGGATATTATATAGTCGGCTCCGTCCGACTTTTGCCTTTCCTGATTTGTTTCTACTGTTGTCTTGTTTTATAAACTACATCCACTATTTGTTAAACCAAAAAAATTTTGTTTTCGTATTTTATTCGTAAAAAAAGAATTAAATATTTCATATTCCAAAATTATTCTTCGGAGGAAGTTTCGGGTAATGATTCAGTGTTGTCTGATAATTCTTCGCTTATGCCACTCGGTATGCCATTCTCCACTATTAATTTCCAACGGGTACCGGAACCATTAACTATTGGTATTATTTTCCGAGGTCCATAGGGAAATGGCAATAAAGGAAGATTTAACTGCTGCAGAGGCGCTTGAGGTGGGTTTCCTGTGGTAGGAGAAGAATTTTCTGCAGCTAGTCTAAGTAATGTACGAAGCAGCTGAGTCTCTTGAGTCTGGATAGGTGAAGCATCTTGTATATTGTGCGCAGGTGCTAAGAAACTCGGTGAAGGAAAAGTTCCCGAAAAAGTGGGTAATAAACCTGCTGCTGTCTGTGCAGTTGTCGCAGTAGCCGCAGAAGAAACTTGTCTTGTACCTGAGAGGAACGAAAGCAAATCTGCAGGCATACCAGTATTCGAGGATATAAGCAAAGGTGAGTTCACTAAACCCTGGCGAAGATCCAATGATGGACTTTGTCCCCTGCTGGAATAAAATGAAAGCAAATCCTCAGGTGTCCGGTATATGGAGGGTATAACCAAGGGTGTGTTTATTAAATTTTGTTGAGGTAAAGGTGTGTTTTGCTCTGCTCTACTTTGATTGGTTACTATTTCCTGTACCAACTCAACAAGGGGTGACAATTGACCCAGCAATTCATTTATTTCTACTCGATTGGCTGGCTGTCTTACGGCGGTTGGCTCCGAGCTAACTTGATCGCCTGAAAAATTCACTGTCACCAAAGGATTGCCATCTGAGTTAAAGGGATTGTTTATGCGTATACCGTTCGAGGTATCGATGAGAGGATCTCTTCCAGCAAGATTTAAACTTATTGTACGACCATCTTCTGCATCCTGTTTCTTCTCTTTTGCTCTGACCCCTTGTGGTGTGATCCAACCGAGAAGACTAACCTCAGGATAAAGGCGACCAAAAAAATTACTCAGATCCGAACGGGTGGGAAATGTAAGGCTACTCGGCAGGCCACTGCAAATTAGGACACCAACTGTTATCCACAATATCTGCATTCTAAGCGTCTGAGGAAAAAAGCCACCAGCGATGGCTTGGAAAAAACTAAAGGGGATTACTAAAAATGTTTATTTATATCGCAAGATATTCCGAAAGGCCTTTTTCATCGGTGCTTTTTGGTTGTAATTAAAAAATTATGAATTCAACAGCTTAGCGTCCATCATTCAAGTTAATGACCCATGAAAGCCTTTTGTTTTGTTTTGCAAAAAATTTTTGCAAACTGCTGTCTTTTCTTTCGCTTTTTATTGTCTGACAGCTATGTAGCAAGTTTGAGACAAAAGGCATTTCTTTCGATTTTGCATAGTGGAAAAGTACTTCCATTGAGAACTTGTGAAAGTTACATGAAATGATGTTTTTAAAGAAACTACCGTATCATCACATTCCACCTTCGATTCTAGCAAACTATGAAATTGTAATAATGCAGCCTGGCATAGAGGCAGATTCAAAGAAATGTATATTTTGCAGGTTATTGAAAATTTTTTTTTATGTTCTCGCCAGGTTTCGAACCCAGACGTTCTACCATAGGTGCACATGCTACCATCTGCGCTACTTTGGTCTGACTTAGAGGGTGAGTGAGGAACTGTAATCCCAGTCATTCGGCCTACGACTGGTAATTTAGATAAAACTGATGGAAATCGGACACATGTTGTAGTCAAACTAAAATTCATCATCCTCGAAGATCTCAACAAGTTTAAGGGAGTAGTTCTCTACGGATTCAACAAGGTGAGGTTTACTGTCTACATGTTAGCTGACACGAATTGTTTTCAAATTCACACTTTCATATCTGTCAAACTACAAAATGATAACTACATGAAATAGGGCTTTATTGACAGCTCATTATATTGTTTACAAGCCACCAAAAGTATGTGCTTCTAAATTTATTTAAAAATACAGTTATTCCCGATGGAGTTCAATCGTAGTAGTGTGATTGCGTTGTATTTGACTGAAAAAACACTACCTGCTTTTGTTGGCGAACTCAAATATCTCAATGTGAACAAAATGTTTGTGTACCTCACCATGTAACCGCTATGGGCGCTTTGTAATCGTTTTCATGCAGCCTGGCGCCAAAGAAAATGCGACCATTTATGGGGAAAATAATTTGGAAGCTGCTTTGTAGTCGGCAGTATATCATGGCGTCACCAAAAAGACTCCTCACCGTCACGTAGATTAGTTTAGGTTTATGTGGAAGTCTGCCATCAGACTCACATAAACAGTTTCGTCCATTGTGATACCACAGAAATATTTAGAAGATAGAATATGCCTCTAGTTCCTACCATTGAACCAAGCAGATCGCTTTAAGAGCCCAACAACTCACGAATATTCACATTCACTAACTGTAACTATTTCTCAAAGGAATGAGAACCTAAAGTGGGACTCCTTCTGACTGCCAGTGCAAAACATACCCACAGCAGATGTCCTTACTCAACGTCCTCACAGCTTCTGCAGAAGTCGTTAATTATCTGTTTTTTTAATTAGAGAGCTACAAACGTTTTTTTTAATGAAACAAAAACGATTGTGGATATTTCTGTGAAAGCAAGTTCGATGCCATTATTTATGGATGGCCACCTCGAGCACTCTTGTAGAACTCCAGACGATGAACCCAATTTCAAACGGGTTTCAGGCATAAATCTGCCGATACTGCTGCAAATTAGCGTTCGATATTCGTATGAAGTTCATTAAGCGTCGCTGGGTTATTGGCATAGATGGCATAGTCTAACGGCGTCCAATCGACTGGACCATTTCGTGAGATAATACGTTCTTCATACTTGGTTTCCAATAAATTGATTGTGGCATTCGCTGAGTGGCTTGCGGCGCCATCCTGTGGGAACCACATGTTCTCCAAGTCCATATCATCCAATTGGGGACAAAAACGGTAGCGATTCCCATTCACTGTAACGTTCCGGTCTTTATTACCACGGAAGAAGTATGGCCCAATGACGCCGCCGGCCCATAAACCGCACCAAAACGTAATTTTTCAGGATGCAATAATGACTAATGGAGTACGTGTGGATTGCTGTGTGACCAATAACGCGTATTTTGCTTATTGACGAAGCCATTCAGCCAGACATGAGCCTCATCGCTGATTATGATTTTGAGGCCATTGACTCCGAATTTCGGTAGCAGATTTTAATAATTTCGCCTCGTTGTTGGCTTGTATATCTTTCCATCTGGAAATGGCAAACCTTAATGAAGAGAAATGTCAAAAGAACGGCAAAAAATGGCGTCGTTTGCTGTCCCTAACGTTCTATTTTGTAGCGACGCTGTAAAAAAACCCTGTACAACCTTCAGTCTGTCAGCATGATTTCCAATCAGACACAGTGACTGAGACGTCTGTTCTAGCCAGGGACAGCAAAGCGGTAGACTTCTTCAAGTCTAGATTGGGCCACATTATTTTGGATTGTTCACAACCCGCTCTTTGTGACAATCTGTCATTTGTTTCCCTTTGGGCTTGACACCCAGGAATCAGCTTACATTTCGCTAGCAACAGATTCCAGTTCCCCAGGAATGTGTAAGGTAAATCGCAGTTTCAAAAGCTCGTCTGCTCTACAAACTGAGCGGATTTTGAATTCAGAAATAAGTTCCCCAGAGATTATGTTAAGTCAGCAACATGTTTTTCGAGCAGTTTTGGAGACCCATGAGATTGTTGGCCCAAAAATGTTGATGTGAAATTCCTACTCTGTTCCTAAATACCTTGAGGTTCAACCCAGTATTATCACAGCAAGGCTACATGTCTGGTGGTGCCTTTCTGGGTAAAACTCTCTAAAAGTTTATTCCATATTTCAAGTAAGGTTCGTACTCAACATATAAAACCTTCATCGTCATTTTAGGTGGTTTAATGAAAAGGAATGACCCCATTTTTTTATACCCTCCACCATAGAATGGGGGTATACTAATTTCGTCATTCCATTGGTAACTCCTCGAAATATTCGTGTAAGTCGAACTAGCCATGTCCGTCCGTCTGTCTGTCGAAAGCACGCTAACTTTCGAAGGAGTAAAGCTAGCTGCTTGAAATTTTGCACAAACACTTCTTATTTGTGTAGGTCGGTTGGGATTGTAAATGGGCTATATCGGTCCACGTTTTGATATAGCTGTCATATAAACCCATCTGAGATCTTGACTTCTTCAGCCGCTAGAGGGCACAATTCTTATCCGATTTGGCTGAAATTCTGTATGAAATGTTGCATTATGACTTCCAAAAACTGTGCTGAGTATGGTGCAAATCGGTCCTTAACCTGATATAGCTACCATATAAACCGATCTGGGGTGTTGACTCTTGAGCCACTAGAGGACGCAATTATTATCCGATTTGGTTGAAATTTTGCGTGAAATGTTTTGTTATGACTTTCAACAACTGTGCTAAGAATAGTTCAAATCGGTCCATAACCTGATATAGCTGCCATATAAACATGACTTCTTGAGCCACTAGAGGACGCAAAATCGGATAGTAAGATTTGGCTGATATTTTGTACACCGGCTTTTCTCATGACCTTTAACATACGTGTCGAATATGGCGTGAATTGTTTTATAGCCTAATACAGCTCCCCTATAAACCGATCTCCCCATTTTACTTCTTCATCCCCTAAAGTGCGCAATTCTTACTAGATTTGGCATAATAACTTCTACTATGGTCTCCAATATTCAGTTCAATTATGGTCTGAAATGAACCATAACTTGATATTGTTCCAATAACATAGTAATTCTTTTCTTTTATCCTTTGTCTGCCTAAAAAGAGATACCGTGGCAAGAGCTCGACAAATACGACCCTTGGTGGAGGGTATATAAGATTCGTCCCGTCCGAACGCTGTTACTTGTTCTTTTATTAAAAATCAATTCCTCATTTTCGTAGCTTTTCTTTAAGGAAAACTAATTTTCATATATATCCGTCGCTTCTCCGGAGAAAATATCTTTCGATTGATGCCAATTTCATCAAAATCCAATCAGCTGTTTTACCGCATTATGTAACACAAAATCGCCTTTATAAAA
This sequence comes from Stomoxys calcitrans, assembly GCF_963082655.1. Lineage (NCBI taxonomy): Eukaryota > Metazoa > Arthropoda > Insecta > Diptera > Muscidae > Stomoxys > Stomoxys calcitrans. The sequence goes on along the minus strand of NC_081556.1, from coordinate 152,363,661 downwards.
CTTTTGGCCGTTTATTAATATAAATATGAGTAGAGAAAGATAACTGCAAATTTTATGCCAAAGATTGGAGAGGCAGCTCCAGGATAAATGTCTAAAAAAGTTTTGTTTTTGAAAAGAGGCTTGCCAAAGATCACTTAGCCGTTATCCGGGCCATTATAATAAAATATCCTCAGAAACAGCCTTATAATATCCTTTATAAATTCTTCAGCTGTTTAAAAACTCCATAAATATTTTCACAGAAATAAAAAAAAAATATCTGTTGGTTTCCCAAAAACCAAACAAAAGTTCAAAATGATCCTTTAAACATCCAAAATTAAGAAAAAAATTAAAAAACTCCAATTGATGTTCATTGCTTCTTTATTCGATATCTTCGTTTTATTAGTTTTATTTAAAATTTTGTCCCGAAAGTATTCTTAGAAGTCTATCGGCTGATATAGAATTGGATGGTGAGTATGCAGATGGACTTACAGGCAACTGTTGATAATAAGGAACAGTGCCAAAGTTGACAGCATTGGTTGGCAATGCATTTGAAAAACGTGTGGCAAGAGTTTGAGCCAAGGTTTCAGCCAAAGGATTGACCATAGGATTTGCATTCATCACAGAGTTTGCCAGTCTATTTGCCACAGGATTATTCAGCTGCAATCCTTCTATCCCATAAGGGTTTAGAATTGGTGTTATAATTATTGGAGCGTTTTCTGGGGCCTTGCTCTGTGTTCTCCTATCCGCATTGTCTAACAGCTGCCGCAAATCCGACGTTAGTCTGCGCAACATATTGTAAATGTTTCTATCGATTTTAGGATCTTCGTCATCTTTAATGACCTCAGATGTATCTGTACTGGGTTCGATCGTGGTGGCCCATAGAGGTGCTATGTTAACGCTTAAATTACGAGTTTTTTTATCCTGGTTTCCACTGTCAGTTGAATCCTGTGAATCGTGATCGTCATCTACACTTTGTGGAAGAAATTCCGTTCTCCAAGCATATTGAGTACCATCTCGATAAAGGTGGCCCATGTTATGTCCTGCACTCTTTCTAGCCGGTATACTAATCACACTTTGCAGGCAAAGTGTCAGTGTTAATAAAGGCCAGAACTTGGGTAACATTTTTATTTTTCTAGTTTTTCGCAGCACTGCACAGATAGTCAGTTAAAGAAGAACTACACTGGTTGAGACTGATGTGGCTGTCTTATAAATCATTCTTAGGCCAATGATTTTTTCGTCATATTTTGCCAAATATAAACGATTGGCTGTTATTGATTGTTTAGCTTTCGAATTTAGGCACTACTCAAAACAAAAACGCCATGCAAAAATTTGCAAATTAAAATTTTGGCAAATGGAAAAGTAGATCAAACAGCACACTCAACTCAACTTTATTTGCGAATTTAACAAAAGACTGAAAACTCTTTCATGCTTTAAATGTGTCAGCTATAGAAATTATTTGTATGCTAGATCATAAGACAAAACACCATCATAGAATAGTTTGAGATATAATGCAACGAAAGGAAAACTAATTTTTGCAAATGACTACCTTTTTCAAAAACCTATCTTTTTATGCCTTTTGAAAACCTTTACCATGGGACAAGAGAAAGCCCAGTTTTGTATTTTCGTTTTCAAGACATTATCATCCCACACAAACATTGAGCTAAACGAACTTTTGGATTAAGCGGTGGTATGGCAGCTGCAAGAGGTTAAAGACCGATTTTAGAATTTCTTGACAAAACGTTGTTGGAAGTCATAAAAGTACGTAGTGGTTGCGAAACTTTTTGCAACCAAATTAGTTAAAAACCAGTAAGGAAGGGCAAAAGTCGGGCGGTGCCGACTGTGTAATACCCTACACCTACCCTATAAGTTCACTGTGGGAGCTATATCCAATTCTGAATCAAATTTGATGGACTTCGGCGAGCAAATATGTACAAACTCTAATAATAACTACGGCAGACAAACGACAACATTATTGCAAATTACCCAAAATCTGACAAACATATATATGGGACCAATATCTAATTTTGAACCGATTTGGAGCAAACTTATCAGATAAAATGGTAGTCGTCGAGGAAAGCGTTGTGCAAAATTTTGGCAAGATTGGTCAAACAAAGCGCTTGCAGTGGCTCTAGAAGTGAAAGTCTGGCGATATACATATATAACAGCTATGTCTAAATCTGCGCCGATTTCTATGAAATTCACCATTATTAATGTCAAGAGTCAAGAGAAAATCCTTCCTGCCGAATTTCGAGAGAATCGGTTAACAAAAGACCATTTTATTGCAATATTACTGCAAATCGGACGAACATATGTATGGGAGCTATATCTAAATCTGTACCGATTTCGAGAAAACTTTATAGACATTGTGGAAGTCGTGAAAGAAATCGTTGTAAAAAATGTTGGGAAATTTGGTCAATAAATGCTCTTTCTGTGGCTCTAGGAGTGAAAATCGGGCGATTTTTATATATGAGAGCTATATCTAAATCTTAACCGATTTCCATGAAATTCACCAACAATGTCGAGAGTCATTAGAAAATTCTTCCTGCCAAATTTTAAGAGAATCGGTTAACAAATGAGCACTTTATTGCAATAATTCTCAAAATCGGACAAACATATATATGTGAGTTATATCTAAATCTGAACCGATTTCCATAAAATTCACCAGTAATGTCGAGAGTTATTAGAAAATTCTTCCTGCCAAATTTCGAGAAAATCGGTTCAAAAATGACCATTTAATTGCATTATTACTGAAAATCGGACGAACATATATGTGGGAGATATATCCAAATCTGAACTGATTTTTTTCAATTTCAATAGACTTCGACTCTAGGCCGAAAAACATGCCTATACCAAATTTTAAGACGATCGGATGAAAACTGCGACCTGCACTTTGTACACAAATTAACATGGACAGACGGACAGACAGACATAGCTAAATCGAATCAGAAACTGATTCTGAGTCGATCGGTGCACTTATCAATGGGTCTATCGCTCTATGTTCACCGTGACTGCGCCTCAAATGGCCAATCCACGTAGTTCAATTTTGGCTTACTCTTTCCAACATTTGAGGCGATATCTCACAAATAAATGCTTCAATGTTGTCTTCCAATGCTCTAATTAAAGCGGGTTTGTCTGCATAGACATGAACATTAATATGGCCCCATAAATCGCACAATCTAGGCGGCCAATTGATGATGATGGGTCCCAACGTGAAATAAAATGTTCACCAAACTTGCCTATCAATAAGTCCAATGTTACGCATGCTTTGTGACATGTAGCGCCATCTTGTTGAAACCACATGTCATGCAAGTGAAGCTCTTAAATTTTTGGGCAAAAAAAAATTTTATATCATTGCACGGTAGCGCTCATCATTCACGGTTACCTTACTCTTCGCATCATCTTTGAAGAAGTACGGTCCAATGATGCCACCAGCCCATAAACCGCACCAAACTGTGACTTTTTATACCCTCCACCATAAGATGGGGGGTATACTAATTTCGTCATTCTGATTGTAACTACTCGAAATATTCGTCTGAGACCCTATAAAGTATATATATCCTTGATCGTCGTGAAATTTTATGTCGATCTAGCCATGTCCGTCCATCTGTCCGTCCGTCCGTCCGTCTGTCTGTCGAAAGCACGCTAACTTCCGAAAGAGTAAAGCTAGCCGCTTGAAATTTTGCACAAATACTTCTTAATAGTGTAGGTCGGTTGGTATTGTAAATGGGCCATATCGGTCCATGTTTTGATATAGCTGTCATATGAACCGATCTTGGGTCTTGACTTCTTCAGCCCCTAGATTGGGATGAAATTTTGCACGATTGGGATGAAATTTTGCACGATTGGGATGAAATTTTGCACTTATCCAATTTGAATAAATTTTGGCACGTAGTATTTTGTTATGATATCCAACAACTGTGCCAAATATGGTTCAAATCGGTTCATAACCTGATATAGCTGTCATATAAACAGATCTGGGGACATGACTTCTTGAGCTTCTAAAGGGCGCAATTCCTATCCGATTTGGCTGAAATTTCGCAAGACGTTTATTATTGTTACTTTCAACAACTATGTCAAATAAAGTACAAGTCGGTCCATAACCTGATTTAGCTGCCATGTAAACCGATCTGGGATCTTGACTTCTTGAGCCCCTAGAGGTCGCAATTATTATCCGATTTGCCTGAAATTTTGTACGACGGATTCTCTCATGACCATTAACATACGTGTTTATTATGGTCTGAATCGGTCTATAGCCCGATACAGCTCCCATATAAATCGATCTCCCTATTTTACTTCTTGAGCCTACAAAGAGCGCAATTCTTATTCGAATTTGACATTTTACACAGGTCTCCAACATAAATATAATTTAATTGTGGTCCAAACCGGACCATATCTAAATATCGCTCTAATAGCAGAGCAAATCTTTTCTTATATTTTTTTTTTTCCTAAGAAGAGATGCCGGGAAAAGAACTCGACAAATGCGATCCATGGTGGAGGGTACATAAGATTCGGCCCGGCCGAACTTAGCACGCTTTTACTTGTTCTTAATGCATTGGTAGCTCATGCAATGCTTCTGTCTGATCTTCACTCCAAAATTGATAATTCTGTTTATTTACGAACCCATTGAGACAAAACTGAGCTTCGTCCATAAAATGGAAGAAGCGCGCGATTAACTTTCTTAACAGAGCACGAGTTTTTATAATAAAATTCAATAATTTGCAAGCGTTGTTCGTTTGTGAGACGATTCATGGTTAAATTGTAGACCAAACTAAAGATGTTTGATAGTGAAACAAAGCACGAAACGTGCGAGAGCTGTTTAAACCAGTGTTGCCAAAAATATAATGGCTAAAAAATCACCGTTTATGATGCATTGATCTTTGCCATTGAGCCAGGTTTTTACCAATTCTTTTCATATGTTTAAGAATATTCTCACTTTCACGGAAACATTATTTCTATACCCACCACCATAGGATGGGAGTATACTTATCTAGTCCTTCCGTTTGTAACACCTCGAGATATTCGTCTAAGACTCCATAATGTATATATATATTTTGGACCGTCTCGATATTCTGAGTCTATATAGCCATGTCCGTTCGTCCGTCTGTCGAAATCACGATAGAGGTCAAACTCGTAAAGCTAGCCGCTTGAAACTTTGCACAGATACTTCTTATTGATGTAGGTCCTTGAGGATTGAAAATGCGCCATATTGGATATTGCCCCAATATAAACCGATCCCCGGATTTGACTTCTTGAGCCCTTAAAAGCCTCATTTTTGTATCCGATTTGGCAGAAATTTGGAACAAAATACTTGTGTTATGACTTCTTACATCCATACAAAGTATGATCAGAATCGGTCTATAAACAGATATAGCCCCTATGTCGAACGATCTCCGGATTTGACTTCTTCAGCCCTTAGAAGCCTCGATTTTCACCTCATTTGACCCAAAATCCTATCGTATAACTTACAACAACAGTGCTAAGTTTTATCCGAATATCAAATAAAATCTCAGTTAATAAGGGTAAATTTTTGGGGGGGTGGGGGTGTACCCAAAATTCGGCCCGGCCGAACTTAGCACGCTTTTAACTTATTTTTATACCCACCACCGAAGTATGGGGGTATATTCATAGGTTATATAATTTTTAGATATCGGGTGGAGGCGGACCCTCCAATAAGGGTGTCAAATGAAAGGAATTGGAGACCATTGGGTCCAAGTACCCGAATTTGATAGACAATTTTGGTGTCAAGTGTTTTGGGGTACGCCCTAAAGCACCCCCTAAACTGAACCTTATTTCCGTTGGGAATAAAGAAGGAATTTGATGTCTATTTACCTCGCAAATGACGCCAACATTAAGAGGGGATAGACACCGCTTTATCCGATGTTCTCGCCAGGATTCGAACGCGTTCAGAGGCATAGGCTACAATGGCATGAATTAGATATCCGGATTCAGTACCCACACTAAAAAGATATTAGAGAGTTAAAGAAGGCGCAGCGGAGCGGGCCCGGTTCGGCTAGTAAAGTATATATATTCTTGATCAGCGTAAAAATCTAAGACGACCTATACATGGCCATCCATCTGTCTGTTGAAATCACGCTACAGTCTTTAAATATAGAGATATTGAGCTGAAACTTTGCACAGATTATTTTTGTCCATAAGTAGGTTAAGTTCGAAGATGGGCTATATCGGACTATATCTTGATATAGCCCCCATATAGACTGATCCGCCGATTTAGGGTCTTAGGCCCATAAAAGCCATATTTATTATCAGATTTTGCTAAAATTTGGGACAGTGAGTTGTGTTAGGTCTTTCGACATTCTTTTTCAATTTGGCCTAGATCTGTCCAGATTTGGATATAGCTGCCATATAGACCAATCTCTCGATTTAAGATTTTAGTCCCATAAAAGGCGCATTTATTATCCGATGTCGCCGAAATTTGGAACAGTGAGTTGTGTTAGGCCCTTCGCCCTTTTTCCAATTTGGCCCAGATCGATCCAGATTTGAACATAGCTGCCATATAGTCCGATCTCTCGATTTAGGTTTTGGACCCATAAAAGGCGGATTAATTGTCCAATGATGCCGACATTTAGTACAGTGACTTAAGTTTAGCCCCTCGATATACTTCTGCAATATGGCACAGATCGGTCCAAATTTGGATAAAGCTGCCATATAGACCGATCTCTCTTAAGCCCATAAAAGGCGCATTTATCATCCGATGTCGCCGAAATTTGGGACAGTGGGATATGTTGGGCCCTTCGACATTCTTCTTCAATGTGGCTCAGATCGGTCCAGATTTGGATACAGCTGCCTTATAGACCGATCTCTCGATTTAAGGTTTTGAGCCCATAAAAGACGCATTTATCATCCGATGTCGCATAAATTTGGGACAGTGAGTTGTGATTAACTCTCCGACATTCTTCTTAAATGTGGCTCAGATCGGTACAGATTTTGATATAGCTGCCTTATAGACCGATCTCTCGATTTAATGTTTTGGGGCCATAAAAGGCGCATTTATTATCCCATTTCATTGAAATTTGACGCAGTGACTTATGATAGCCCTTTCGACATCCGTATCGTATATGGTTCAGATCGGTTTATTTTTGAATATAGCTACAAAAAGATCAATATTTTGCTATACACAGTTGAACAATGACTTGTACTTATTTGTATTTGGTCCAAATCAGAACATATATCTGGGGCATAAGGTATGCATTTTTCTGCGGATTTTGATCAAAGGTGGTTTACATTTATACCCCATGTGGTGGGTACCCAAATTTCGGCCCGGCCGGACCTAGCACGCTTTAACTTGTTTTTTTTTATACCCTCCACCATAGGATGGGGGGTAAACTAATTTCGTCATTCTGTTTGTAACTACTCGAAATTTTCGTCTGAGACCCTATAAAGTATATATATTCTTAATCGTCGCGACATTTTCGATCTAGCCATGTCCGTCCGTCCGTCTGTCTGTCGAAAGCACGCTAACTTCCGAAGGAGTAAAGCTAGCCTCTTGAAATTTTGCACAAATACTTCTTATTAGTGTAAGTCGGTTGGTATTGTAAATGGGCTATATCGGTCCATGTTTTGATATAGCTGCCATATAAACCGATCTTGGGTCTTGACTTCTTGTGCCTCTACAGTGCGCAATTCTTATCCGATTGGAATGAAATTTTGCACGACGTGTTTTGTTATGATATTCAACAAATGTGCCGAGTATGGTTCAAATCGGTTCATAGCCTGATATAGCTGTCATATAAACCGATCTTTTGGGTCTTGACTTCTTAAGCCTCTAGAGGGCGCAATTCTTATCCGATTGGAATGAAATTTTGCACGGCGTGTTTGGTTACGACATTCAACAACTGTGCCGAGTATGGTTCAAATCGGTTCATAGCCTGATATAGCTGTCATATAAACCGATCTTGGGTCTTGACTTCTTAAGCCTCTAGAGGGCGCAATTCTTTTCGCATTGGACTGAAATTTTGCACGACGTGTTTTGTTATGATATTTAACAATTGTGCCAAGTATGGTTCAAATCGGTTCATAACCTGATGTAGCTGTCATATAAACAGATTTGGGGACTTGACTTCTTGAGCTTCTAGAGGGCGCAATTCCTATCCGATTTGGCAGAAATTTTTTTTCAACAACTGTGTCAAATAAGGTTCAAATCGGTTCATAACCTGATATAGCTACCATATAAACCGATCTGGGATCTTGACTTCTTGAGCCTCTGGAGGTCGCAATTATTATCCGATTTGCCTGAAATTTTGTGCGACGGATCCTCCCACGACCATCAACATACGTATTTATTATGGTCTGAATCGGTCTATAGCCCGATACAGCTCCCATATAAATCAATCTCTCTATTTTTCTTCTTGAGCCCCCAAAGGGCGCAATCCTTTTTTGCCTAAGAAGAGACGCCGGGAAAAGAACTCGACAAATGCGATCCATGGTGGTATATAAGATTCGGCCCGGCCGAACTTTGCACGCTTTTACTTGTTTCATACTACTACCATCTTTATGTCATGTCAGATACTTTTTGAACAGCCCTCGTACCGCCATACAACATTATTGTCCAGTCTAAACCATATTTGGCACGAAATTTAAGGAGTCTATTCTAATCACTGTACCAAATAATAAAGAAATTGTGTAGTAAATGCGCCTTCAAAGGGCTCGTTACCTAACATTTGGAAATCCTTTCCTATGACTGCCTTTTCTAAATCAGATCCAGATCGGATCCTACTCCGCATGGGTGTGAAGGCGTTTAAAGGAATCAATCAAGAGATCGATCAATATGGTGGATTTATCCAAATTAGACCGATCTGGACCATATTCGCCAAGGAGGTTGAGGAGCCTAATACAACGCTCTTTATCAAACTTAAGCGAAATTGGGAAGTAATCAGCCCCTAATAGACCCAAAACCCTGAATCAGCAGATCGGTTTATATGGTTTATATATCCAACAAGTAAAAGCGTGCTAAGTTCGGCCGGGCCGAATCTTATATACCCTCCACCATGGAGCGCATTTGTCAGTTCTTTTCCCGGCATCTCTTCTTAGGCAAAAAATGATATAAGAAAAGATTTTCTCTGCTATTAGAGCAATATCAAGATATGATCCGGTTCAGACCACAATTAAATTATATGTTGGAGACCTGTGTTAAATGTCAGCCAATTCGAATAAGAATTGCGAATAAGAAGTGATACTAAAACACTATGTGCAAAATTTCAGCCTAGTCGGATGAGAATTGCGCCCTCTAGAGGCCCAAGAAGTCAGGACCCAAGATCGGTTTATATGGCAGCTATATCAGGTTATGGACCGATTTGAACCATACTTGGTACAGTTGTTGGATATCATAACAAAACACGTCGTGCAAAATTTCATCCCAATCGGATAAGAATTGCGCACTCTAGAGGCTCAAGAAGTCAAGACCCAAGATCGGTTTATATGGCAGCTATATCAGGTTATGGACCGATTTGAACCATACTTAGCACAGTTGTTGGATATCATAACAAAATACGTCGTGCAAAATTTCATCCCATTCGGATAAGAATTGCGCACTCTAGAGGCTCAAGAAGTCAAGACCCAAGATCGGTTTATATGGCAGCTATATCAGGTTATGGATCGATTTGAGCCATACTTGGCACAGTTGTTGGATATCATAACAAAACACGTCGTGCAAAATTTCATCCCAATCGGATAAGAATTGCGCACTCTAGAGGCTCAAGAAGTCAAGACCCAAGATCGGTTTATATGGCAGCTATATCAAAACATGGACCGATTCGAACCATACTTGGCACAGTTGGTGGATATCATAACAAAATACGTCGTGCAAAATTTCATCCCAATCGGATAAGAATTGCGCACTCTAGAGGCTCAAGAAGTCAAGACCCAAGATCGGTTTATATGGCAGCTATATCAGGTTATGGATCGATTTGAGCCATACTTGGCACAGTTGTTGGATATCATAACAAAACACGTCGTGCAAAATTTTATCCCAATCGGATAAGAATTGCGCACTCTAGAGGCTCAAGAAGTCAAGACCCAAGATCGGTTTATATGGCAGCTATATCAAAACATGGACCGATATGGCCCATTTACAATACCAACCGACCTACACTAATAAGAAGTATTTGTGCAAAATTTCAAGCGGCTAGCTTTACTCCTTCGGAAGTTAGCGTGCTTTCGACAGACAGACGGACGGACGGACGGACGGACGGACGGACGGACAGACGGACGGACATGTCTAGATCGACATAAAATTTCACGACGATCAAGAATATATATACTTTATAGGGTCTCAGACGAATATTTCGAGTAGTTACAAACAGAATGACGAAATTAGTATACCCCCCATCTTATGGTGGAGGGTATAAAAATGGTCTGTTCCTGATCATACTCGGCACGAATATTTTGAGGTCTATTACAACCCCATGTAACAAATAACGGGGAAATCGGGTAATAAACACTCCTTTAATGGACCATTGGAAGCCGCAATTTCTGTCCGATTTTATTGAAATTTTACATGAGGTGTTTTATAATGACTTCCATGAACTGTGCCAAGTGCAATCCAAATCGGCCAATAACCTGATATATATCCCATTTAAACCGGTCTCCCGATTTGACTTCTTGAGCCCCTAGAAGCTCTAACTGATGTCCGATTTCCCTGTGCCAAGCACGTTCCAAATGGTTAATAATCTGATATAGCCTCCATTCAAACTGATCTCCTATTAGAATCTACGGCCCCCGAACGTTCAATTTGTGACCGATTTTCCGAAACTTGGTGCGTTAAATACACATTTCCTCTGTGCAAATCTTTTGCATAATCCATGGTGGTGACTTGCCAAGATTTGGCCCAGCAATACTAAGCAAATTTTTACTTTTTTTTTCTTTTCCAATGGTGTCAGTGGGCCCGAATTCGTCGTGAGTATCTCGTAAATCCTGAATGTTTCGTGAGTGCTTCGTGCGTCGTCAGTGTCTCGAACGTCGTGACTGTCTCATAAGTAGTGATTTTCTCGTGAGTCGTGATTTTCTCGTTCACGCACGAAGAATATGAACTCAATCTCGGTGACACATGATTAGATTTGGATGTCGTTATTGGATTGGATCACACTTACGAAACCCGTGATTCACGCGTTACACGACAAATCACATTCACACAGTAATATACCCCCTATTCTATGGAAATGAACCTTAAGAACAAAGGCTTTGGTTTTTGTTATTCGGTTTTTATTTAAGTTTTCACACATTTATTCGGTTTTAGATTTAGTGTCAATGTTAGTTGTCGATTCCATAGCTTCGACAGATTCATCAGATTCTTCAGATTCTTCAGCTTCTTCAGATGATAGATTCGTTTTATCATCATTGAGTACAGATCGGACAATGTCATTACCTACAGCCGTAGCTATGTTGCCTACTACAGGAGGGCCGGTCAATACCCACTGCCAACGGGTCGAGGGGATACTGTTCGAAGGCAGTGCAACAGGATTAATAAATGATAATGGTAGCCAGTGTAAAGACGTCTCCGGAGCTCGAGTTGTTGTGATTGGTGCAGGAGTAGGTGTTGCTGTGACTTGGCCAGCTAGTGTCCTCAATAACTTTTCGGTAAATAGGGCATCCCTTTGTGAGTATAAGGATGAGGGATAGTATCCAAAGGTTGGTGATAGCTGTTGATAATAAGAATGGGGCGCATAATAAGCAGAATTACTAGGCAATGGTTCCCTCATACGATTGTTGAGGGGTAGGGCACTTTGTCCATAGGGACTATAAAAAGGAGTCATAACAACTGGTGTTTTTACAGCAGTTGAGGTTTGTGGGGTTTTTTGATTCGTTTGTTGCAATAACTCCCGCAACTCTGCTACAAGATCAGGTAATCGGTCCCACGAACTTCCATTTCTAATTCGATAGCCAGGATTTTCACCAGCGGGACTCTGCGTTGTAGTACTGGTAGTTGTGGTAGTTCTTGAGGTCCACGGGGTAAAATTAAACTCCCAACCTTGGGGCTCATCCTCACTTTGTCGTATAAACTGCGGTGTCCATCTCAATTGAGCAGCATCTTGATATAGACGGCCAAAGAAATTGCTTACATCAGCTCTGGTAGGCACACAAAGGCCACATTGTAGGCACACCAGCAGTGAAACAAAGCAAATTAAAATCTTCAGCATTTTCTATAGGAAATATTTACATTGAGCTGACAAAGATGAACTAAAGCCTTTTTTCTTTCGTTGGACTATTTATTCTTTCAATAGTTTGCCAAAATTTATGGATTAGGAACTTTCCAAATTGGAAAACAATAGAAGTTGAAGGCATTAAATATTTTGCGAAATACAATTTGCCAAAATTTGGCAAATCGAAGAAAAATAATAAACCAACGACATTTTTGTTGACATCCACTACACATCAACAAAAGCAGAAAGAAATCTTTTTCCCATACCAATCATCGTAGCAGGTGGGAGTACATATTTTTTTTTCTCTTATTATACCCTACACCACTACTGTGGTACAGGGTATTATAACTTAGTGAATTAGTTTGTAACACCCAAAGGAAGAGAGATTGGACCCATTGATAAGTATACCGAACGACTCAGAATCGCTTTCTGATTCGATTCAGCTATGTCCGTCTGTCCATGTTAATTTGTGTACAAACTACAGGTCGCAATTTTTATCCGATCCTTTTCAAATTTAATATGGGCGTGTTTTACGGCCTAGAAACGAAGCTTATTGAAATTGGAGATAATCGGTTCAGATTTGGATATAGCTCCCATATATATGTTCGTCTGATTTGCAGTAATACTGCAATAAAATGGTCATTTGTAACCCAATTCTTTCGAAATTCGGCACTAAGGATTTCCTAATGACTCTCGACATTAGGTTAGATTGAAAAGAGGGTGCAGATATTAATCCGCCCCATGCCACTGTGGACATACACCTAAGCCAGTAATCGGCTTGTTGTGCGCTCTAAAAACTATAAAGTAACATCTAAAAAGAAAATTTGAAGTTAGGAATTCCGTGCTATTGGATTGCCCAAAAAGTAATTGCGGATTTTTCATATAGTCGTCGTTGACAAATTTTTTCACAACTTGTGACTCTGAAATTGCATTCTTTCTTCTGTCAGTTATCAGCTGTTACTTTTAGCCTGCTTTAGAAAATAAGTGTTAAAACAGTATATTTGATTAAAGTTCATTTTACTTGCCGCACCGATTTTACATAAGTGAGCTCGTAGTCCTATGTGTCCCGTTATGGTACCAATAGCTATACTGACCTCCTTCTTACTTCCTTTCAGTAATAGCCTCGTCTTTTCACGATCTGGATCCCACCATAGGATTTTTGCCGTCCTACCGACCGTTTCGCTGTTCCACAATGTTGCATGCGCATTCGTCGCCCGCCTTCTTAACTCGGTCTGCGTCGATCCGAAAGGCTTCGGGTTCACCAAGTTTATTGACAGCAGTCCTCTTGCCTTCACCAACAAATCGTCTGCCCTTTCATTTCCCCTTACTCAGTTATGTCCCGGCACTCAAACGATGCGGATTTTGCCATCCTCAGAGAAGGCGTTAATCTCCTTCTTACACTGCAAGACTGTTCGTGACCTTACCGTCCTGGTTTTTATTGTCCTTATGGCAATTTTACTGTCCGTAAAGATGTTCACACTCGACGTCCTCGCATTAGCACCACACCACTTAATGCATGCCTTGATCGCCCGCATCTCCGCCTGCAGCAACGTATTATGATTAGGCAGTCTAAAACAGATCGCAGTTACTGAGTTCTCAATGTAAACCCTCAGGCCCACTCTGTCCTCTAGCTTTAATCCATCCTTGTAACATGATCTTCCAGATGGCAATACTAGGGTTCCATCAATCCAAGACTGTGCCGCTGGCAGCAGTGCCTCGCACTCGACTTCAAGGTACATCTCAGGTATCCGATCGGAAACCTCTTTTCTTTCTTCCAGATTTCCTATCATCGCCTCGATAATACCGCGATGGTATGAGCTGCTCCCATCCTCAATCCATACACCTTTAGTCTCATAGACGTAGTGGCTGCCTCACACTTCATCTGTATGTCAATGGATCGGATATTTAGAATAGTCTTGAGTGCCTTAGTGGGTCCTCATCGCTTCGCCTATGCCAAGACAACATGTTCTCTGAACCTGTTGTATGGTCCTTATGTTGCACTTTTTCTCCATAGAAGTCCACCAAACTAGCGAGGCGTATATAAGTATTGGTCTAATCACTATCCTGTAGAGCCAGTGGACTATCCTCAAATTCTGGCCCCATTTCGAGCCTACGGCCCTACGGTCTACATAGTGCCCAACATCTGAGAGCCTTTTCAGTACGCTCCTGGATGTGACACTTGCAATTCAGTTTCCTGTTCAAGATCACTCCTAAGTATTTGACCTTGTCAGATATCGAAATCGTCTTATTGAGGAAACGTGGTGCGTAAAAATTGGCCCACCTTCGTCTTCCTCGTGTACAGGCATATTTCAGTCTTCTCTGGGTTAACATTGAGACCTCTGGGTCTAGCTCAGTCATATGCCATATGCAAGACCCTTTCGGCCCTTCTGCATAGCTCGTTCGGATCCTTACATCACTTTAATTGGCTATGACAGAATATTTGTTCCACTAGCCGAACGTAGAATAGCGTTCCAAGCGCCTCGATCTTCTGCGCTCATTCTAAAATCTCTGACACCAAGTTTCGAGGTGTCACCCACAACTTGATCTTTTCATTGGGCTTTTGGTCTTCCCGATTTGCGTGTACCACCGTGTTTGCCTTCAAAAGACTTCTTTGCTGGAGCTTCTTCAACCATTCTGACAACATGACCTAGCCAACGCAGCCGTTGTATCTTGATGCGTGTAACTATGCTATCGTCGTCATACAGCTCGTGGTTCATACGTCGCCTATATTCTCCGTTAACGCAAACTGGTCCATATATTGGGTTGCCCAAAAAGTAATTGCGGATTTTTTAAAAGAAAGTAAATGCATTTTTAATAAAACTTAGAATGAACTTTAATCAAATATACTTTTTTTACACTTTTTTTCTATAGCAAGCTAAAAGTAACAGCTGATAACTGACAGAAGAAATAATGCAATTACAGAGTCACAAGCTATGAAAAAATTTGTCAACGCCGACTATATGAAAAATCCGCAATTACTTTTTGGGCAACACAATAGTTAGATATCCAATTATCCGTAATAGGTCATTTATGGTGGTCACCCATAGGATTGGCGATAAATGTCCCCCTGTGGCGTAACCTGTGCCACTTTCTCCCTTATATTTATGCCATGCAACACACAATTTATCCACCTGTTCCTTAGCATATGGTTTATCCAGTTACTAAGGACCGGGTCAACCCGGTACTGGTCTAAGGATTGGATCATCCCCCTCGATGTCAATGAATACCGCCAGTGTGTACGTTTTGGCATCGAAGGATTCTTCTATTTTATGCAAAACTTCGTGCAGGGCAGTCTCCGCCAACCTTCCCTTGACATAGGCATGCTGTTTGTGTTTGAGCAGTTCGCTGGATGTCCTACTCTTTATCATAGTGTCCGCAATACGTTCCAAGGTTTTGAGTTTGCTGAAATCGGTTCAGAATTCAAATATTTCTCAGGTGACATTTTTCCCACATAATTTATGAATTTATTTCTTTTTTTTTTTGTTCTTACAACCGTGTTTTATAAATTATTCATGACTTTGTCTAAATAGAAAATTGGCAAAATGATTTAGCTTCAACATCAAAATAAATGAAACAACACTGACAGTTTTTTTGGCATACTTTTGCTGTGAGATTTGCGATACTCGCCCACCCGAAGTTTAAAAATCCACCAAAATAGGAGTGGCATATTTTATCCGTTCAGCATTTAGGCAAATGGGTTTTTAAACTTAAATAATGATTAATAAATTAATAATGTTAACCATCAAATTATGTCTTTAACTGAAATGTTCTTTAGAATATGTCTTTAAAAACACATAAAAATTTGCATATTCACACAGCATTTTCTACGAATGTGAACATCCCAGACTTAGTTCAAATACATTCTTCATTATGCTAGAGAAAACTTTGTTTATACCCTCCACCATAGGCTGGGGATATACTAATTTCGTAATTCTGTTTGTAACTACTCGAAATATTCGTCTGAGACCCCATAAAGTAAATAAATTCTTGATCGTCATGACATTTTATGTCGATCTAGCCATGTCCGTCAGTCTGTCCGTCTGTCTGTCGAAAGCACGCTAACTTTTGAAGGAGTAAAGCTAGCCACTTGAAATTTTGCAGAAATACTTCTTATTAGTGTAGATCGGATGTGATTGTAAATGGGCCTTAGCGGTCCATATTTTGATATAGCTGTCATATAAACCGCTTATAGATCTTGACTTCTTGAGCCACTAGAGGGCGCTATTCTTATCCGATTGGAACGAAATTTTGCGCGACGTGTTTTGTTACGATATCCAGCAACTGTGCCAAATATGGTTCAAATTGGTCCATAACCTGATATAACTGTCATATAAACCGATCTGGGGTCTTGATATCTTGAGCTTCTAGAAGGCGCTATTCCTATCCGATTTGGTTGAAATTTTGCACGACGTGTTTCGCTACGACATCCAACAACTGTGCTAAGTATGGTTCAAATCGGTCCATATCCTGATATAGCTGCCATATAAACCGATCTTGAATCTTGACTTCTTGAGCCACTAGAGCGCGCAATTCTTATCCCATTTGGCTGAAATTTTGCATGACGTATTTTATTCTTACTTCCAACAACTGTGTCAAATAAGGTTCAAATCGGTTCATAACCTGATATAGCTGTCATATAAACCGATCTGGGATCATGACTTCTGGAGCCTCTAGAGGTTGCAATTATTATCCGATTTTCCTGAAATTTTGTACGACGGATCCTCTCATGACCATAAACATACGTGTTTATTATGGTCTGAATCGGTCTATAGCCTGATACAGCTCCCATATAAACCGATCTCTCTATTTTACTTCTTGAGCCCCCAAAGGGCGCAATTCTTATTCGAATTGGCTGACATTTTACACAGGTCTCCAACATATAATTTAATTGTAGTCTTAACCGGATCATATCTTGATATCGCTCTAATAGCAGAGCAAATCTTTTCTTTTATCCATTTTATTGCCTAAGAAGAGATGCAGGGAAATGAACTCGACAAATGCGATCCATGATGGAGGGTATATAAGATTCGGCCCGGCCGAACTTAGCACGCTTTTACTTGTTTTTAAGACTGTAATGTAATTTCAACTGGCATATGGATTTGTGGTATTATTTCATTGCAGCCAACTTTAGATCAAATTTTGTAATAATTCAAAAGTCTATAGTATATCTGAGATCTTAATTTTTATGCAAACTCCTAACTATGCCTAGGTAGTCTGCATTTGTTTAAAATTCCGATTAACTGCCCGGAGTAAACGAAGACGATGAATGTGGTCCCTATTACATTTGCTTGATTTTCGTGACCCATTTGCTCCCATTTAAACAGAAGTTAATCCACCGCTCACACATGCAATCTCTTCACAGATTACCTTTGTCATCGCAAGAACGAATATTACCCAACACTAAGAAGTGAATTCTGTGTGGTTAGAAGTATTCAATGTGAACTTCAAAGATTTGAGTTGGATTCTGAGGAAATGTTGCGTCAGCAAGTATTGAAGATGTCACCAAGGCATTCCTTTATTGTTGTGCTGCCTGACTCACAGCCACAGCAAAACAATACAATGTGGCCAATGTGATTCTATTGAAGTTTGCTTCCATGAACATTTTTGCTGCCAAAATGTCTGTTATAGCATCTCCTGTGGTTGGCTGGTGGGCTATGTGCTCCTTCACTTCGTTCCTTGACGATGGGCTGTGGCATGTTGTTGTCTGGTGAGGTTCCTTCCGGAATTGGTGCTGATGCTGCTGTTGTGGTTGCAACTAGCGGTGATTTCGAATCTGCTGTTGATGGTGTTGTTGCTTGTGGTTGCTGTGGAAGTGTTACAATTCTGTTACTTTTTGAGGTTATTCTTGACACTGAGGCGTCATTGAGTGGTCTTGCAACTGCCTGAAGTGAAGGGTCGCTGAATTGGGAAGTTTAGTATAGAAACTATAAAGCATAGAGGATTTTGAATTTCTCCAAGCAAGCTAAAAGCTGCTGTTGAAAGACATAGCGTTTGGGGATGCTCAAAACTTTGAGAAGACTTCTTGCCATTGGAGGTACTTAAAGCTATTGGGAAAGATTGAAGGTTAACTGCAACATTCTTGGAATGTTACAACCATAGTAGGTAACTGAAAGCTTTTAGGCGCCTGAAAGCTTATGGGATGCTGACAGTTTGTAAAAAAGCCAAAAACTCGTAGGGAACTCAGAACTTATAGAGAAGATGCAAAACATTTGTTGATGTTGAAAGCATCTAAAAATCTTCTTTGGGCTGCGAAACCTACAAAAAAATGTGGATATATGCTTCTTGTAAAACTGAAAGTTTCTAGTGCAGCTAAAAGTTTCTAGTGAAGATGAAAGTGCAGATAAAAGCTTTTAGTGAAGCTGAAAGCTAGCTGCGAAAGCTACCAGAATATGAAGATGAAAGTTTCTAGTGAAGCTAAAAGTTTTTAGTGAAGTTAAAGCTTCTTGTGAAGCTAAAAGTTTTTAGTGAAGCTGAAAACTTCTAGTAAGGTTAAAATCTTCTACTAAAGCTGAAAGCTTATTCTAAAGTTCTAGTGAAGCTGAAAGCTTCTAGTGAAGCAGAAAGCTTCTAGTGAAGCTGAAAGCTTCTAGTGAAGCTGAAAGCTTCTAGTGAAGCTGAAAGCTTCTAGTGAAGCTGAAAGCTTCTAGTGAAGCTGAAAGCTTCTAGTGAAGCTGATGGCTTCTAGTGAAGCTGAAAGCTTCTAGTGAAGCTGAAAGCTTCTAGTGAAGCTGAAAGCTTCTAGTGAAGCTGAAAGCTTCTAGTGAAGCTGAAAGCTTCTAGTGAAGTTGAAAGCTTCTAGTGAAGCTGAAAGCTTCTAGTGAAGCTGAAAGCTTCTAGTGAAGCTGAAAGCTTCTAGTGAAGCTGAAAGTTTCTAGTGAAGCTGAAAGCTTCTAGTGAAGCTGAAAGCTTCTAGTGAAGCTGAAAGCTTCTAGTGAAGCTGAAAGCTTCTAGTGAAGCTGAAAGCTTCTATTGGGTTGCCCAAAAAGTAATTGCGGATTTTTTAAAAGAAAGTAAATGCATTATAAAAGAAAGTAAATGCATTATAAATGTAAATGCAAAACTTAGAATGAACTTTAATCAAATATACTTTTTTTACACTTTTTTCTAAAGCAAGCTAAAAGTAACAGCTGATAACTGACAAAAGAAAGAATGTAATTACAGAGTCACAAGCTGTGAGAAAATTTGTCAACGCCGACTATATGAAAAATCCGCAATTACTTTTTGGGCAACCCAATATAATCTAAAATCCTTTTATGAATCTTCTAAGGAAACTTCTAGTAAAGTTGAAAGCCCTTCTAGTAAAGCTAGAAGCTTATAATACAGCTCAAATCTTTTATGAAGCCCAGAGCTTCTGTTAAGTCTGAAAGCTTGCAGCAAAACTTAAAGCATCTTGCCTAACTAAAAGCTTTTTGGGAAAGCTGAAATCTTCCTGAGAAGCTGAAAGCTTATTGCTGAACAGTTCTTCAGTAGTTATAGCTAAACCGATCTACGGATTTAAGGTATTGGGCCCAGTTGGCACAATGAACTATTTTATGCTTTTCGACATCCGTGCTCTATAAGGTTCTGATCGGTTTATATTTGGAACCGATCTCCCGATTTTAGTCCTTGGTCCCATAAAAACATCGTTTATTGAGCTGAAATTTTCAACATCCTCTTACAATATGGCCCCTAATTGGCTATTGGTTATTTGAAGGCATCAATATCTCGCCTTGTCGTATCGAGCATCACAGACACTCAGTATTTAAGCAAGAGCTCGTGCCAACCTGCCTCCACTATTTACAACCTATGGACGCGCACGGTAGCTCCCAGCTAAGCTTCTCGTGATAACGAAGAGCACCATATAGATTGGACTCAAAGTTTCAGCCTGTATTATGCTTATAGTTATCCCGTACCGGGAGATCGGCCAATGTTTGGATTTGGAGCTGCCAAAAAGACCAATATTCTGTTTAACAAATTTGAACATTCAATGTATTTATTATTTAATCGAACCATATTTCGATATAGCTGCTAACCCATACATGATGCATTTTATGACGAAAGGTGGTTTACATATCAACCCAAGAGGGTGACCCGGCCGGACCTAATACCTTTTCACTTGTTTATTTTTGTTCTTCATACATTCTCCGAATGCTGTGACTAACCCAGTTTGATTTCTCTTGTTATTCTCATTATTTTGAAAACTTGTCAATGCAAGTGAAGTCTGATTTTGAAAGGAAAAGGACATATTTCAAATATTGCTTTCGCTACAGCATGCTCGAATACTTTTGCTGCTTGATGTTGCTCCTGTTGAGTTTCTGTTGTTCATCCCTACGAAGAGGGATGAACGTGAGTTGAAAGTAAGAAAACAAAACTTTGTTTAAAAATGTCAGCTGTTGTGGTGGAACATTTCTCTACCTAATCCTAGTCCCTTTGTATGAGAGGTGAATGAAAGGTAATTTTCTTTTCACTACTAGACTATTGGCATTATTTCGCAAAATGATAGCGAAAAGAAAACTAGTATGACATGCAAGATTTTAATGGGATTAACTCGAGAGGAAAAGGGAAATTTAAATGAAACCTTAGGACAGCTAAAGGACACAATAAGCTAAAAACCATGTTGCTGGCCTATTAAGTTAAAAATCCAAATCATTCATAGAGATTAATTTTATGGCCCAGACTCTCGATAAAAATGTTAGAAAAACTTAATTTTGTTGAAAAAAAAGGAAAAGGCTGCTCAGAATGAGCTACTTCCTAATGTCTTAAAAATAAGAAAACAATATTTTGATTTGAAACCACAAGGCTCCTTTTTCGTTTCAAACTTTATCCACATAAGTTCGTCTATATTTGCTATATTTCTTTAAATGTAAGTTGCTTAACGTCAGCTTAAAACCAAATATGTCTGGCTTGGTAAACATGTCCACTGGCAGAGAAGTTTTAATTGATTTCGTCCCAAAGAGAAAGCTAAATCCGTTCGCAAATATATTTCAAGGACACCGTCTTAATAAAGCCAAAAAAAACAGCCCAAATCAAACGAAAAAGGTCAAATGTAATGAACATTTTGTAGAGCAATGTAATTTTTAACCCAATTCTTTGTCCATGTCTCCATGTCACTACGACCGAAAAACATTCACTAATTATAAGTCATTTCATGCCAACACTGCCACAGCTTTGTCAGTTGCTAGCAGTTGATGACTAGCAGTAACACAAGGGCTGTGGCAGTGGCATTGGATAAATTTAACAGAGTCAACATAAATTAAGATTGACTGGAGAACACTGCAGAGAAAGATATCGTGGCTGATGTTGTTACTGTGTTTAAGTTGACATAACTTCATTTCACACCAAATTTTATTAACGTTGTTATCTCGGTGTAAACTTTACCATGTTCCAGGGTGACTGCACACACACACACACACACACTAGTTTCAGATAATCCTGTAGCAACAGCAGAAATAGCATCACGACCACGACTATAATAGATTTTTAGTAGAGTTGCCAAAGGCAAGCGTTTTCTAAAATATAATAAAACAAGTAAAAGCGTCCCTAGATCGCATCTGTAAAAATAAAGCCGAGTAAGAATTGGCGGTTTATATGATAGCAAGATCGGTTTATGGGAACTATATCAGGTTATAGACCGATTTAAACAATACTTAGCACTTAGCACTTAGCACAAGCCATAACTTAAAACATCGTGCAAAATTTCAGCCAAATCCGATGGGAATTGCTCCCTCTACACGCTTAAGAAGTCAAGAGCCAAGATAGGTTTATATGACAGCTATATCAGGTTATGGACCGATATAGCCCATTTACATTCCCAACCAAACTACACTAATAATAGCTGTCATAAAGGGTCTGAAGCCCATAAAAGATTTATTTCCATAGTCGGCAAACATCACAGGCTTGGGAGGTGTTTTGGGGGTTGGGCGGCCACTCAGTGAGTTGGCCTTGAATATATATATCGGATTGGTGTTCCACTTTAAAAAACCCTCTTATTTGAGCCTCGTATTGCAATACTTAGAAAATACTTACTATTTGGGTGTTGTTGTGGACACTTTTCTCGAATATTGATATCAAATTCGTGCTTTACTCCCAAAGACCTTTAATTTGAGCCCCATATTGCTATGGTCGTAAATTTGTTTCCTTTGGGGGATGTTTTTGGAGAGAGGCGGCCTCCCAAACACTTGGTCCCATATTTGGATATCAGATTCGTATTCTGCATTCAAATACATTTTATTTAAGCCCCATATTCCCATGGTCAGTAAATAAGTCCTGTTTGGGGGGTGTTTTGGGAACGGCGTGGACCCACAGAAACGTAGTTCCACATTTGGATATCAGATTCGTATTCTACTTGCAAATGCCTTTCATTTGAGTCCCATATTGCCATGGTCGGTAAATATGTCCTATCTAGGGGTGTTTTGGGGCTTGGGGTGGTCCCCCTAGCACTTGGTCCGACAATTGGATATCAGATACGTTTTCTTATCCTAAATACCTTTCATTTGAGTCCCATATTGCCGTGATTGGTCTAAATATATGTCTGGTAGGTTTTAGGGTGGGGCAGCCCCCCCAGGTTCCCTATCCGAAATTTGGATACCAAATATTTATTTTTAGGGTACTATATGAGAGCATTAAAAATTTCGCTTAAATCGCACCACCCATCTCAGAGATCTTGCGTTTCTGGAAATTAGGGTAAGGGGAAGGTTTCGCCCCCCTTCATATATCAAAAAATGTAGTACCCTATTTTCACCACGGGGTCATTATGCACCATCAGTGAATATTTAAAGAAAATCGGTTCAGCCGTTTCTGAGTCTATAAGGAACACACAAACAAACACAAATTGATTTTTATATATAAGATTTCGCTGAAATTGGAAACAGTGCGTTTTTCTGAGCCCCACGATGCCCGACCTTAATATGGTTCAGATCGGTTTATACAAAATTGAATAGTGGCATATATATATGACCACTCAATGTGCGTTCCGAATTTGGATGCTTAAGTCATCCAATTTTCACTGGATTGTGACTAATTTTATTTTATTTTTTTATACCCTCCACCATAAGATGGGGGGTATACTAATTTCGTCATTCTGTTTGTAACTACTCGAAATATTCGTCTGAGACCCCATAAAGTATATATATTCTTGATCGTCGTGAAATTTTATGTCGATCTAGCCATGTCCGTCCGTCTGTCCGTCCGTCCGTCCGTCCGTCCGTCCGTCCGTCCGTCCGTCCGTCCGTCCGTCCGTCTGTCTGTCGAAAGCACGCTAACTTCCGAAGGAGTAAAGCTAGCCGCTTGAAATTTTGCACAAATACTTCTTATTAGTGTAGGTCGGTTGGTATTGTAAATGGGCCATATCGGTCCATGTTTTGATATAGCTGCCATATAAACCGATCTTGGGTCTTGACTTCTTGAACCTCTAGAGTGCGCAATTCTTATCCGATTGGCACGAAATTTTGCACGACGTGACGTGTTTTGTTATAACATCCAACAACTGTGCTAAGTATGGTTGAAATCGGTTCATAATCTGATATAGCTGCCATATAAACCGATCTTGGGTCTTGACTTCTTGAGCCTCTAGAGTGCGCAATTCTTATCCGATTTGAATGAATTTTGGCACGACGTGTTTTGTTATGATGTCCAACAACTGTGCCAAGTATGGTTCAAATCGGTTCATAATCTGATATAGCTGGCATATAAACCGATCTTGGGTCTTGACTTCTTGAGCCTCTAGAGTGCGCAATTCTTATCCGATTTGAATGAATTTTGGCACGACGTGTTTTGTTATGATATCCAACAACTGTGCTAAATATGGTTCAAATCGGTCCATAATCTGATATAGCTGGCATATAAACCGATCTTGGGTCTTGAATTCTTGAGCCTCTAGAGTGCGCAATTCTTATCCGATTGGAATGAAATCTTGCACGACGTGTTTTGTTATGATATTCAACAACTGTGCCAAGTATGGTCCTAATCGGTCCATAACCTGATATAGCTGCCATTTAAACCGATCTTGGGTCTTGACTTCTTAAGAGAGTGCGCAATTCTTATCCGATTACAATGAAATTTTGCACGACGTGTTTTGTTATGATATTCAACAACTGTGCCAAGTATGGTCCTAATCGGTCCATAACCTGATATAGCTGCCATATAAACCGATCTTGGGTCTTGACTTCTTAAGCCTCTAAAGTGCGCAATTCTTATCAGATTGGAATGAAATTTTGCACGACATGTTTTTTTTATGATATCCAACAAGTGTGAAAAAATGGTTCAAATCGGCTCATAAACTGATATAGCTGTCATATAAACAGATTTGGGGATTTGACTTCTTGAGCTTCTAGAGGACGCAATTCCTACCTGATTTGGCTGAAATTTTGCATGACTTTTTTATTTTTTATTTTTTCTTTCAACCACTGTGTCAAATAAGGTTTAAATCGGTTCATAACCTGATATAGCTGCCATGTAAACCGATCTGGGATCTTGACTTCTTGAGCCTCTTGAAGTCGCAATTATTATCCGATTTGCCTGAAATTTTGTACGATGGATCCTCTCTTGACCATCAACATACGTGTTGATTATGGTCTAAATCTGTTTATAGCCCCATACAGCTCCCATATAAATCGATCTCTCTATTTTACTTCTTGAGCCCCCAAAGGGCGCAATTCTTACTCGAATTGGCTGACATTTTACACAGGCCTCCAACATATAATTTAATTGTGGTCCAAACCGGACCATATCTTGATATCGCTCTAATAGCAGAGCAAATCTTTTCTTATATCACTTTTTGCCTAAGAAGAGATGTCGGGAAAAGAACTCGACAACTGCGCTCCATGGTGGAGGGTATATAAGATTCGGCCCGGCCGAACTTAGCACGCTTTTACTTGTTTTTTCTATTCTATATAATTCTATAAAATAATTAATTTATTTTATTTTATTTTGGATATAGCTGCCATTTATTTTATTTTATTTTATTTTATTTTATTTTATTTTATTTTATTTTATTTTATTTTATTTTATTTTATTTTATTTTATTTTATTTTATTTTATTTTATTTTATTTTATTTTATTTTATTTTATTTTATTTTATTTTATTTTATTTTATTTTATTTTATTTTATTTTATTTTATTTTATTTTATTTTATTTTATTTTATTTTATTTTATTTTATTTTATTTTATTTTATTTTATTTTATTTTATTTTATTTTATTTTATTTTATTTTATTTTATTTTATTTTATTTTATTTTATTTTATTTTATTTTATTTTATTTTATTTTATTTTATTTTATTTTATTTTATTTTATTTTATTTTATTTTATTTTATTTTATTTTATTTTATTTTATTTTATTTTATTTTATTTTATTTTATTTTATTTTATTTTATTTTATTTTATTTTATTTTATTTTATTTTATTTTATTTTATTTTATTTTATTTTATTTTATTTTATTTTATTTTATTTTATTTTATTTTATTTTATTTTATTTTATTTTATTTTATTTTATTTTATTTTATTTTATTTTATTTTATTTTATTTTATTTTATTTTATTTTATTTTATTTTATTTTATTTTATTTAATTTAATTTAATTTAATTTAATTTAATTTAATTTAATTTAATTTAATTTAATTTTATTTTATTTTATTTTATTTTATTTTATTTTATTTTGTTGTTTTTAACACTCTAATTTATTTTATCTCTATTTGGCAACCCTTTACCCCATGCTCTTTGTTAATTTCATCAGTATTTTCTGAAATTCTATGCAATTTTTTCTTCTCTCACGTTCTCTTTTTTGCAGCTAAAGAATTAAAAGTTGTAACGAAATGAAGGCGTATAAAAGTCAAACTAGTGTTCAAAAACAAAAAGAATTGCGTCCCAGGAAAACAAATCACATGCAGACAGACAGACAGAGACAGAGTAACAGCCAGCTCGTCAGAAGATGCAAATGAAGTTTCTGCGTTAGCTTCTTAAAGTTGAGCTCATTTATTATAGCCGCTTCTTGTTGGATGGATAATTAATGTTTGTTCCCCAATCGTGGCAATTTTCTTGTGATTCAATTTAAAGTTTGAAGACGAAATTTAATATCCCATCAAGGCCCAAGGCAAAAGACATAATCAAGTCAAATAATAGGACAATCTCAGGGAGCAAATGAATAATTTATAAGGCTAAGAGAAACTAATTTTTTTTTCTTTTTGATGTGGATAGTAAAAACGGAATCTTTGAAGGGAATATTCGCTGATTGCCAATTAAAGTTCAATTTACAGAAGTCTATGCAAAGCGATTAAAGGCTAAGTAAATGGAATTTTTAATTCAAGAAAATTGAAAATGCTTGTAGGTAGGCGTCTTTGAAAGAAAGTAAATTTTATATAAACCAAAAAAACACGAAAATTATGTTGGTAAGTTGGATTATTTGGTAATGTTGGATTTCCAACAAAGATTGCCTTTGAGAGCCTATATTTATATTTATACCACTTTTGACAAAGTGCATTGTTAAGCACAGTTATCGAGAAAATGGTCGATCTAGCCATTTCTCCCGATCTCCCGATTATATTTCTTGAGCCTAGTTCTTGTCTTATTGGCCTAAAAATTTTGCACAACAAATTCTCTAGAGGGCGTAATTCTTATCCGATTTGGCCTGCTATCGGTCAAATCGGTCTAAAATCTGATATAGCTCCCAGGTTAATCGATCTCCCGATAATACTTCTTAAGCCAAGTTCTTGTCTTATTTGGCTTAAATTTTGCACAACAAATTCTCCTATGATCCCCTTTATACGTGCCAATAGTACTACATCCAACTTTGGATGGTATGTTATATCGATAACCGATAACCATAATATTCATAAATTGCTTATCCGTATTAAAAGGAAAAAATGGGGGCTATTCGTTTCTCTATTTGCAAAAAAAATTCTCCCTTATAGCATGGGAGGTCTAGTGGACGTATATCTAAGCCAATAATCGGCATATTGTGCGCTCTAAATCCGGAAAGTATCCCAGAAGAGTTTAGGAATGGCGTGGTGGTCACAAAATGAATTGGCATACAAAATATTCAAAGGTCTCTACATCTTGCCCGCATGCCCTACACACGCTGTCACTTGCTGCACCAATTCTGCATGAGTGGGGCCGTAATTCTATGGGACCCGTAATGTTAGCATAAGCCATACTGGCCTCCTTCCTGCTTCTTCTCAGTAATAGCCTTGTCTTCTCACGATCTATATCGTATCATAAGGTTTTAGTCGTCCTACAAACTGTTCCATAGTGCTACATGGGCTCGTCGCCAAAAAAGGTTTCGCATTTACTATTTTTACTGATGGCAGTTTTTTGGCTCTTATGGTCAATTCGTCTGATCTTTCGTTCCTATTTACTCTGATATGCCCCAACCCCATCGATGGTCAGTTTATTGCTCATAAAGATGTTCACTTTCGACGTCCTTGCATTACCATACCATAACACCTCACGCATACTGTGCTCATCCACATCTCCGCCATACTATGGTCAATTAGCCAGAAACAGAACCCATTCTCTTGGTATTCAATATAGACTATAGCCAAGCAGTCAGAAACAGAACTCATTCTCTTGGTGTTTAATATAGACCCGCCATTCTGTTCTTTAGCTTAGATCCATCCGTGTAGCATAATCTACCAGACGGCAATGCCAGAGTTCTGTCAATCCAAGGCTGTGACGCTAGCACCAGTGCCTTTTATTTAATCTTAAGTATCGTCTCAGGTATCCGATCCAAAACTTGTTCCATTCCATCCAGGTTTCCCATGGTCGCCTCGAATATATCGCGATTGTATGACCTGCTCTTATCCTCTGTACATTCTCCTATCACTTAAAGTCGCATATCGTCAGTGGCAGCCTCGTAGCTAGGCGAGGTCTTCGTCGTCATCTAAGCTCTAGCTAAAAAATCATTTGAAAATGAACCTGAGGTAAACGCAAAGGCGAAGACTTATTCCGATAGACCAAGTGGAAAACATCTCCCAACTAAGTTTCGGGTATTAGAGAATGAGCGCAGATGTTTGAGGCGCTCGGAAATTTAGTCTGAGTTCGGCTAATCGAACAGACTATCTCCTTAACTATCACCTTAAAGGAAACCAATAAAAACGCATTAAATTCGGCCGGGCCAACCTTTGGATAAGCACCACCTCGGGTATATATATAAACCAGATGAAAAATTTATTATTTATGCACCCATATCAGCTATATCCAAATATGGCCAGATTCGGACCAAATTCGGCAGGAACACTCAGTGGTGCAATAAATACAAGTCACTGTTCAATTTTGGTTCAATATTGGCCTTTTAGCTAGCTATATCGAAATAAAGAGCGATCTGAACCATATAGGACATGGATGTCGAAAAGCCTAACATAATTCACTATGTCAAATTTCAGACAAATCGGATAATAAATGCGCCTTTTTTCCCCAAAACCTTAAATCGAGAGATCGGTCTATATAGCAGCTACATCCAAATCTTTACCGATCTGAGCGAACTTGAAGAAAGATGTCGAGTGGGCTAACACAACACAAGGACAATAAATGCTCCTTTTATGGCCCCAAAACCTTTGGTCGAGAGATCAGTCTATGTGGCAGCTATATCCAAATCTGAACCGATCTGGGCCAAATTAACGAAGGATGTCTGAGATTCCAACACAACTCGCTTTCCCAAATTTCAACAAAATCGGATAATAAATGTGGCTTTTATGGGCCTAAGACCCTAAATCGGCCGATATAGTCCGATATAGCCCATCTTCGAACTTAACCTGCTTAGAGACAAAAAAAACGAATCTGTGCAAAGTTTCAGCTCAATATTGCTATTTTTAAAGATTGTAGCGTGATTTCAATAGACAAACGGACAGACAAATGGAGGTGTCTAGATCGTCTTAGATTTTTGCGCTGATCAAGAATATATGTATATGATTTATACGATCGGAAATGCATATTTCGATATGTTACAAACGGAAATGACAAAATGAATATACCCCCATACTAGGGTGGAGGGTCTAAAAAAGGATTTTCACGTTTACATTACCGCATCATTTGTAAACAACACAAGTAAATACTTATCATTCTTTATTTTCCAAGATACGCTATTCAACAACCTTAACTGAAAGGTTTCTATTCTTATTTTGGCAACGGAGTTAAACATTTTCAATGTTGTGTCCACGAAAAAAACAAAATACAAAAATTTTCCAGAAAATTTGATGCAAACACTCCAAAAATATATCAACATAACAAGGTCCTGACTGAAGCTCCAAAGGAGACGGAAATAATGGCTGCTATTGTGGCCCTTCCACTCACAGTATCGAAATGTCGATGATAAATTGTTGCATAGCAACGGAATGTGTAAGCGTTAAATATCTTCTTGTTGGTAGATTGCTTACATCCACCATGAATTACGACAACACACTCGCATGAAATGTAGTGTAAGCAACTCTATAGAAACCTGTAAATATTTGTGGAAAGTTGTTGGTTTTACAAAGAATTCTGAAAATAGAATGTTGTTGAAAATTGTATGTAACATTATTTATGAGTCAACAGGATGAGAATCTGAATTAAAGAAAGAATCCAAGCGTCAGGGTTTTGTTGTAGACCAAAATAAAGTTACAGGTTACAAGAGCATACGGCAGGTGGTCAGGGATTAGGAACTCGAAGAGCAACTAACAAACATTAGAATCATTTTGACTATCAATTTGTATACCCTCCACCATAGGAGGGGGGTATATTTTTCAAACCGTTTGTAACAAATCAAAATATTGAACTAAGAAACCATAAAGTATATACACAGAGTTCAGTTAAAAATTTTATTGAAAATAAAATCAGTTTTAATTAAAAAATTAATTGATTCAATCAATTTTTTAATCGAATCTGAAAAGTTTTTCAACACAATTGTGATTGAAAATGTTGTAATTTTCAATTAAAATTAAAAAAGTAATTGAATCAATCATTTTTTAATCGATTTCCTTCTTATACGGGTGCACACGGTTCTTTGCCCAAACAACGCACCTCAAGTTCATGTTCCAGGCGGTAAACATCTGTGTACCAAATATAGAAACAAATTGGAATTTTCAACAAATGTCAATCATTTTTTGATTGGATCAATTAAATATTAATTGAAAATTTCAAAAATTTGTATACCCTCCACCATAAGATGGGGGGTATACTGATTTCGTCATTCTGATTGTAACTACTCGAAATATTCGTCTGAGACCCCATAAAGTATATATCGTCGTGAAATTTTATGTCGATCT
This sequence comes from Stomoxys calcitrans, assembly GCF_963082655.1. NCBI lineage: Eukaryota > Metazoa > Arthropoda > Insecta > Diptera > Muscidae > Stomoxys > Stomoxys calcitrans. The sequence goes on along the minus strand of NC_081556.1, from coordinate 152,333,315 downwards.
AGCCATGTCCGTCCGTCTGTCTGTCGAAAGCACGCTAACTTCCGAAGGAGTAAAGCTAGCCGCTTGAAATTTTGCACAAATATTTCTTATTAGTGTAGGTCGGTTGGTATTGTAAATGGGCCATATCGGTCCATGTTTTGATATAGCTGCCATATAAACCGGTCTTGGGTCTTGACTTCTTGAGCCTCTAGAGTGCGCAATTCTTATGCGATTGGAATGAAATTTTGCACGACGTGTTTTGTTACGATATCCAACAACTGTCCCAAGTATGGTTCAAATCGGTCCATAACCTTATAAAGCTGTCATATAAACCGATCTTGGGTCTTGACTTCTTGAGCCTCTAGAGGGCGCAATTCCTATCCGATTTTAATGAATTTTGGCACGTAGTATTTTGTTCTGATATCCAACAACTGTGCCAAATATGATTTATTTGTACGGGACGTAGTATTCTAAGGTTCCTATTATCAGGTTCGTTTTCTTCTAGCCAGACAACGGAAAGGAGACTTATAGACCCCGTTGCTGGCACGTTTTGTCTTATCTCCTTTTATTTGTACAGGACAAAGTATGCTAAGGTTCCCATTATCAGGTACGCTTTCTTCTAGCCAAACAACGCATACAAGCTGATACATAGGCCTTATCATCGTATGGCCACCGGTCTTAAATAGTTCAACGGGCAACCCATTGGCTCCTGATGCCTTGTTGCCCTTCAGTCGGGTTACTGCTACTTAGACCTCATTCTGACTACTACACTACTAACTAAATTTCCCATGAACATTCCATATTTCAAATTTAATGATAAGGGGTCTCCTTTTTTATGCCAAGTCCGAAGGACGTTCCCCACCACTTGATAGAGAAGTTTTAACATGGCAGGATACCTCTCAAATTAAGCCAGCAAGGGGATAGGGAGATAACCATCACTGAAAATTTTTCTGGTGGTCACACCGAGATTTTTCACACCCAGGCATTCCGCGTCGTAGGTGGACATGCTAACCTCTGCGCCACCGTGCAATTATGGTCTAAAGCGGTCTATAACCCGATATAACTCCCATATAAATCTTTAGTCCGAAGAGGGCGTAATTTTTATCCGAATTGGCTAATATTTTACACAGTGCCAAGTATGGTCTGAATCGTTCTGTAACCTTATGTAGCTGTCATATAAACCGATCTCCCGATTTTATTTCTTAAGCGTAATTCTTATCTGATTTTGCTGAAATTTGCACAATGGCATCTACGATGGTCTTGAAATCTGGGGCTGTTTACTAAATTTTTTATACCGCGGCGAATTCTATTAGCTTCAACCCATTATCGGACGTCATCTCGTGGGGGCCAACTTTTATGATTGTTGGTCCAAAGATATTTTCCTTCCCTGTTTTCGCATTAAAATTTCCCAGAATAATTTTAACAACATGGGCGGGACAGCGGTCGTATTCTCTCCTAGACGCTTGAAAAAATTTTCTTTGGTCTGTTCATCTAAGTCATGCGTGGAGACATGGGTACAAATAAGGCTGATGTTGTCGGTATGTAAGTCATATCTAAATAAAGGGTGATTTTTTAGCTATTACCTTTTTGGCAACACTGATTTAAAAAGCTCACGCACATTTCGTGTTTTCTTTCACTGTCAAACATCTTCAGTTTGGGCTAAAATTTAACCATGAATCGTCTTACAAACGAACAACACTTGCAAATTATTGAATTTTATTATCAAAATGCGTGCTCTGTCAAGAAAGTTCATCGCGCGTTTCTTCCATTGAGTGACGAAGGTCATTTTTGGCTCTATGGGTACGTTAATAAGCATAATTGTCTCTTTTGGAGTGAAGATCAGCCAGAAACATTGCAAGAGCTACCAATGCACAGTTTGGTGAGGTTTATGGGTTGGTGGCATCATTGGACCGTACTTCTTCAAAGAGGAGGCGAATCGTAACGTTACTGTAAATGGTGAGCGCTATCGTGAGATGATATCCAACTGTTTTTGGCCCAAAATGGAAGAGCTTGACTTGCATGACAAGTGGTTTCAACAAGACGGTACCACATGCCACACACCATGCGTAACAATGGACTTTTAGAGAGGCGAGTTCGGTGAACATTTTGTTTCACGTTGGGACCGGCCAATTGGCCGCCTTGATCGTTCGATTTAAGGCCTTTAGACAATTTTTTGTGGGGCTATGTTAAAACTCATGTCTATACAGACAAACCCGCTTCTATTGACGCATTAGAAGACATTAAAGCATTTATTTATGAGATACCGGCCGAAATATTGGAAAGTGTATGCCAAAATTGGACTAACCGGATGGACCTTTTGAAACGCAGTCACGGTCAATATTTGCATGAAATAATCTTCAAATAGTTAATTATATGGAACGTAGTATCGATTTATGAGATACCGGCCGAAATATTGAAAAGTGTATGCCAAAATTGGACTAAGCGGATGGACCTTTTGAAACGCAGTCACGGTCAACATTTGCACGAAATAATCTTCAAACATTAAATTATATGGAACGTAGTATCGATTCAAATAAAGATTTTATGAATTTTTCTGAATTTTATGTGTTTTTTCAACTTTCCTATAGCTTTTAAAAAATCACCCTTTATAAACCGATCTTGACCATACTTGGTGAAGGCCACCGTTACGCAGAGGTTAGCATGTCCGCCTATGACGCTGAACGCCTGAGTTCGAATCCTGGCGAGACCATCAGAACAATTTTCAACGGTGGTTTTCCCCTCCTAATGCTGGCAACATTTGTGAGGTACTATGCCATGTAAAACTTCTCTCCAAAGAGGTATCGCACTGCGGCACGCCGTTCGGACTCGGCTATAAAAAGGAGGCCCCGTATCATTGAGCTTAAACTTGAATCGGACTGCACTCATTGATAAGTGAGAAGTTTGCCCCTGTTCCTTAGTTGATTAAAGTTCATTCTAAGTTTTATTAAAAATGCATTTACTTACTTTTAAAAAATCCGCAATTACTTTTTGGGCAACTCAATATTTGTTTTTGTGACCATACTTGGTACAGATGTCAAGAGGCCTTACACAACTCATTGTAACTAATTTAAGAGTAATTGAATAGTAAATGCATTTTTCGTGGACATGTCACCTTAAATCGGAAGATTGGTCTATATAGGGACTATATCAAGGTATAGTCCGATCTGGAACATACTCTGTTAAGATGTCGAGGGACATAATACAAGACTCGATGTGGCAATTTTCGTAAGCACGTAATCAATACGGCTTCTATGATCCAAAGCTTTAAATCAGGAGATCTGCATATATAGCGGCTTTATACAGACATAGTCCGATCTAGTCCATACTCCAATTTCAGCAAAATCGGGTAATAAATGTTATTTTTATGGCCTTACATCGAAAAATCGGTCTATATCAAGACAAGTTCTATATAACCCATCTTCGAACTTAATCCTCGTTTTGAAAATAAAAGAGTCTGTGCAAAGTTTCAGCTCATTATCTTAAAGACTGTAAAGTGATTTCAGCAGACGGTTGGTAGGAAGGACATATCTGGAATTTTACGATGATCAAGATTATATATACTCTTTTAGTTTCCGAAATGAATATTTCGATACGTCACAAACGGAATGACACAATGCTACACCCCTATCTTTCGGTGGTGAGTATAAAAATTATTGACTAACAGTCTATAGCTTATTTTACCATAAACAACCAGCTCAAATTTGTAGCCATCAAATTTACAGTCGTATCAACTCAAAAACATCTTCTCAACAGTCTCATTCTTGTTTTCAAATTTCATTCATTCTCTGAATGTAGGTAAATGTTGTCAATGAATGGCATATCATTCACATTTCATTTTATTGATTAAAATCACTTTAACATGCCTAGCTGTCGTATTGTCTGCTATCTATCTCCATTTGACTTGTTTTAGTTTCGATGAGTTTATGACTGTGGTGATTTTTATGCTCACACAGGTTGATGTTGTTATGGAAATCAGTTTCTTTGGCTTTGTTTTTGCCAATTATGTTGATTATTAACTTTCTTTTGGTTTCTTTTGAGAAGCCCTGGCCATGCTATCTGTGGAAGTGTGAAAAATTGTGTTGACAAAAAATTTTTGATAATAAAATAATCTGAAATAGTGATTAAGATGAAATATGCCAAATCACTCTGGAACAGTTAAGTGATAAAATGACATTAAGACTGATTTTAAATGTAACCGAGGCTTAATCGAAACTCATGTGTTTAATAATAGTTTATGGAAAAACTTTCTTAAACAAATCTAAACTCAAGCCCACTGAAGGATGGGGGTATATTCATTTTGTCATTCCGTTTGCAACACATCGAAATATCCATTTCCGACCCTATAAAGCGTAAAAATCTAAGACGATCTAGCCACGTCCGTCTGTCTGTATGTTGAAATCACGCTACAGTCTTTAAAAATTGAGATATTGAGCTGAAACTTTGCACAGATTCTTTTTTTGTCCATAAGCAGATTAAATTCGAAGATGGGTATATCGGACTATATCTTGATATAGCCCCCATATAGACCGATCCGCCGATTTTAGGTCTTAGGCCAATAAAAGCCACATTTATTATCCGATTTTGCTGAAATTTGGGACAGTGAGTTGTGTTAGGCCCTTCGACATCCTTCGTGAATTTGACGCAGATCGGTCCAGATTTGGACATAGCTGGCCATAAAAACCACATTTCTTATCCGATTTTGATGAATTTTAGGACAGTAAGTTATGATAGGCCCTTCAACATCTTTCTTCAACTTCAACCGATCTCTCGATTTAAGGTATTGGGCCCATAAAAGGCGCATTTATTGTCCGATTTGCCAAAATTTGGGACAGTGAGTTGTGTTAGGCCTTTCGACATTCTTCATCCATTTGGTTCAGATCGGTTCAGATTTGGATATAGCTGCCATATAGACCGATACGCCGATTTCGGGTCTTAGGCCCATAAAAGCCAGATTTATTATCCGATTTTGCTGAAATTTGGGACAGTGCGTTGTATTAGGCCCTTCGCCATATTTCTTTAATTTGGCTCAGAGCGGTACAGATTTGGATATAGCTGCCATATAGACCGATCACTCGATTTAAGGTCTTGCGCCCATAAAATGCGCATTTATTGTCCGATTTTGTTAACATTTGGTATAGTTAGTTAAGTCAAGCCCCTCGATATACTTCTGCAATATGGCAGAGATCGGTCCAGATTTGGATATAGTTGACATATAACACAATACGCCGATTTAAGGTCTTAGGCCCATAAAAGCCATATTTATTATCCGATTTTGCTGAAGTTGAGTTGTGTTAGGCCCTTCGACGTCTTTTTCCAATTTGGAACAGATCGGTTCAGATTGGATATAGCTGCCATATACACCGATGGGTCTTAGGCCGATAAAAACCACATTTATTATTCGAATCTGCTGAAATTTGGGACAGTGAGTTATGTTAGGCCCTTTGACATCTTTCTATAATTTGAACCAGATCGGTCCAGATTTGGATACAGCTGCCATATAGACTGATCTCTCGATTTAAGGTCTTGGGTCCATAAAAGGCCCATTGGGACATATTTCGATATAGCTGCTATGGGACATAAAGTATGCATTTTTCACCGGATTTTGACGAAAGATGGTTTACATATATACCCGAGGTGATGGGTATCCAAAGTTCGGCCCGGCCAAAATTAACGCCTTTTACTTCAAATGAATTTTTAAAACTTCTCATGTGGCAAAAAGAACTCGTCACTTCATTTTGAAGCTAAATTAATAAAATGACCACAGACTATCTCCCACACTTACATGGCCCATTTTGATATACAAAAAAACATAACTGCTCATGTAAAATCTATGGCTGCAGTGTTGTGTGGGAGAAGTTCTTACCACTGCTATTCCATATTCTCAGCGATATAGTGTTCCTGTTTTTTAATGTTGGTTATGTCAACAACCAAGAGATAATCACTGTTGGTCTACAGCAGCAGCATCACCAGCAACTACAACAACCACGACTGCCATGATTTTTTCCCTCAGCTTCACTTAAGGACTTTGAAAGTCTGGTCCATATGTAAGAGTTTTGGTGTGCAGCATACATCATAACCTATTTTCAGCGCGATGCTCATGTTCGTGTAGCTGTTTGGTTTTGTTGATGGTGATGGCGGTTGCCTTTAGAGAAACTTTTTTTTTTTTAAATCACTTATATGCAGTTGTTCCAGCTGCTGGAGCTTACCATGCTGTAGTTGTAGTTGTTAACTGATATATACCAGAATGTTGCGGGTGATGTTGAAGCCTTGCGTACCCTTAAAAGGGAAATGTGTAGCTACAAAGGATTGAAAAAAAACAAAAAAACTTTCGCTTTTACAAGGGAATGCTGCTGCGTGTACACATAACCCTGTTAAAGCTGTTTAAGTGGTTGACAACAAAAAAATTAACCTGAAACTCTATGTGTTTACAGCATTTGCATATAGCACGAAAATGGAATTTACAAAAAAATAATGACTGGAAATATAAACTTAAGGAGATCTATAGAGAAAATATTTTTTTAATTTGCTGGTTTTATCTCTTGCAGAGTAGATATGCTATAGATTTAATTCTCCAGAACAACCTAAAAGTATGCTACCATATGTATGTATGCCTATAAGTATGCTAGAAAAATCCATAAAAATATTTTTTAAGCATTTAAGAGTTTGATGATTAATTTTTTTCCGAAGGTTAGAAAAAGAAACTAAAATTTCAGCCAGAAACGGTCATCTAGTTCGATTTAGCGCTGTTAATTCCCCTGTACGTTGATTTCAAAAGCAAGCAAGCTCACTCTTTACATAAACAGTTTTGAGATCGATTAAGAAGTTCCTTGCAAATTGCAAATTTTGCCCATGAACACTCCACTAAGGAACAGAGGCAAACTTCTCACATATCAATGAGTGCAGTCCGATTCAAGTTTTAAGCTCAATGATAAGGGGCATCCTTTTTATAGCCGAGTCTGAACGGCGTGCCGCAGTGCGACACCTTTTTGGAGATAAGTTCTACATGGCATAGTACCTCACAAATGTTGCCAGCATTAGGAGGGGAAAACCACCGTTGAAAATTTTTCTGATGGTCTCGCCAGGATTCGAACCCAGGCGTTCAGCGTCATAGGCGGACATGCTAACCTCTGTGCTACTGTGGCCTCCATTATGAAGTTCCTACATACATCGATCTCCAGATTTATCTTGTTACCATTGGTACAGCTTCCATATAAATCAATCTTTTGATTTGACTTTCATTGCTAAGTTCAACTTCCTGGTTGTGTTTAAACCAGCGAAGGGTACATTAACATAGTTGAAAATACTAAACTGTGTTTGTGTGAAGGGCAGTAAAATCCGAATCAATTAAGGGAAGAAGCTATGTAAAATAACAACATTGCGTCAATCGAACGAAACCACTCAAATCTGCTTACACTGTACATGTGTACTGTTCCTTTCCCCCTGGCATGGTTGTGTGTTGTCGCCCATCTGTGATTTTTTGGCAAAATTTTTACATTATTGGCAAAATGTTGATAATATCTAAACTTTTTAAAACATAATATTTCCTCCAAGATATCTTGGATCAACCACAACAGCATCGACAAAATTCGTAAAAATCAAAAAAAAATCCCATAGTGGCTCTCTACCTCTGTCAGTATCCGAAGTTGCTATGAATAAGGCATTTGACATATCAAAATCCACGAAAGTCATTACTTGCTATCCAATATCCCATACGTCATTCTTAGAAGCATTTCAGCTTGTATTATGCCACCCTTTCCAAACATTGACGAAATTACCCAACTAATACCCTTTCCTCGCATAGTAATAAAACTGTGCAAGCCGATCCATTGAGAATTCACCACCACATTTGTGACTTTCTTTTGCCCAATGGCCAATAAGATGGCTAATAAATATTTATGGTCTTCTTGACTGTTGACTTCTAACAGCTGTTATCGCTTATGAGGTCATTCGAATTATTAAAATGTCACGTCTAGGCCATAGACAAAATTTACACCTTAGTTCTTTGATGGTGTTGGTTGGGAGGTCTTTGCCATAGTAAAAATAAATTAAAACACACAAAATTATTGATGACCCTCCCATAAAATATGCTATATGTTCCATCATCAAAAAAGGTATCCCCTGAAGTATGCTGCATTTAATTACTTTGAAATTGACCCCATTTAATGGTGAAATTATAATTCATTAAAATTATACCAGTATGGATGTTAAAATAACAAGAGAGAGGGAGAGAGAGAGAGATCCTTAAAAAATCTAATCAAAAATGTTTTTAATTTATATTAATAACACCCATACACACTCATGCACATTCACACACCCACATATGCATTGGCCGCCCAGTTTATGGACTGATTCCGTAGCTACTCGAACAAATGCCAAAGCCTACTTCACTGACACATTGTATTTTTGTCGGTTCTTGTTGTTGCTGCTGCTGCTGTTTGTTATTGCTGTTTGCAAGGACAATGCAACAATGTTGGCAAAGTACTGGCATTCGCAGCTAGTTATAAACAAATACCCAGAGTAAAGATGAGAGTTTTTAGTTGCCCAAAACACTAGGCAACAAAGTTTGTATGTTAAGCATTCTAATGTGTTGCTTAACATATTGGGATGGGATTGGATAACTCCCATATGAAGTGGTACATCGATTTGACTTCATGCGCCACTAGAAGCCTCATTTGTTGTCCGATTTGGCTGAAATTTTGCAGTGTTTTGTTATGACTTACAAAAACCGTGCCAAGTATAGTTCAAATCCATAATCTGATATAGTGAGTTATTTTGAGTTTCATATCCATGGAAAGCATTGGCAGAAATTTGACTCAACTAACTTCGCATAAGTTTGTGGAAATTGTTCGCAGAATCCATGGTGGTGGGTGCTAGATCTTGATCTAGACCCGCTGAGTACTTGGACCCAAATTGTAATACCATGTTCATTTTCTAGTCTCCAATACCTTTCATTTGATACCCTTGTAGTGCCCATCGGACCACTTTCGGATATGAGTGGCGTTTTTGGGGTAAGGGGGAGGGTCCGCCTCCACCTGATATCTTAATTTATATAGGCTATGTTTCCTTCCTGACAAAAAAAAAAATTAAGAAAATCGGTCCACCCAAGTATCATCCAGTCATAATGGGTCTAACGACGTTTTTGAGGGTTGGCGTGATCCCCAATACTTCGAAGTGGGTCCGTCCGCCGTCCGATATCGAAAAATTAAATAACCTATGTTTGGCTCTAAGAGGAGAGGAGGAGAGAGGAGCACTATGAACCGATCCAGTTGATGCAGTCAGATATTTAGAGCTGAATCTTGGAAACATTGTCGGGTCAGTATGATTTCAGAAAAGAAGACTAGGACTAGAAAGAAAGAAAAAGAATCAACAAACAACAACTATAACAACAACAACTCCTGTACTTCTCAATTTGCTCACACTTACGTCTTTCCATTTCGCTTTTCTTTCTGCGGAATTGACGATTCTTTTTCTCATCCTACCACCCTTTCTCCCAACATCTTCACCTGGCGCGTTGCTACTGATTGCAGGGTTGCCTTCTATGCTGCATTCTGGGTAGAATTTCGACACTCTTGGTCGAAACATTGAGTACCACATCAAAGTACGGATTTTGCGGCATTTTCCATGAAGTGAGCAATGGTTTGCTATTGCATCGTTGTATGATCGGTACAGGCATCCGTATATCATCAAGCGGTCGGGTTAGTCGAATTGAGTATATGGTCAAAACTCTTCATTTCAAATTTAAGCAAATATCGACGACTATCCCTGCATACCCAATGTTGTATAGGGTATCAAGAGGTTGGCCATCCTTACTTGATTTAATATCCAGATAATTTTTAACACAATCCCTATTAGGTTATAGGGATTGTGTTAAAAACCCCTAACCCCTTAGTAAAGTTGATAACATTTGTAAAAAAGTCATCATTGGCGAAGAGCGACACCTCTTAGGGTATCTCCTTTTGGGTTTGGCTATTACAAGAAGATAAGAATTTGAATCGAGCAACACCTATTGATATGATATAGATATGTCCACTCCAGAATGTTTAAGCGCTAAATTTAGAAACTTACCTAAACTAACCTAGTCTTGTTTCGTTTTTGCAGCGATTAGTAATACCACTCTCAATGTTGATGCTGAATACATGTCATACTGATTCACCTTTTTATGAAGGCATCACATGCGTCAAGCCCCACACCAATCTTAATGCCGTTTTTACAGTTTGGGGATAACCATGCCCTGAGAGATGTAATATGTTAATTGTTAACATTATATTGCTGCACTAAAACTGAGAAATAATCTTCAGGTTGCAGCAAAGTGTAATGACCACACATACTCATACACTAATTATGCCATTCAACTGCAAAACAAAACCAAGGAATGGGTTTACTAGAAGGCTAGCATACTAAATTTAAACCCAAATCCCCTTTTCAGCTAACATGAATTTGGATGAGATTTTATGTGTTTCGAGGTATGTGTGTGTGTGAGCATTTTGCTGAGTGTTAGCCAATTTTAAACTCATAAAAATGTTGAATTTGGTTTTATTGTAGATTTCACTTAAATACTTACAAAGTTGTTCTAACTTCTTGCCAGCAAAACTTTTACCAATCTTCATCCCTCTTTGTATCCCAAACTAAGGATTTAGAAGATGGCATGGGTGTGAGTAAGGATATGCTAGTTTTACAGCATCCTCATAAAAAATCATAGCTGGGAATAAAAGGAATTATGGTCTGACGATGTTGTGTATGGCATTTTATCACATGTTTGCATGGGTTGGTCGTCCCAGACCCACCTCAAGCCCATTGGGTATTTGCCATTAAAAAGAGTTAATGGTTCATATTTTCCACACACACAACACCAACAACATAAAAATTAACTTGATGAAGGTGTGCTGTCAGCCAGCTTGTTCGTCTGTCCCCCAGCCGGTTACGCAAGTCCAAGTTTTCCCAACAATTGTAAATCACATAGTTCTTCTTGTATGTTCCAGGCAAACATCCTTCCGTTTGGAAGATGAATGTAGACATTTTAATACTAGAGGCTGGTGTAACTTACTTTTACAAGAACGAGTTATGTGCATTAGAGTGTCCCAAAAAACTACAACATTTTTTTGAGACACATACCCACCATTTTTTAACTTTTGATCCCAATACAAAATATAACAATAAACAATACAAAATATCCCAATACAAAATACAAAATATCATGGCAATCGGTTTACGACAACCCCTACCAAAATGACATCCAAAGCTTGCTATAGTGCTTTTCTAAGAAATCGAGCTGAGTATTTAAAGTCCTAGCATGAAATTGTTGTACAAAGGAAACCTTTATATGCAGTTTATTATGAAAACGCAAACGGTACCCTGCACCACTACTGTGGCTGTGATAAAAAGTATGGTTTGACTTCGAAATTCCTCCTAATTCAGCTTAGCCATGTCCGTCCATCCGCATATTTTTCCCATGCCTTTTGTTCGTCTGTCATTTTTTTCTGATCGAGATCTACACGGATTTGGTATCCAGTTATCATAAAATTTTTCACATATCACTATTTTAGGCAAAAACAAGTAAAATCGTGCTAAATTCGGCCGGGCCGAATCTTATATACCCACCACCATGGATCGCATTTGTCGAGTTCTTTTCCCGGCATCTCTTCTTAGGCAAAAAGGATATAAGAAAAGATTTGCTCTGCTATTAGAGCGATATCAAGATATGGTCCGGTTCGGACCACAATTAAATTATATGTTGGAGACCTGTGGCCAATTCGAATAAGAATTGCGCCCATTGGGGGCTCAAGAAGTAAAATAGAGAAATCGATTTATATGGTAGCTGTACCGGGCTATATACCGATTCAGACCATAATAAACACATTTGTTGATGGTCATGAAAGGATCCGTCGTGCAAAATTTCAGGCATATCGGATAATAATTGCGACCTCTAGAGGCTCAAGAAGTCAAGATCCCAGATCGGTTTATATGGCAGCTATATCAGGTTATGAACCGATTTGAACCTTATTTAACACAGTTGTTGAAAGTAAGAATAAAATACGTCATGCAAAATTTCAGCCAAATCGGACAAGAATTGCGCCCTCTAGAAGCTCAAGAAGTCAAATCCCCAGATCTGTTTATATGGCAGCTATATCAGGTTATGAACCGATTTAAACCGTATTTGACACAGTTGTTGAAAGTAAGAATAAAATACGTCATGCAAAATTTCAGCCAAATCGGATAAGAATTGCGCCCTCTAGAAGCTCAAGAAGTCAAGACCCAAGATCGGTTTATATAACAACTATATCAAGTTATGGACCGATTTAAACCATACTTGACACAGTTGTTGGATATCATAACAAAACACGTCGTGCAAAATTTCATTTCAATCGGATAAGAATTGCGTACTCTAGAGGCTCAAGAAGTCAAGACCCAAGATCGGTTTATATGGCAGCTATATCAAAACATGGAGCGATATGGCCCATATACAATACCAACCGACCTACACTAATAAGAAGTATTTGTGCAAAATTTCAAGCGGCTAACTTTACTCCTTCGGAACTTAGCGTGCTTTCGACAGACAGACGGACGGACGGACGGACAGACAGACGGACAAGGCTAGATCGACATAAAATGTCGCGACGATCAAGAATATATATACTTTATGGGGTCTCAGACGAATATTTCGAGTATTTACAAACAGAATAACGAAATTAGTATACCCCCCATCCTATGGTGGAGGGTAAAAAAAAAACGCTATAAATTATGGTAAAAATTTACCCGATTTTCAATTTGAAGGTCATAGTTACTCGTCCCATTAAAGGCTGATTTATTTTCCGATTTTGCTGAAATTTGGGATATCAAGTTGTGTTAGGCCCTTCGGCATCCCTTCTCAATACGGCCTCGATCGGTTCAGATTTGAATTTATCTGCCATATACACCGATCTCCCGATTTAAGGTTTTAGCCCATGTAAGCTGAGTTGTATATAAGCGCAATGAGTTACGTTAAGCGCCTTCATATTACTGTCCGATTTCACTGAAATTTGGCACAGTGTGTTATATAAGGCCCCTCGATATCCCAGTTCAATATAGCCATGATCGGCCAAGATTTAGATGTAGCTGCCATATATACTGATCTCCCGATTTATGGTTTTAGGCCCGTGAAAGGTGAATTAATTAACCAATTTTGCTGAAATTAAGCAAAATTTGAGACAGGGAGTTGTATTAGGCCCTTCGACATCCTTCTTAAATTTGGCCCAGATCGGTCAAGATTTGGATGTAGCTGCCATATAGACCGATCCGACGATTTAAGGTTTTGGACCCATAAAAGGTGCATTTATTGTCCGATATCGCCAACATTTGGGACAGTGAGTTACATTGGGCCCCTTAACAGCTTTCTGCAAAATGGCCCAGATCGGTCCAGATTTGGATATAGCTCCCATATAGACCGATCTCTCGATTTAAGGTTTTGGGCCCATAAAAGGCGCATTTATTGTCCGATGTCGCCGAAATTTGGGACAGTGAGCCATGTTAGATTCTTCGACATATGTCGAATGTCTTCTGTATACATATAGCTGCCATATAGACCGATCTCTAGATTTAAGGTTTTGGGGCCATAAAGGCGATTTTATTGCCCGGTGAGTTGTATTGGTCTCTTCGACATTTTTCTGCAACTTTGCCCAAATGGGTCTAGATTTGAATATAGCTGCCATATAGACCGATATCTCGATTTAAAGTCTTGGCCCCATAATAAGCCCATTTATAATCCAATTTCACTGAAATCTTACACAGTGATTTATGTTAGGCTTTTCTACATCCGTGTCGGTTATGGTTCAGATCGGTTTATTTTTAGGTATAGCTACTGTACTTATAAGTATTTGGTCCAAAACGGAACATATTTCGATATAGCTGCTATGGGGCATAAGGTATGCATTTTCACCGGATTTTGACGAAAAGTGGTTTACATATATACCCGAGGTGGTGGGTAATCAAAGTTCGGGCCGTCCGAACATAACACCTTTTTACTTGTTGCTTATTGGTATCAGAGGAAAAGCAGTGGAGGATATGCGTTCCCTATTTGCAAAAAAAAGTCCTACTTATAGCACGGGACGCTCTAATGTCCATGCTCCTTAACTTAAATGTGTGTATCATTATGGAATGAGTGTCCAGGTGTATGAAGATGTCTGAGTCTTTGTATGACAAATAGCTTCATTTAGTCTGCAACTACACACGATTTATTTCAAACACTTTTTTTAGATGTTATTAACAATTTTAAAGCATGAAAGTATACTGGGTTAACATAACAATAATTATTAAAGATTGAAAGATAATATAAATTTGAAATAAAATTTCGTGAGAAAACATTGCCATAACATTTTTAAAGCTGACAGTATGCCTCGTTAATACCCAATGTGTGGTGTATAGCTTAAAAATCCTTGTTCTCATGCCTAAAAATCCTTTTGAATTTACCATCTGTTGTTCGTTGAGCGATTTAACCGATCTTTTCAACAAATTACTGCTATATTGAATTTCGCCTCATAGTCCTTTGGCTCAATACCCTCGATTAATGTTTGAAAACATTCCAATTATATGCAGCTTTAGTAAATTGTAAACATATTTATGGGTTTGTGTGAAATCTTTGTATAAATCATTTCTTCCCTTTTTTCGGAAAAAGAAAACTTTTCAGCCATAACGAATAACATCGCTGCGTGCTTTTAAATATAATCGTTTATGGTGTTTACTTTTCATCACCACTCAATGCATTTACCAACTTTTTATTTGAGCACCGAGAAAATATAGGGTACAAAAGTCCCATTTCGGACCACACAGCACCGTAGCTGCCCCATACATCGTCCTGGCCAAGAAAAATGTTGATATTGCACTTTTAAACCCGTAGACCAGAAAAATTGATCGATTTTCTCGACATTCTCCACATTAATGACATACTTTTGCCATGTTGTTGTAAATTTCTGGGTTTTTACTTTTTCTATCAATGTTTTTGCAATGGGGCGGGTTTTTTACAGTTCCCATAAAGAATCACTTGAACATTTACGTGGAGAGGGTTGTTGCGAATACGATACTGCGAATGGTCATTGCCTTTCAGCGTAAACTTTGATGGAGACAAGAAAAAAACAAGTAAAAGCGTGCTATGTTCGGCCGGGCCGAATCTTATATACCCTCCACCATGGAGCGCATTTGTCAGTTCTTTTCCCGGCATCTCTTCTTAGGCAAAAAATGATATAAAAAAAGAAAGAAAGAAAAATCTGCTATTAGTGCGATATCA
Source organism: Stomoxys calcitrans (assembly GCF_963082655.1). NCBI lineage: Eukaryota > Metazoa > Arthropoda > Insecta > Diptera > Muscidae > Stomoxys > Stomoxys calcitrans. The sequence continues at coordinate 152,318,080 of NC_081556.1, read as the reverse complement.
AGATATGATCCGGTTTAGACCACAATTAAATTATATGTTGAAGACCTGTGTAAAATGTCAGCCAATTCGAATAAGAATTGCGCCCTTTGGGGGCTCAAAAAGTAAAATAGAGAGATCGATTTATATGGGAGCTGTATCGGACTATAGACCGATTCAGACCATAATAAACACGTATGTTGATGATCACGAGAGGATCCGTAGTACAAAATTTCAGGCAAATCGGATAAGAATTGTGCTCTCTAGAGGCCCAAGAAGTCAAGACCCAAGATCGGTTTATATGGCAGCTACATCAGGTTATGGACCGATTTGACCCATACTTGGCAAAGTTGTTGGATATCATAACAAAACACGTGGTGCAAAATTTCATTCTAATCGGATAAGAATTGCGCACTCTAGATGCTCAAGAAGTCAAGACAAAAGATTGGTTTATATGACAGCTATACCAGGTAATGGCCCGAATTAAACCATGCTTAGCACAGTTGTTAGAAGTGATACTAAAACACTATGTGCAAAATTTCAGTCTAGTCGGATGAGAATTGCGCCCTCTAGAGGCTCAAGAAGTCAAGACCCAAGATCGGTTTATATGGCAGCTATATCAGGTTATAGACCGATTTGAACCACACTTGGCACAGTTATTGGATATCAAAACAAAACACGTAGTGCAAAATTTAATTCCAATCGGATAAGAATTGCCCACTCTAGAGGCTCAAGAAGTCAAGACCCAAGATCGGTTTATATTGCAGCTATATCAGGCTATGAACCGATTTAAACCATACTTGGCACAGTTATTGGATATCGTAGCAAAACACGTCGTGCAAAATTTCATTCAAATCGGATAAGAATTGCGCACTCTAGAGGCTCAAGAAGTCAAGACCCAAGATCGGTTTATATGGCAGGTATATCAAGTTATGGACCGATGTGAACCATACTTGGCACAGTTGTTGGATATAATAACGAAACACGTCGTGCAAAATTTCATCCCAATCGGATAAGAATTGCGCACTCTAGAGGCTCAAGAAGTCAAGACCCCAGATCGGTTTATATGGCAGCTATATCAGGTTATGGACCGATTTAAACCATACTTGGCACAATTGTTGGATATAATAACGAAACACGTCGTGCAAAATTTCATCCCAATCGGATAAGAATTGCGCACTCTAGAGGCTCAAGAAGTCAAGACCCCAGATCGGTTTATATGGCAGCTATATCAGGTTATGGACCGATGTGAACCATACTGGGCACAGTTGTTGGATATCATAACAAAACACGTCGTGTAAAATTTCATCCAAATCGGATAAAAATTGCGCACTCTAGAGGCTCAAAAAGTCAAGACCCAAGATCGGTTTATATGGCAGCTATATCAAAACATGGACCGATATGGCCCATTTACAATACCAACCGACCTACACTAATAAGAAGTATTTGTGCAAAATTTCAAGCGGCTAGCTTTACTCCTTCGGAAGTTAGCGTGCTTTCGACAGACAGACGGACGGACGGACGGACGGACGGACAGACGGACGGACATGGCTAGATCGACATAAAATTTCGCGACGATCAAGAATATATATACTTTATGGGGTCTCAGACGAATATTTCGAGTAGTTACAAACAGAATGACGAAATTAGTATACCCCCCATCTTATGGTGGAGGGTATAAAAACAACTACGGACTATTGAGAGCTATATTCGGCATAAAACGTATATGGTACTTCAAATAAATAACTGAAATTAAGGAGGCTTTTTCGAAAACTTTTGTAAGGGGGGCAATTTGAAGAGGATTCTACTTGAAATACCAATGCACGAGGTCTTTCAAAAGGTAAGGGAATTTTAATGTTTATAGAACATTATAGAAAGCAAAAATATATCATAAATTTAAGGCATACAACTAAACCAAATAACTGTTAAAGGATATCACCGTAGCGCAAAGGTTAGCGTGTCCGCCTATGACGCTGAACGCCTGGGTTCGAATCCCGGCGAGACCATCAGAAAAAAAATCTCAGCAGCTGTGGCTTCTACAGCCTTAAAAGGCCATATCGGATGAAAAATATATATGAGACCTATATCTAAATCTGGACCGATTTTTATGGAACTTTGCACACACATGAGAACGTTGAATAAAATACTCCATGCCAAATTTTGTAAGGATGGGATCAAAATTGTGGCTACTACAGCTTTAAAAGGGCATATCGGATGAAAGATATACATGGAAGCTATACATAAATCTGGACCGATTTTTTTCAAAATCAATAGCGTTCGTCCTTGGACCAAACAAGACACTTATGCAACATTTTTTGAAATTCGGACAACAAATGCAACCTGTACCTTGAATACAAGAATACATGGACAGACAGACAGACGGACATAGCTAAATCGAATCAGGAATTCTAAGCCGATCTGTATACTTATCGATGGGTCTAGCTCTTCTCCTTCTCAGCGTTGCAAGCAAATGTACAAATCTATATGGGAGCTATATCAGATTATAGACCAATTTGAACCGTACTTGGCACAGTTGTTGGAAGTCATACCAGAACACAATGTGCAAAATTTCAGCCAAATCGGACACAAAATAATTTCGTCATTCTGTTTGTAACTACTCGAAATCTTTGTCTGAGACCCCTTTAAGTATATATATTCTTGATCGTCGCGACATTTTATATCGATCTAGCCATGTCCGTCTGTCTGTCTGTCGAAAGCACGCTAACTTTCGAAGGAGTAAAGCTAAACGCTTGAAATTTTGAACAAATACTTCTTATCAGTGTGGGTCGGTTTGGATTGTAAATGGGCCATATCGGTCCATGTTTTGATATAGCTGTCATATAAACAGATCTTGGGTCTTGACTTCTTGAGCCTCTAGAGGGCGCAATTCTCATCCGATTCGAATGAAATTTCGCACGACATGTTTTGTTATGATATCCAACAACTGTGCCAAGTACGGTTCAAATCGGTCCATAACCTGATACAGGTGCCATATAAAACGATCTTGGGTCTTGAATTCTTGAACCTCTAGAAAGTGCAATTTTCACATACTGTGCCAAGTATGGTTCAAATCAGTTCATAACCTGATATAGCTGTCATATAAACCGATTTGGGGACTTGAGTTCTTGAGCTTCTAGAGGGCGCAATTCCTATCCGATTTGGCTGAAATTTTGCATGACGTATTTTATTATGACTTTCAACAACTGTGTCAAATAAGGTTCAAATCGTTTCATATCCTGATATAGCTGCCTTATAAACCGATCTGGGACCTTGACTTCTTGAGCCTTTAGAGGCCGCAATTATTTTCCCATTTGCCTGAAATTTTGTACGACGGATACTCTCATGACCATCAACATACATACAGCTCCCATTTAAATCGATCTCTCTATTTTACTTCTTGAGCTCCCAAAAGGCGCAATTCTTATTCGTCTGATATTTTACACAGGTTAATTGATAAGTTAATTGTGGTCCGAACCGGACCATATCTTGATATCGCTCTAATAGCAGAGCAAATCTTTTCTTTTATATTTTTTTGCCTAAGAAGCGATGCCGGGAAAATAACTCGACAAATGCAATCCATGGCGGAGGGTATATAAGATTCAGCCCGACCGAACTTAGCACTCTTTTACTTGTTTTTTTCTATTCTATCCCACAGCATACGGGCATGACTGATAACACCCGCCACTGATCAAATTATTGAATTTTGAACAACGTTCTTTCGGCATATTCTCTGATGTATAGTTGAATCGGCTAAACAACAAGCAATTGCTTGAGGAAAGTACTCATAGTCCCAATGATATAGCGGCACAATGGCAAAGCATTATCAACACCTTGAAAAAAGACGAAACCTCCATATTTGAGTACCGGTGCATTGCTGCTTGCGAACGAAGTCAAGGAAGTACTTGGCGTAATTTAGTGATTCTTCGCAAAATCCACAGAAACTATCCAAGACTAATGGACCAATTGCTGTGCGAGCTTCATCTTGACCTTATAAGTGTTTTGTCTCAGGTCTGAAATAACTAACCTTACCTTACCTTATTATTCCTAGGTCAGGTTAATGCTACGGATATCTCATTTTGATATAAAGCTATATTGCTTCACAAAGTGAGCTCGCTATTTTATGCAACGTTACTGTATACCAGTTTTTACCAAAGTCGCCATATTATATATGCCCTGAAATGCTGCACAAAAATCTCTCTCGGTTTACTATTCGCTAATTTCACATGGTACCATTTTCGTATTGCCCTTGCACATTTTATTTAGTCAAGTTTCTCTTGTAGACAAAAACTAAATATGCCATGTTCTTCTCCATAGCATTGGTGTTGTAAATCCCTGGGGAAGCAAACAAGTAGTTAATATGCATAATACGCCGCACAGTATGCAACACTTTATGTATAACACTTTATATATAAATTTTTATCAACACTGATCCAATAGGATACATTGCAGCACAGCTATTCCAATCTGCCCGAGACGACCAACCCCCAGAAAGCAAAAACCAATCCATCCCGCTAGTGACGTGAGTCAACAAACTGTTTTTTTCTTCCCTCACACAAATGGATGGTGCAGCGAGGAATGAATGGATAGCTGCTGTCAGGGTGTTACTCACTCCATGTTGCTTATGCTGATGGTGATGCTGCTGTTCTTTCCAACAACAATGGCCATGGCTCTATGTAATCGCATTGCATTCAATTGATATAAATTGCATAAAAATGTGTACTTAACGACTCAGTTGTGATCATAACTTTTATGTTTATTTATAAGTATTTAGCGACAAAGACCTTAACGACACACTGCAAATGGCGACAGCAATAATGCTAGGAAAAGTAGAAAAAAAGCCCAAAAAAGAATATATTGAAGCATACTTTGGGGTGATTATGAAAATGTCTATGGTTTTGTTAATAACTTTAATAAATTATTTTTAAAAAGCTTTCGTTTTATAGATTTAGCAGCGGCAATGAATAAGCAAACGATGATGACGGAGAAACGCAGCAAGCAAGACTCATTATAATAAATACTTAATGACCTAAAAGTATGCCATGCATTTTAACTGTAGTATGTTTCAGGCCAAACACACAGCTTTTAATGGCTTCCAAAAAAAAAAAAAAGATGAAAACCCAACGCTAAAGAATAGGTGATAAAAAATGTTTTCCATTTTAATGATGGTTGATGGTTTCCCTTTTTGTTTTCTTTTCTTTAGGACTGCCATTCCTTTGGCGACTTTCATTTGTAGTCTTCATGTCTTTTTGTGCCTCTTAGCTTCAAAAAAAAAGCGAAGCGCTAAAAAGGTGTTGTGACCATAAAAATAAGTATATTGTGCCGCATTGTGTGGCGGCATACAATACAAATAAACGCATTAACATTAATACCAAATTGCCCCAAAATATGCTATAAAATATTATAGCCTCTGTACTGGAAAATTATGTATGTATGTATATGCATGTCCTGCTCAACAATGAATGACCCTCCAAAAAATGCCAACTCTACCCACACAAAAAAAAAATGAAGTATCATTGAAATTTTATGAAATTAATGGTTTTCTTTTTGAAGAAAAAAGCGATGACAGAGAGGTAGAGATCAGCAAAAATTCACAAATATTAAGAAAAATTTCAATAATCTGCCCTGACATTAAGCAAACAATACAATTTTACAAAGTTGTCGGTCTTCCTTTTTTAGAAAAATAAGACATAAGACTATGATGAAGCTAAAGCAACGGCGGGAGCACTAACACAATAACTGTTATTTACAAGCCCATGGGCTTGCATAGAATTTATTTGTTGAGTACGTACACAATAATCCGTAATATTTTGTGTGTTTTTGCCCATCGCTGACCTAAAGCCTGTACATCCAGCCATCCGGGAAGTCATAGTATTTCATTCCTCCATTAAATGCCAAGCAATTTTTGTCATTTTTATTTCTTGATTTTGTCTTCTTCTTATTCTCATAGCAAATGCCAAGAAAACTTTTGTTTTTGTTTTTTACTGATTTTTTTTCTTCTTCCAAATAAACGGGAATTTTCCACTACACTGCATTTCCTTTTTGATTATTACAATTTTGGCTTTTGTGTAACAAAGCAGAAGAATCATCTGCAAGGAAAATGCATAACAACAAAAAGCAAGCAAAACTTACGGTTGAAAATAATGCAAGTTCAGCTCGTGCTTCTTTTGCACAGGAATTTCAAGCAAGGAAGCCAAAAAAAGATAAATTCTCAAAAATATTGCATACTTTCAGGCCTTTGTTAATATTACTAAATTATAGCATACAGCAAAAGGGAGTTAAAGGAAGTTAAAAAATTTTTTTTAAATGTATTTTCAGACAATAAGCTAGATGGCAATTTATGGCGAAAGATTTCCGCACCAAAGGGATTTTATATGAAATAACATAACAAGCTTAAAAAAATGGTATGTTTAATTCAAATTTGATGAATTTCTTTCGATATAAGATTAAAATCAGAGAAACTAAAGCAAATTAAAGTTTTCGTATGAAAATTGAACTTTTTTGATTGATTTTCGATGATCGGGTCAAGAAGAAAGGACCATTTTCTTAAAGGACGCATTGTTCAAGAGATACGGCCTGTTTAAACTTTTTGATGAAATTTAAGGAAACTATTTCTTTTACTACGCATAGTTTGGAATACATATCCAATTTAAAGATTTTATATTGAATTCAGAACCGCTTTCTCTTAGGTCACATAGTTTGGGAAATACAACCAATTTAAATTTAAACCAATTTTTATGTGAATCCGGCCGTAGAGGTATGGTTGATACCGCCCTATAATTAAGTGATCTTCAATGCCGAAACTTCTACACAAGTTAATTAATAACGGATGGACGAACAGACGGACGGATATGGCTAGTTGGACTTTAATTGTCATGACGACCAAGAATATATATACTTTATGGGGTCTTTGACGCATATATCGAGGTGTTATGGTGGAGGGTACAAAAAATATAAATTTAATGTCTTCATATAGAAATCTTGATTTTTAATGGATTTTAGATGAAATTTCCTGTTTTTGATAGAATCACGAATTAAGGCCTATATCCCTCTAAAACACATAATTGGAGAGATACAGCCATTTAAAAGTTATCATACCAAAATTAAAATTTTTGATGGATTTTTGACGAAATTTTGAATTTTTGACTGATTCACGAATTAAGGCCCATATCCCTCTAGAACACATAGTTGGAGAGATACAGCCAATTTAAAATTTTCATACTCAATTCAATTTTCAATGGCTTCGGTGACATTTTGAATTCTTTAATGGAGTCGCGAATTAGGACCCATTTCCATCAAAGGCGTATAGTTAAGGATATATGCCATTTTTAAGTTTTCATATTAAAATTTTAATTTATGATAAATTTTTAAAAATTTTTAATGTTTTGATGGAGTCACCAATTAAGGTCCATTTCCCTCTAGGACGCATAGTTTTGGAGATACAGCCAAATTTAAAAAAATTTTAATTTTTGATAGATAATGTTCAGTTTTGACAAAATTTTGAAGTCACGAATTAAGGCCCATTTGAATTTTTGGCAGGTGTCCCGAATTAAGGCCCATTTCCCTCTAGGACGCATAGTTTAGGAGATACAGCCAGTTTAAAAAAAATTAATTTTTGATAGATTTTCAACAAAATTTTTCGTTGAAGCCACGAATTGAGGCTTATTTGAATTTTTAGAAGGTGTCTGGAATTAAGGCCCATTTTCTTCTAGGACGCATAGTTTAGGAGATAGACCCAATTTAAAGTTTTCATACTGATATTTCAATTTCGATGGATTTTCGATGGAATTTTTGATTTTTTTTGATGAAGTCACGAATTTAGGCGCCTATCCCTCTAGCACGCATAATTTAAAAGATACATCCATATTAATCTTTTCATTCTGAAAATTCTGAAATTTTGAATTTTTCAGTCAAGACGCAAAGTTTGGGAGATATAGCCAATATAAAGTTTTCATATTACAATTTAAAATTTTTGGTGGATTTTCAACGAAATTTTGAATTTTTTGATGAAGTCATGAATTAATACACATTTCCCTTTAAAACGCTTAATTAGGGCTTAATTAGAAGATATAGCCATTTTAAAGTTTTCATACTGAAATTTGATTTTTAAATGGATTTTCAAAGAAATTTTGAGTGTCATGGAGTTACAAATTAAGGCCCATTACACTTTAGGACGCATAGTTTAGGAGATACAGCCATTTTAAAGTTTTCACTCTGAAATTAAAATTTTTGATGGATTTTCGACGAAATTTCGAATTTTTTTGATGGAGTCACGAATTAAAGCCCATTTACCTCGCACTGCGGCACGTTGTTTGAACTCGGCTATAAAAAGGAGGCTCTTTATCATAGAGTTTACACTTGAATCGGATTGCACTCATTGATATGTGAGAAGTTTGCCCCTGTTCCTTTGTGGAACGTTCATGGGCAAAATTTGAATTTTACCTTCAGCATGGTTAAGGAGATTCAGCCATTTTAAAGTTTTCGTACTGAAACTTCAATTTTTTTCGACAAAATTTTGAATTTTTTGATGAAGTCACGAATTGTAGCCTTTTTCCCTCTAAGACGCATAGTCGAGGAGATATAGCCATAAAGATCTCAAACTAAAATTTCAATTTTTGATAGATTTTCAATAAAATGTTTAATATTTTGTGGAGACGCGAATTAAAACCCATTTCCCTCTAGTACGAATGGTTTAGGACTTTTAGCCATTTTAAAGTTTTCACACTGAATGGTTTTTCTATGAAATTTTGAATTTTTGATTGATTCACGAATTATAGCCCATTTCCCTCCAGGAAGCATAGTTCAGGAGATAAAGTCATTTTAGAGTTATCAAACTGAAATTAAAATTTTCATAGATTTTCGAAGAAATTTTAAATTTTGTGGTGAAGTCACAACGCATAGTTAAGGAGATAAGCCATTTTTAAGTTTTCAAACTGAAATAAAATTTTTGATTTTTGAAGTCACGAATTGAGGCCCATTTCCCTCTAGGACGCATTGTCAAGGAGATATAGCCATTTTAATACTGAAATTTAAATTTTCATAGATTTTCGACGAAATTTTGAATTTTTGTTGGAGTTACGAATTAAAGCCCATTTCCCTATAGAACGCATCGTTTAGGAAATACAGCCATTTTAAAATTTTCTTACTAAAATCTAAAACTTTATATGATTTTCGATGAAATTTTGAATTTTTGATGGAGTCACGATTTAAGGCCCATTTCCCTTTATGATGTATATATTGGGTTGCCCAAAAAGTAATTGCGGATTTTTCATATAGTCGGCGTTGACAAATTTTTTCACAGCTTGTGACTCTTTAATTGCATTCTTTCTTCTCTCAGTTATCAGTTGTTACTTTTAGCTTGCTTTAGAAAAAAAGTGTAAAAAAAGGATATTTGATTAAAGTTCATTCTATGTTTTATTAAAAATGCATTTACTTTCTTTTAAAAACTCCGCAATTACTTTTTGGGCAACCCAATATAAGGAGATATCGCCACTTTAAAGTTTACATACCGAAATTTCTATTTTTATGGCTTTTCGGCAAAATTTTGTTTTTTTGTCGGAGTCACTATTTAAGGCCCATTTCCCTCTTGGACGCATAGTTTAGGAGATAAAGCCAATTTAAACCGATCTCCTTACTCCACGCTTTGAGCCCCTGGAAGCCGCAACTTTTTTTCGGTTTGGCTGAAATTTTGCTGGTAGTGTGCGACTTTCAACATCCATGCCAAGTACGTTTCAAATCTGTGGATAACCTGATATAGCTCGCATATAAATCAATATCTAGATTTGTTTGCGAGGAGCTTTAATATTTGGCAGGTTTGGCAGACATTTTGTACGCAGAGTGAAGGCATACCTCAACTAAATATATTTTGTGCAAATTTTGGTAGGCTTCTAAGATTCAGCCCCAAAGCCACCGTATCGCAGAGATTGGCATCTCCGTCGATGACACTGAACGCATGCGTTCGAATCCTGGCGTGAATGTCAGCGATGGTTATCCCCTCCTAATGCTGGCGATAGTTGTGAGATACTTTGCCATGAAATAACTTTTCCCCAATGAAGTGCCGCACTGTAGCACGCCCTTCAGGCTCGTCTATAAGAAGGAAGTCCCTAATCATTGAGCTTAAAAGTTGCATAGGACAACACTCATTGATATGTGAGAAGTTTGAATTTTGCAAGATTTTTAATTCGTATGTCATAGAATCATCACAGCTGAATAATCCTGTAGCATAAAGATTGACTAATCCTTTAACAAATCCCCTGCCTAAGTCTATGCCTTTGGCTACACATTTCTCAAATGCCTTGCCAACAAAATACTGTCAGCTATTGTGTTTCTCCTTGTTAACCTGCTACTGTTTGTGAACCCACCCACTTACAACCAATCAAATCATCCTTCAGTCGAAATACTTCTCAGAACACTTTGGGTCAAAATTTGATTCAAATGTTATAAGTTATACGAAGCAAATAAATTTGACCTCTTGTTTTTGTTCTTGTGTTTTGATTATTTCAAGGTATTTCAAGGAAATACTCTGGAACTTTTGAAATGTTCTTTCAAATGGATTACATACAAAGATTTTTTTCTCGGTTGAAGGATTTTGATAATGATTTCGAGTCGAAATAAACAAAACTTCGATATAGGGTCTTATCTTATCTTTAGTTCGACGGAATCTCTACAATGATGTTAAAGAATCTGGATTTACCTGGAGTTGAGTACCTTACTACTGTCCTCAACCTGCCTTTGAACACTCTTATAGTTCCCGATGTCTGGAAAACCGGCAGAGTGATCCCGCTACTGAAGCCTGGAAAGGACCCGAGTTTGGAGGAGTCGCACAGACCCATCTCCCTCCTCTCACCAGTAGCAAAGACGCTGGAGGTATTATTCCTCCCGAGCCTCGTAGGAGAATTTCCATTCGCCGAGCATCAACATGGATTTCAAAAACTGCATAGCACAACAATTGCTTTGCATGCCATCACCGCACACATTTGTCGAGGCTTCAATCCGCCCTGGCCATGTGATAAGACGATCCCCGTGGCACTGGACTTATCGAAGGCATTCGACGCACTGAAACGCTGGAAGCGAATCATCTGTGTGGTCGCCAGTCATTTGTGGAATTTAGGGATAAGAAGTCGAAACACCGTAGAGTGAAACAGGGATTTCTCCAAGGTTCTCCGGCACTGTTTAACCTCTACCTATCCTCCATTCCACCTCCTCCTGACGGCATAGAGATCCTATCATATGCGGACGATTGTAAGATCATGGCATCAGGCCCCCCACCCATTGATGACATCTGCCATAGGTTGAACGTTTACCTCAACGAACTTCCCTTATATTTCGCTGTAAGAAATCTGAAGATTTCTGCCACCAAATCTTCAGCCACATTATTCACTACAAATACGCGTGAGGTGAATACTGAACTGACTGTGATGGTCGATAGAGAAATGATGCCGACCATTAAGTGTCCCAAAATATTTGGCTTCACATTTGACAGTTTTTACACATTCTCCCCACATGCCACAGTAATTTGCGATAAAGTCAAAAGTAGAAACAACGTTCTCAAGAGACTTGATGGCGGCACTTGGGGTGTAGACAAAGAAAACTTGTTGACTACATACAAAGCAATTGTACGTCAGCTTTGTGACACACAGTGAAATAATATTTAGATCTGTCAGAACTGCAACGGGCTGTCTTCTCAGTTTTCATGTGGACCACCCCCCCAAATCAGTAGAAAAAGATCCTACCAGTGCGAAGACATAACTGCATGCTGTCTAAGCAATACCTTTTGGACTGTTATCGCAGAGACCATCCAAATGATCATCTTCTGGATAGATATCCACCGCCCAGAAGCCTTAAGGTAGATCTACATGATCTAGAGAGTGAGGTTGAGCGCTGCAAGAGAGAACCTCTAGATCAAGCGGCATATTAAGCAGGCCTAGATAACATTCATACAGACACGGCAGCAGATGCGGTAAATGGCAACCCGGTAACCAGAGTAGTTCTACCTCAATTGCGTTCCCGCAGATGCAGCCGCCTCAACTCCTAAAGAGCAAGGATTGATGTCGGCATGCAAGATGTTTGTCCCAATTGCAACCAGGGACCGCACGATACACTTCACCTCATTAAGTGCCCAACCAGACACACTCAACTCAGAGCCAGATCCCTGTGGACGCACCCCATCTTAGTCGCAGAGTTCCTGGGTCTTGACACTGAACAGAATCAAGCAGACGAAAGATAGAACACAACAAACTGCTACAACAGCAACAATAACATTCCAGAAAGATGAAACTTAAAATAATTATGAAGTATCCCAAGCCAATACAATCGATGATCGCAACTTCTTCATGCTCACTACCAATGAATAACAAAATTTATCAATTTTTGTAACTTAATGCTTACCCAACTGCATACAAAGGTGCCATTAATCAATGTTTGCAAATCCCCCTCTATCATCACATTACATTACACATCTCTACCACATACACTCGCCGCAAATAAAAAAACGTTTTTTTTTTTATTTTAAATACTAGAATGAGTTCACAGCAAATAACATCCATAGTAAATGCCAAAAATAAGTACTTACGATTATTATACATGGTAAGCAATAGGTATGGTATTGCCATTTTTGTAGCTGTAATTGTGGTAATTTTTATGTTTGTGCGGTATGGTTTTTACGAAAAACCCATACTTCTGTGATTGTTAGAGAAGGGTGGATAGATCATACACTCAAAAGAATTAACTTAAACAAGTAAAAGCGTGCCGGGCCGAATCTTATATACCCTCCACCATGGATCGCATTTGTCGAGTTCTTTTCCCGACATCTCTTCTTAGGCAAAAAACGGATAAAAGAAAAAATTTGCTCTGCTATTAGAGCGATATGAATATACGGTCCCGTTCGGGCGACAATTAAATTATATGTTGGAGACCTGCGTAAAATATCAGCCAATTCGGATAAGAATTGCGCCCTTTGGGGTCTCAAGAAGTAAAGTAGAGAGATCGATTTATATGGGAGCTATATCAGACTATAGAGCGATTCATACCATAATAAACACGTATGTTGATGGTCATGAGAGCATCCGTCGTACATGAGAGGATCCGTCGCACAATTTCAGGCAGATCGTATAATAATTGCGACCCCTAGAGGCTCAAGAAGTCAAGATCCCAGATCGGTTTATATGGCAGCTATATCAGGTTATGAACCGATTTGAACCTTATTTTTCACAGTTGTTGAAAAGCATAAAAAAATACGTCATGCAAAATTTGAGCCAAATCGGATAGGAATTGCGCCCTCTAGAAGCTCAAGAAGTCAAGTCCCCTGATCGGTTTATAAGACAACTATATCAGGTTGTGGACCGATTTTAACCATACTCGGCACAGTTGTTATATATCATAACAATATATTGGGTTGCCCAAAAAGTAATTGCGGATTTTTCATATAGTCGGCGTTGACAAATTTTTTCACAGCTTGTGACTCTGTAATTGCATTCTTTCTTCTGTCAGTTATCAGCTGTTACTTTTAGCTTGCTTTAGAAAAAAAGTGTAAAAAAGCATATTTGATTAAAGTTCATTATAAGTTTTATTAAAAATGCATTTACTTTCTTTTAAAAAATCCGCAATTACTTTTTGGGCAACCCAATACTTCGTGCAAAATTTCATTCAAATCGGATAACAATTGCGGCCTCTAGTGGCTCAAGAAGTCAAGACCCTAGATCAATTTATATGGCAGCTATATCAGGTTATGGACCGATTTGAACCATACTTAGTACAGTTGTTGGAAGTCATTCCAATCGGATAACAATTGCGACCTCTAGAGGCTCACGAATTCAAGACCCAAGATCGGTTATGGACCGATTTGAACCATACTTGACGCATTTGTTGGATAACATAACAAAACACGTCGTGTTAAATTTCATTGCAATCGGATAAAAATTGCGCCTTCTAGAGGCTCAAGAAGTCAAGACCCAAGATCGGTTTATATGGTAGCGATCAAAACATGGGCCGATATGGCCCATTTACCATCCCAACCGACCTACACTAATAAGAAGTATTTGTGCAAAATTTCAAGCGGCTATCTTTGCTCCTTCGAAAGTTTGCGTGCTTTCGACGATTTAAGGTATTGGGCCCATAAAAGGCGCATTTATTGTCCGATGTCGCCGAAATTTGAGACAGTAAGTTGTGTTAAGCCCCTTGGCATAACTCTGCAATATGTCATAGATTGATCAAGATTTGCATATAGCTGCCATATACACCGATCTCTCCATTTAAGGTTTTGCGCCCATAACAGGCGCATTTATTGTACGATTGTACCAAAATTTGGGGCAGTGAGTTGTGTTAGACCCTTCGACATCTTTCCTCAATTTTGTCCAGATCGGTCCAGATTTGGATTTAGCTGCCATATAGACCGATCTCTCGATTTAAGATCTTAAGGGCGTAAAAGGCACATTTATTGTCCGATTTGTCCGCAATTTGGAACAGTGAGGTAAGTTAAGCCCCTTGACATATTTCTACAATTTGGCCCAGATCAATCAAGATTTGCATATAGCTGCCATATAGACCGATCTCTCGCTTTAAGGTCTTAAGCACATAAAAGGCGCATTTATTGTGCGATGTCGCCGAAATTTGGAACAATAGGTTGTGTTAGGCTCTTTGACATTTTTCTTCAATTTGACTCAGATCGGTTCAGATTTGGATATAGCTGCCATATAGGCCGATCTCTCGATTTAAGGTTTTGGGCCATAAAAGTCGCATTTATTGTCTGATTTCGCCGAAATTTGGGACATTGAGTTGTGTTAGGCTCTTCGAAATTTTTCTGCATCTTGGCCCAAATCGGTCCAGATTTGGATATAGCTGCCATATAGACCAATATCTTGATTTAAGGTCTTGGCCCCATAAAAGGCGCATTTATAGTCCGATTTCACTGAATTTGACACAGAGTCTTATGTTAGGCTTTTCGAAATCCGTGTCGTATATGGTTCAGATAGGTTAAGTTTTAGATATAGCTACTAAAAACACCAATATTTTGTTATACACAAATGAATGATAACTTGTACTTATTAGTATTTGGTCCAAATCAGAACATATTTGGATATAGCTGCTATCGGGCATAAGGTATGCAATTTTCACTGGATTTTGACGAATGGTAGTTTACTTATATACCCGAGGTAGTGGGTATCCAAAGTTCGGCCTGGCCGAACTTAATGCTTTTTTACTTGTTAGTAGAACCAATGGTAATGAACCTGGCCGAACTTAGTACTTGCTAACTATTTTTTTGATGTACTATTGTAGTATTTTTTTCAGTGTATATGTTATGTTGTGGCAACAAATGCATCCAATAAAGTGGTGGTATTGGAAAACGCTATAACTCCCATTTTTACAACATTGAAAGTGGTTCAGAGTTTATGGGAGCCTCTGTTCAATGCTCTCTCCTCCACTACCCGACACCTGCACCAGCAAAGGGTCTATTTTGTTCTACTTTCATGCTATGTTTGTGGGTCCATACTTATAAGTGATGGTCCTACATTTCTTTATATTCCAAAGTTTATGTTCACATTGTGGCTTTGTACCGAATGGTCCGTCCTGCTGTCGGTTCACACACTCGCAAAGGCTACACTAAAAACTATAAACAATGTTTCGTCTTACAAAGACTTTGCCAAGAAGGAAAGTGAGCATGAAAGGAAAATGGAGCGATTCCTTGCAACATTTGTTGCTTGCTCTGCATATGGACTCCAAGTACCTCGATTTCCTAACAGGCAAGTAGTGTTGGCTTCATTTTCAGTTCCAGTCTTTTGCTGTTTCTTGTCCCTTACACCAACCAGCAGTCCCATAAATTTTTATATTGGCATTTTGTTTCTTTTGAGAAGAAAATACACTGAAAATGTTGGGTTCCAACGAGAGGCAGAGTGAGGGGGAGGAATGTGTTTGTTTATGGTTTTATATACAATATTATTATTATTGTTATTATTGGCTTCCACATAAATTTAAAGTTTTGTTCGTACTCTTCTACCTCCTTGCTTAGGAAAAATGCCCCGTAAGAAAAGCAATGTGCTGCCATAATATACTGCTCTTAAGCAAGGCAAGGGGTCTGGGGAAGGTTTGGTGCAAGAAGCTGGTTTTTAGAATGAATAAAGACATCACTTTCCTTAGTTTAGTTATGTGTGTGCTGAGCTAAAAAAAAAATGGTTAAGTCTATAAAAAAATATGAAACTACCAAAATTATTGCATATTTTATGACTTGCAAGAGATTTTCCAGCAACTTTCCTAAATTTTTTATGCATAGTTTTTGGGAAGGAAACCACTTTTCTCAAGTTACTTAAGTAGCCCAGAAAAACTGTGAGCAGAAAATTAAAACTACCTAAAACTTATTTGCATACTTTTAGGTAAGGCATTAAAATTCAAAACTGTTGCATACTTTCAGCAGTTTCCTAATAAATAAGAGAGATAAATTGCTGATGCCAGGATTTTGTTTGTTTTCGTTTTTAAGAGAAAACACTTTGAAACTCACAAGATTAGTGTGCTTCCTACATATATAAAAAGAAATATTAAAAAAGAGTAATTTTTAATTAATCAGAGTAGGTTAGGTAAGGGGGTGGGAGATTTAATCCCTACATTGTCCTTACTAGGATATACCTAAAAAAGTATTCTTTTTTTAAGAAATTTTAATTTTTGCTCAGAAACATCTCACTGAAGAACAGCAGTAAGACTTCACTTATTCAAGGAGTGCCGTCCGATGGAAGTTTGAGATTAGTGATTAGGGCAATACACATACACTATCGCACATTACTGTGTACGTACATGGAATACTGTGCAGATGAGTTAGTGAGCCCCCTACTCCCAGCAGACTTTGTCGTCAAGACGCCTTAAAAAAAATGTGCATGACCATGTTAAACCGTTGAAGACATATAGCCGACAGCCCATACAAATCGTTGACATTTGCATATAGTTGTCGCGAAATGCATGCATGATATTTTAAGCGACATTGTGAACGAACATTACAACATGTCTCATGATAGTCCAAGTGACAGGTCTATTACGATGTCCTTTAGAGAGCGTTCGTTTTTGGAAGAAAAAAATTTTTAACATTTTAAATGCCTCAATAAAAAAAATTGTGCTGACTTGGAACAAATTTTATTAGAGACAATCTGAAAGACACGTCAGCAGATATGTCATATCGGTGACAAAATTCAAAAAATTTTATAGAAGTTTTATAGAAGAAATTTTTAACATTTTAAATGCCTCAATAAAAAAAATTGTGCTGACTTGTAACAAATTTTATTAGAGACAATCTGAAACACACGTCAGCAGATATGTCATATCGGTGACAAAATTCAAAAAATTTTATAGAAGTCTTTGAAGACATTGTCATTATTATACGTAGCCGAGTACGAAAGGCGTGCCGCTGATCGTCAGCTCTTCAAAGACCAGTTGTAGAAGGCTTAATATCACGCATTTCCACATTTATAAGGGTTTACCAGCCTTTTGGCGTCATAAGCCGCCTTGCCAATCTCCGCGATTGAACAACCTATGGTAGGAATTCTATTCTCCACATATTGCGTAATTCTCTTGTATTATCTGCCTCTTAGATCCTATAGGATAAAAAGAGACTAATACCGAGGAAAAAGACAAATATTGGAAAACTTCTTTGGCATAAATTCAGTTTTTGAAGGAAAGAAGGAAAGATTTACCACTATAATGTCCTATCACTCCCATATATATATGTTACACCGTTAGTTGCGCCTACTCTCCCTCAGTACCTATATTATGTTGTCACTATTCGGATCTCCCTATTGGATCTTTGCCGTCATTACTACGGAGTCTTTGTACCACATGCGCCCTTCTCGCCTGTTTCCTTAACTCGAATTGCGTTTCCAAGGAAAGCTTTGCATTCTCTATGTTTATCTTTGGCTAATTAAACCGTTATAATGACCTATCCCAAAAAACGGAACCATTCCCTGGCGAAAAATAGGCGTATGCACTGAAAGATTCCCAATGTCTCGCTGTGCTATTCATATGTTCTGCACATTCCTTCATACCTCCTTGTATCAGTATCCGAATCTCCACAGAGGACTTTAACTGCTTGGCCATAAAACGCTATGGTTTTCCTAATTTAAGTTCGGTAAACCTTTCCTAAAAACTTAAAAAAGGGTCCCCTTATGTTGACGACTGCCGCAAACGTATCTGCGTATCTGCACCTGGAATGTCCAAACTCTTTATAGAGGATTTAGGATACGCACTGGCAGATGTATTGGAGAAATACAGGGCAGACATTACCGCCATAAAGGAAGTGCGGTGGCTCGGAAACGTGACTCCCTATATTATAACCATGAAACCAGGCATGAATTTGACTGTGGATTTGTGGTTAGACGGGGAGTGGGTGCGAGACTAATCACAATCCGCATAAAGCTCTAATCCTTCAACATCAGCCTTGTTTGCGTCATTTCCCCGACAGAAGACAAGGACGAACCAACCAAGGATATTTTCTACGAGCGCCTAGAAATAGATTATGACCGCTATCTCGCCCTTGATAATGAAATCGTTCTGGGAAACTTTAATGAGAAGATAGGAAGGAAGACATTTTTGGTCCAACAGTCCGAAAGTTTAGCCTCCACGAGATAACGTCCAGTAATAGGTTGAGGTTGATAGATTTCGCCGTGCCAAAAAAATTGTAGTTAGTAGCACCAGATTTCAACATAACAAGTAAAAAGGCGTTAAGTTCGGCCGGGCCGAACTTTGGATACCCACCACCTCGGGTATATATCTAAACCACCTTTCATCGAAATTCGGTGAAAATTCCATATCTGATGTCACATAGCAGTTATATCGAAATATGATCCAATTTGGACCAAATACTGATAAGTACAAGTCGTTGTTTAATTGTGTATAACAAAATATTGGTCTTTTTAGTAGTTATATCTAAAAACAAACCGATCTGAACTATATACGACACGGATGTCGAAAAGCATAACATAAGTCAGTGTGTCAAATTTCAGTGCAATCGGATTTAAAATGCGCCTAAAACCGAGAGATCGGTCTATATGGCAGCTATATCCAAATCTGGACCGATCTAAGCCAAATTGAGGGAGAATGTTGAAGGGCCTAACACAACTCACTGCCCCAAATTTCAGCAAAATCGGATAATAAATGTAGCTTTTATGGGCGTATGACCCAAAATCGGAGGATCGGTCTATTTGGCAGCTATATTCAAATCTGAACCGATCTGAGCCATATTGACGGAAGATGTCGAAGGGCCTAAGACAACTCATTGTCTTAAATTTCTGCAAAATCGGATAATGAATGTGGCTTTTATGGGCCTAAGACCCTAAATTGGAGAATCGGTCTATATAGCAGCTATATCCAAATCTGGACCGATCTGGGTCAAATTGACGGTGGATGTCGAAGGGCATAACACAACTCACTGTCCCAAATTTCAGCAAAATCAGATGATAAATGTGGCTTTTATTGGCCTAAGACCCTAAATCGGCGGATCGGTCTATATGGGGGCTATATCGAGATATAGTCCGATTTAGCCCATCTTCGAACTTAACCTGCTTATGGACAAAAAAAGAGTCTGTGCAAAGTTTCAGCTCAATATCTCTATTTTTGAAGACTGTAGCGTGATTTCAACAGACAGACGGACAGACGGACGGACATGTCTAGATCGTCTTAGATTTTTACGCTGATCAAGAATATATATACTTTATAGGGTCGGAAATGGATATTTCGATGTGTTGCAAACGGAATGACAAAATGAATATACCCCCATCCGTCGGTGGTGGGTATAAAAATATTCACAAAGCCACATGGCTGTCACCCCATCAAAACACAGGGAACCAAATTGATCACATTGTGATAGATAGGAGGCATTCATCCAGCGTGTACGATCGATCCGTGGAGCGAATATAGATTCGGATCATTACCTTGTTGCAGCAAAGGTTCGCACCCGTTTGAACATGGCGAGGAAAGTACGATCTGACATTGCACGGAAGCTGGACATTAAAAAGCTGCAAACACAACAGATGGCAGCGACATACACCACTCGACTGACCCAACTGCTTGATGAAAGCACTCCTGTTTCCTATGATATAATGCCGCGAAATCCGTACTTGGGTGCCGGAAGACTCCTCTAAACTGAACTTCATTTTCGTTGGGAATAAAGAACGAATTTTATATCTATTATCAGTGTAAAGTGCCGGTGGCCGCCTCAGCCCCAAAACACCCTCCAAACAGTGCATATTTACCGACCATGGCAATATGGGGCTCAAATTAAAGGGATTTGGAAGTGCTTCACGAATTTTATATCCATATTTTTAGTCGAAATGTCTGAGGTGCCATCCTTCCCCTAATGAGAACATTATCCTAAGGTAGGACGTTACCACCAGGAACCGAGAAGGGGCAAATTCTCACATAGCAATGAGTGCTTTCCGATTCAAGTTTAAACTCAACGATAAGGGACCTTTTTCTATAGCCGAGTCCGAACGGCGTCCAGCAGTGCGACATCTCTTTGTGGAAATTTTTTTAAAAGACCATGCATGGCATTGTACCTCGCAAATGTCGCCAACATTAAGAGGGGATAAACACCGCTTTGTCCGATGTTCTCGCCAGGAATCGAACGCGTTCAACATCATAGGCTACAATGGCACGAATTCGATATCCGCATTCAGGGCGAAGTGTCCCCAACCCCCCACCCCTAAAAAGATATTAGAGAGTTAAAGAAGGGCTGGCCCGGTTCGGCTAGTTTTCTATAATGGCGAATTAAAGTGAAGTACACCTTTCTTACTGCAAGATTATTCATATCCTCTTACCTTATTCGGCGGTGCGCATAATGATTACTGAAGAAGCTGTCTTAAAGAAGATGAGATGATTGAGCACCAGCTTTGTTCATGTTCGAGTCTATAAATGCCTTGTGCACCTTGGGAAGGCAGCCCTTTCTACTTATAATAAAATTTATTGCTCCAGCTTTAATAAATTCTAATCTTAATACGTAATTTCTTATCTTGTCAAATATTTCTAAATTCATAAATGGTTGTGCAACATAAAAATAAATAATTCTTTTCGTAGCACTTTATGACGTTTAAACTGATTAGCATTAGCTAAATGAATGTTGATATTGTCTCCTAATACCTTGAGAAGGATTACAAACGAATCTGGAAGTTTAAAATGTGCATGGGTAACAGGCAAAGCTTTAATAATTACCAAATAATATGACAACTTAAGGACAGAAGGTCGTTTGCCACTGACAAAACGAACCGAGAACCAACATGGAGTCGAAAATCCCAACAATTGCTGTTGGGCGAGCCATAACAAATTGTGAAATGTGTATGCCAGGAAAGGATGATGGATAGAAATGCATGCACGGAAAACGGACAGTTAGCCTGGAAACCGAAAACAAAAACCTTAAACACAAATAAAGGACTTTTAAGGACTCAAAAACGTGTCCCTTCCTATGCCCACGCAGCCAACTAGCCAGGAACTTAGTGGACAACCTGTTATATGGGTTGAGCGACCGGCCAGCGGCCACTCATGGGCATATCTGCCAGACCCCTTGTGTTAAACACACACGCACACTCATTGCCTCACATTCCGACACGTAGGCAACAGAAAACGCGCTCACAACTGATGCTGCTGATGATGTACGTGACAGATGGGCAACGACAAAATAACAAAATAAGAAAAACTCAACATTTAAATGTAACAAATGAAAGAGGAAACTAAAATAAGCACACATACACGTACACTCTCGCAGACATTTCCCACATGGAAAACAATAGGGATACGATTCTGGTGCAACAATGTGGCTAATGCAGCGTTTTAACTAGGCAAATGAAGATGATAGCAAAATATGCCATAACACTTATAACAATCAAAACTGACGTCTATTTAGAGCGAAAACAGCCCGTTATACACCGCTTACACAACATAGAATAGTGTTTTCTAACGGAAAGGTTCGCGGGGTCCTGAAGCCTGACATAGTTTTGGTAGGTGTGTAACTTATTTCTCTTCGTTTTGTTCAACTAGTATTAGTACACTTGCATCATTGTATTGTAGCACACTAACCCCACATAAAGGGTAGTTTTATCCCCCTTACACAAACTAGGGGTAGTCTTAGTACCCTTATACTAACTAAGGATCGTTTTAATACCCTTACACTAAAAAAGGGTAAGTTTAGTACACTTACACTAAAGAGGGGTAGTTCTAGTACCATTTCCCCAGCTATACGACGATTTTTTCCCTTAGCTTAGCGAAAGTGTAGTTTTAGTTATACTAGAGGAGTAGAAGTTTTAGTACATTTACACTAGGGAAAGAATAGCTTCAGTACCCTAACTCTAGGGAAAGGGTAGCTTCAGTACCCTTACACTAGAGGAAGGGTAGTTTTGGTACCATTTCCCTAGCGATACGATTATGTTTGTTCGCTTACCTTTGCGAAAGCATAGTTTTAGTTATACTTGAGTAGTAGAAGTTTTAGTACATTACAGTTTTAGTATATACATACACTCGGGAAAGGGTAGCTTCACTACCCTTTCACTAGGGAAAGCGTAGATCTAGTACACTTACACCAGAGGAAGAGTAGTTTTAGTACCCTTAGAGTAAGGTAAGGGTAGCTTTAGTACCCTTACACAAGGTAATGGGTAGTTTTACTGCCCTTACACTTGGAAGAGGGTAGTTTTCGTACCCCTTGATCAGAGAAAGGGTAGTTTTAGTACCTCTACATCAGGGCAAGGGTAATTGTAGTAACCTTACGCTAGGGAAAGGGTAGCTTTACTAGGGAAAAGGTAGTTTTAGTACCCCATACACTAGAGAGAGTGTAGTTCTAGTACTCCTACACTAGAGAGAGGGTGGTTTTAGTACCACAACGCTAGAGAGAGGGTAGTTTTAGTACCCCAACACTAGAGAGAGTGTAGTTTTAGTACCCCCACACCAGAGAAAGGCTAGTTTTAGTACACTAACACTAGAAAAAGGGTACTAAAACTACCCTTACAATAGGGAAAGTTTATTAACCCTTAAAGGGTGGATAGGGAAAGGATACTTAAACTACCCTTATACTACCGAACGGCTACTAAAGGCACTAGGGATACCACCCTTACACTGGGGGAAGAGTACTAAAACTACCCTTACACCAGGGAAAGTACCAAAGCTACCCTTACACCAGGGAAAGGGTACTAAAACTACCCTTTCACCAGGGAAATGGTACTAAAACTACCTAACACCAGGGAAAGGGTAGCTTTATTACCCTTGCACTAGGAAAAGCGTAGTATTACTACTTTACACTAGGGAAACCGTACCTTTAGTACCTTTACACTAGAATTTTCATCGGAAATTTAGTTGTGGTACACTAGGCAAAGGGTAGTTTTAGTACCCTTACACTAGGCAAAGGTTAGTTTTAGTACCCTTATGCTAGGCAAAACTTAATTTTTGTACCCTTACACTAGGCAAAGGGTAATTTTTGTACCCTTACATTAAGCAAAGGGTAATTTTTGTACCCTTACCTTACCGAAATCTTTCTTTTAGTACTCTTACACTAGAGGAAGGGTAGTTTTAGTACCTCTACACGGGGGGAAGGGTAGTTTTAGTACCCCTTCACCAGAGGAATGGTAGATTTAGTACCCCTACACCAGAGGAAGGGTAGTTTTAGTACCCTTACACTGAGGAAAGAGTAGCTTTAGCACCTCTACACCAGGGGAACGATAGCTATAGCACCCTTACACTAGAGAAAGGCTTGTTTTAGTATCCTTGTACTAGAGTAAGGCTTGTTCTAGAACCCTTTCACTAAGGAAAGAGTACTAAAACTACCCTTACACTAGGAATAGTTTAATTTAACTACGCGTACACTAGGGAAATGGTTCTAAAACTACCCTTACACTAGGAAAAGGATACTAAAACTACTCTTACACTAGGGAATGGGTACTAAAACTGCCCTTACATTAGGGAAAGGGTATAAAATCTACCCTTACACAAGGGAAAGGGTACAAAATCTACCCTTACACTAGGTAAAGGGTAATTCTAGTACTTTTACACTACGCAATGGGTAGTTCTGAGACCCCTACACTAGGGAAACCATAGCTTTAGTAAGCTTACACTAGCCAAACCGTAGTTTTAGTACCCTTACACTAGACAAACCGTAGTTTTAGTACCTTAACACTAGGTAAACTGAAGTTTTAGTATCCTTACACTACTCAAATCGTAGTTTTAGTACCCTTACACTAGACAAACCATGGTTTTAGTACCCTTTCACTAGGCAAGCCGTAGGTTTAGTACCTTTACATTAGGGACGAGTAGTCTTTACACCCTTACGTTAGGGAATGGAGGCCAGCGTAGCGCGGAGGTTAGCATGTCCGCCCATGGCGCTGAACGCCAGGGTTCGAATCCTGGCGAGACCATCAGCAAAAATTTCCAACGGTGGTTTTCCCCTCCTAATGCTGGCAACATTTGTGAGGTACTATGCCATGTAGAACTTCTCTCAAAAAAGGTGTCTCACTGCGGCACGTCGTTCGGACTCGGCTATAAAAAGGAGGCCCCTTATCATTGAGCTTAAAACTTGAATCGGACTGCACTCATTGATATGTGAGAAGTTTGTTCCTTAGTGGACTTTTTATGGGCAAAATTTGCATTGTATTTACGTTAGGGAAACAGTAGTTTTAGTACCCTTAGTTTATCTTAGTTTCAGTTTAGTACACTTTGACTAAGCAATCCGTTGTTTTAGTTACCTTTCACTAGGGAAAGGGTAGTTTTAGTATCCTTACACTAGGGAAGAGTAGTTTTAGTACCCCTACACTTGCGAAAGGGTAGTTTTAGTACCCCCAGAGAAAGGCTAGCTTTACTACCCTTACACTAGAGAAAGGTTTGTTTTACTATCCTTGCACTAGAGTGTTTAGTAACCTTACATTACCGCTTCAGGCATTCTATAGAATTGATAATGATGATTAAAATTTGATTTACATAGACATTTTTTAGTTAAGATTCTCGTTAAAAATTTACAAAATCTATTAAAATTAAAATTTTAATCAAAACAGCTGTCAAAGTTTGATTTTTAGACAATTTTATTAAATTATTTGTTTCATTTACAAGCGTTTAGTATTTCAGCTAAATTCCCATAAATTTGTGAATAAACGCTATGTGGGCATCACTATTTTTTTTAATAGTGGAAGACTACATTGTGATACGTTTGTCGTATAGGTCGAGTGATAGAGCACAGGGTTGTGGTTGACCCCTCAGGGGATGTAGACATTTCACCGTTATGAGTATGTGTGTGGTAAGCAAAAAAAAAAAAAAAAAACAAATTAAATTATACTCGAATATTTTTCCAGAAAGAATGAATACGACTTATTCCGCAAGCAACAATTTGTTTTTTTTACCACTCTCTGCACTCCCCATGGTCCCTTATGACGAGACACAATAGCAAAGAACGGAAGCAAAATACCATGCTTTTTATAATAAAGCATACCTTTAGGCTTTTCAAAAATAACGAGATGGTGAAGTTTTGTTTGGTTTGTTTAAATCCCACCACACCGCGGCTGCGACCACTGGCCAACACAACTGAAAAATAATATTTCTTTTAATGCCAGCGTGATAAGGGAGCTTGCAAAGCATTTATTCGGAGCTCTGGCTGTCCTGTATGGCTGATGCCTGATGAGAAAAGTTTACGTTTGTGTGGTCTGTTCTTTGGTTAGTTAGTTTTCTGGAATTTGGGCGGTTTTGCGACCACAGGTGGTCATGGCAGAATGATGTCAAAAATTATACAAAAATGTCCTCTCTGTGTTTTGTGTCGCCACCCACCTAACTCTGACCCCCTCAGTTGCTACCACTCGAACAAATGGTTGGTTGATGTGCTCCTTTGGTGATTACTGAGGCTGGCATGTGGTGTTTGTTGTGTTTTTGTCACCGGTGTTTCAAATTCAAATTAAATACTCCGATAGTAGGTACGCATATGATTAATGAGAAAATAAAAATTACATTTATATCCAGTGACAGGAGACACTCACTCACTCACAGCTACCCAGTCGGCCATCACAACTGTAGGCAAACTTAATTTTGTTGTACTTCTCTTTGTGACGCAGCCATAGCAAAATACTTCCAAAAAATTCAAATGCGGTTGTGCTGGAAATGACATTACACCCACCCAACAGCATCCCATGGTCTACAGAGTAGGAGGGAGAGGTATGAATTTAATGAAATGATTTCTAAGAAGTTTGTGGCAAAATTGAATTTAATTGAAATGCCTCCAGTTGGACATTTGGAAAGAAAAATTTAAAGTTTAAAGAAGAAAAAAAATGATACTGCGTTAGTAAATATTAAGAATCGCCAGATGGCAGTAGTTGCAGATGACCATATCTGAATAATGTTTTAAAGTATGGTACCTAAACACAAACAATAACAAAAACTTAGTGCACTAAAGCGAAGCAAAACGAAAAATA
Organism: Stomoxys calcitrans; assembly: GCF_963082655.1. Classification (NCBI taxonomy): domain Eukaryota; kingdom Metazoa; phylum Arthropoda; class Insecta; order Diptera; family Muscidae; genus Stomoxys; species Stomoxys calcitrans. The sequence continues at coordinate 152,291,714 of NC_081556.1, read as the reverse complement.
TTGTAATTTATGTATTTTTTAAAGTTCAGAAGCCTTGATGTCAAATCTTTTTGGAACAAATTAAATTACCATTATTCCTCCTTATCCAAAATAAATAAAAACAAATTTTGCAAAATCAAGTGAAATGCGGTATGTTGCCCACACCAAAACACCATTCTGATGCAAGTGTCGTGTTTTATTTCAGATCAATTACGTGCAAGTCAGATGTACTGAATAGATTTCCAGTGAAATGTTATTTTAGATAGTTATCGATACTATGCTAAGTCGTGATTTGCACTGTACAGTACTAGAATAAAACGCAGCAAAGACCATACTAAATAGTTATCGATAGCATTGCTTATAAAAGGCGTGTTCGCGTGCTTTTCCAGTAAAAATTTGCAAGAGAGTAAGAGCCATTTTACTCTCTTTAAAAAATTTGCAAGCAAAAGTACGAAGTGCGAACAACTTCCAGTGAACATTTTTACAAAAACAGCTGATTTTTTTCTTGTTGGTTTATTATTTACTTGCTAGGAAACCATTTTTTTTAATAAAAAATGCTGGCGATACTTTGGAGGTATTTTCCTTAGATAAACGTCAATTTATTGACCCGAGAGTGAAAAGGCTAGAAGGGGAAGTCAATCGTCGTATCCGTGATCTCCGTGCCGCTGGACAGCCATCACAAATTACTGTGCAATCCCATGGCAGCAGGTGGTACGTACCGCATTATCCCGATGGAATCAAGGCAGTAGCCCTTGCCGATGATGCTACAACAACCGTGCACTAAGCTACGAATGTCATTCGTGCGCCAAATCGCTGGTCCCAGACAGAATCTCTACACTGATGCTGAAGAACCTGGATCTGCCTGGAGTCGAGTACCTTACAACTGTCCACAGCCTATCCGAACACTATTATAGAACCCGATGTTTGGAAGATGGGCAGTCTGATCCCGCTGCTGCAACCTGTAACTAACACGAGCAAGGGGGAGTCCTACAGAGCGATTTCCCTTCTCTCATCAGTAGCCAAGACGAATGAGGGACTACTCCTCCCGCTCTTCTCGTTGGACAATTTCCATTCACCGAGCATCAGCATGCATTTCGAAGGCTGCATAGGACTACAACTGCTTCACATTCCATCACCGTATGCAAAAGTACACTTGTTGTGCTGACCAAGAAACATTGGACTAACCATCTAATGCTTCTGGATATTGTGACTAGACAAATTGCTACATGTGAGGCTAAGGGAGCTTTCTAATGCCTTGGTACTCGACTGAATAAACTAGCATGGATGATGTTCTAGTGAACTAAGGTTCACATCTGAATGCAAAGAAGAATTTAACACTGCTCATTTTTTTCCTAGGCTACCAAATAATTACATTGATTCGCTGATTGTTGTTGCAAGAATTTAAAAACTGCATATGAAACTTCTCTCCAAAGAGGTGTCGCACTGCGGCACACCGTTCGGACTCGGCTATAAACAGGAGGACCCTTATCATTGAGCTTAAATTTGAATCGGACTGCACTCAGTGATATGTGAGAAGTTTGCCCCTGTTCCTTAGCGGAATGTTTATGGGCAACATTTGCAATTTTACTTATTTTATTTGATGATGACCGCATTTTACATCACTTCCTTAAGCTATTACAATTAACTCTAATCAATTGCATATCAACGGCTATCTATTCAATTCACAATAGTTTTTTAAATATAATTCATGTGTATGCTTAGGACTAACGTAGGATACACTTAAGCTACCATTGCACGATCAGACATGTCATACGTAATTTCGAAAATAGCAACTCTGAAGGTTATATACATCGGATATTGGAATAGATATGCAACTTTTTCTAATAAATTGAGTTTTTATTTCATCGAATATATATGCAGACACATGTCTATAAAGAAAGATATAATACAAATGAAAATACATGTATTGCACGGTATGTAGGTGTCTAATGAGACGTCAAATTTAGCACATGTAGAGTTGTACATGTCGTGTGGTACAAATGAAACTAACATATGAAAATCAATTTTCCAAATAGCATTTAATGGCTCGATCATCTGTTTTCCCATTATAAAATCAGCTGACGAGAGCCTTAAATCCGGATTTAATGAGCAGTGTAAACGGGGTTTTGACAAGATTAGGCCCAAGGTGATTTTAAAAAGGTGGCCTCACGCGAACGGCTGTAAACAGCCGGCCAGCTTTAACGTTATTAAGATGTCACATTTTTGTTTGGATTCTCTTTGTTGTTATCTTCTTTTTCGCATATTCTCTTCTCATATACACACTCGTATACATAAATGCACACAAATATGTATGCATGTGTAGGCAAAACGTCGATCAGCTTGATGACAAGATGGCGGATTGCACAATATGATTTGTGGTTGTTGTAAAAATGAGAGCACCTTTAATTGTTTCGCCATGGGTTAAGCCATGCGATCCAAATATAATTTTTTTTAAGTGTTGTCATTAAGCTTATCACACTAGCTATTGTTTACGTGTTTCTTAAATGTTTACAATGTGTGTTGGTTCGCATGAAAATTCAAAATAAATTAGTAAAATACACAAAAATGAAATATGTTAAGCCGTATTTTAACAAGATGTGTAGTGAAAAGAAAAAACGATTCGCTGATGTGCAATGTGCTGCATTTTGTCAGAGAAAAACAAATTTTACTTACATTAGTTCACATTCACAATAGGCAAATTGGGACATTCGTAATGATGTTTATGGGACCTATCCACTTTATGTTTTCGCATGTGACTTAAACCATGTTTACACTTGAAGCAAATCTTGATTTGCGACCAAGGCGGATTTTATAAGGTGGTCTCACATGAATAACTGTTAACAGCCGGCCAGGTTTGACGGTGTTAAGATGTCAGTTTTTTGTTTGCATTCTCTTTGATGTTATCTTCTTTCTCGCATTTTCTCTGCTCATTTACACACACACAAATTTCTTAAGTGTGTTGGCAAAGCGTCGATCCGCTTGATGACAAGATGGCGGATTACTATAATGATTTGTGGCTGTTGTACAAATGAGACCACCTTTAATTGTTTCGCCATGATTTACGACGATATTTTGGAAATCTCGTGTTTTGCAACGAGGTTTCCCATTCATTTTCAGTGCGAGCAAATTTACCTAGTGAGATCTGCAGCAAACCTCCTTCGAAATTCAAATGCAACACTGCGTTTGTACTGAATACCGGTTATTAACGGTTGTTTGGGCAGCACTGACAATTTTTTATTGAAATTATAAAATGCTATAGCCAAATTTAAAAAGAATCGATTCACTAATTTAACTGCTGACCACAATATATATGCTGAACACATTAAAAATGCAGATCACAATAAAAAAAAGCTGTCCACAACATCCCTGTTGACAAATGCAAATCACTTGAATCGCAATGTAAACGGGTTAAACCAGGGATAGCCTTCAGTGCAGCCTGACTGTCTCTGAATATACAGAAATTCATTCGGCCAACTCCTATAGCCAAAAGGCCATCGTAGCTCATGACCGCCTATGACGCTGAACTCCTGGGTTCGAATCTTACGAGAAAAGCACAAAAAAATTTCCATCGGCTGGTGTCTCTTCCTAACGATGGCGACATTTGTGAGGTACAACGTCATGTAGAGGTGTCGCACTGCGAGTACAACTATTGCAGTAATCTAGGTTTCAAACCCCACATACTAGCCACGTAATATTGACAGGAGTAAAGTGCCGCAAACGCTTCCTGAACCCTAGATTCCCAATAAATATCCCAGCTCAACTTCCTAATCCAAAACCATGACAAGGAATTTGGCTGGTTCTTGCAACTCCAAGTCGGAAATTCTCCTCCTCCGTATAAAAAATTGCTGTGTTTTATTTTAGTACTAGATTTTCATAAAAATTTCATTGCACTGTAAAGTACTGAATTAAAACACAGCTACTATTACCGCTGCCTTCATAGCTGTAGCACTCAATCCACATACCTCAGCCTAGGACGCTATACACGAGAAATTTAACATGACTGAATATCTCACAAATTTCGCCAGCATTAATGGGGAGATCGAAGATCGCGACGTTCATGTGATTACAACAACAATAACCACAAGCGAAAATATTCTAGACCAAAGGCCAACTATTGTGCGTTTAGTTGAAGCAGTGACCCAAAAACAAAAAGGCAGCAGTAAACCGATGAGTTACCAGCCGAACTATTTAAGAACGAAGACGACATAGAGCATATGCAAAATCCAGAAGATATGTAAGGCATATACGAAATTGGAGCCTTATATTACTTTGACCTGTACACAAGAAATGAGACAAGACTGTTGAACCTAGTTCAAATACAACATCTGCCTGTTCTTCCAAATCTGCCCAATTTTATTTATTAGAATATGAATTAAATGAATTTTATTGAAATTTTAATTTTTCCCTGATTATTAACATAAATACCAAAATCTGAAAACAAAAAGGCAGCAGTAAACCGATGAGTTACCAGCCGAACTATTTAAGAACGAAGACGACATAGAGGTTATGCATCATCCAGAAGATAGGTAGAAAAATTATACCAGAAATTTAAGCCTTATACTACTTTGTTCTGTACACAAGAAATGAGACAAGACGGTTGAACCCAGTTCAAATACAACTTCTGTCTGTTCTTCCAAATCTGCCCAATTTTATTTATTAGAATATGATTTTTTTTGAAATTTTCATTTTTCCCTAATTATTAATAGAAATACCAATATTTGAATTAATAATTGAAACATGGCAACCCTACAACATATTAACTTGTACTAAATTTAACACTCACCTCTGTCTCGCTTTAACTTAAACAAAAATCTGAACTCACTTTGCATTTGGATCTCAATCAAAACGGATGCTTCGGTGTTCGTGACATTGTCATCGCGCTTTATACAGTACAGTTATAACTGTACATTGTCGTTTTTTCTGTGTTTGAATACAAAAGTGTTAAATTAACAGTTGGTGAGGACACCAACTTATGAAAAATACCCTGCCATATAGAGTATTTTACTCTGCCATATCGATTCAAGTAAAAAAAAAATAAATGGTTGAAGCCCATTTTTGTGTTAACCGATTGCACATTTATATGTAATATGACACTGCCATCACCCACTTGTGCAGTAGTAACGACAGAATACGGTAAGGTTTAGTAAGCCAACAAAACGGTTCAACGCGTGGAAACTGAAGCTGTGTTTTTTTCTTATTTTGAGTCTCTTTACACTTCCGGGTGACTTATTTTCATTCAGCTGCAGCCCACTAGAAGAAGGGTCTACCGGAATTATACAAGATATTATGTGCCAATTAAAGAGCAATAAGGCTCCTTCCCATTGCATACAGGATACTCTCGAGCGTACTCTGTGAAAGATTAAAATGTAAGTTCAATGAAATAATTGGGCGCTATTAATGCGGCTTTATAGCTGGTAAATCCGCCATAGACCACAAATTTGAACTGCGCCAAATCATGGAAAAGAACCGAGAAGACACATACCATCTCTTCGTAGACTACAATGTCACTTTCAACAGCCCTGTCTGTGTTTGGTATCGCAGCAAAAATGATAAGACTGAAGGATGACGCTTGCTGATACAATTCCGAACCATTAATACCAAATCAGGTTTCAGACAGGGAGACGTTCTATACGATTGCATTAGCTAAGTCACGTTGCCTGAATGAATGAAGAAGCTTCAGCGAAGAAGTCTTTTGAAGGTAAACTTTGTGCTACATGCAAAAGGCGAATACCAATCCAGTGACAATCTCATGGCAGCCGGTTTTACGTACCGGATTGACCCGTTGAGTTTCTTTATTGGCAAGCATGGCGAAACCATTGAAGGTGGTCTCATATGTACAACAACCACGAATCATATGGTGCAATCTGCCATCTTGTCATCAAGCTGATCGTAGTTTTACCAACACAGGCAATGAAATTTGTATGCGTGTGTGTATACGTGTGCGTACATGAGCAGACAATATGCGAGAAAGAAGATGACAACAAAGAGAATGCAAACAAAAATCTAACATCTTAATACCGTCAAACCTGGCAGGCTGTAAACAGCTGTTCGCGTGAGACCACCTTGTTGAATTCGCCTTGATTTGCAAGGGCTGTCGCCTCAGTGTACAACACACTGCTACAACAACAACAACCAATTCAGTATCTTCTGCTGAACATTTTCGCACGTTTTACAAAATTTTTTAAAATAGCAAACAAAGTAACTTTTATTTTACAAAATGGATTTTATTATAATTTTTTTTTTTCATCTATACATATACTTACATACATGGTTTGTTATGTTACACAGTATTTGGTTTCTTGCTTTTTACATTTATTTTACAAATGTGTTATTTACAAGTGTATAATCTAAGAGATAATCTTGTAAGTTAGGCTACTTTAATATTTCTTTTTTGGCACAGCTTGACTATAGTTGATATAAACTAAACTTGCTTTTGCAAAGTAAACATTTATAATTTAATTTTTAATTATTTGTTTTTGTTTGGTTTTAGATACCGTGATATGTTGCAGATGAACTTTGACAAATTTATTGACTAAATAATAAATGATCAAGTTCCGGGAGCATTCCACTTTACTCCACTTTTTGCTGCTCAGTTTGAATAAAATGTTCATTTAATACGTGCTCCATTGTTACTGCATGTAAATATGAAGTACATGGAACGATTTAAAGAAAACTTTTTCCCCCTTTTGATGTAATTGAACCTTAAATGCTCGCCAGAGGTGAATTGCCCGGATACAAGGTTTGCTCAACGGCTGACTGGCTGGCAGGTTGAATAGCCGCGTTGAAAAAAGAGCAATGACGAGGTTAAACTTTTGCTATGACTTTTATGCACGTCTGACTAAAAGTAGGCGGCTTTTGGAGTATGGCTGGCTGCTATAAACGTGACACTTTGTTTACACCGTGCCTTTGAGTCAAGCCAAGTGTTTACCAACCAATATCTTAGGCTGGCTGGCTGGCTGGCACACGGGCTGCTGGGCTTGCCTCCATTATTGTTCCCTTCGAGTAGTGGTACTTGAAGTGTTAAACATTTCACTTTGTCTTTGGTTGAGTGTTGGTAGTTGCAGATTTAGGTCTAAGGTGTTTTAGTTTAATGCTCTCTCCCCAACGCTGGGCGTTTAAACATAACTTTCCTGGCGCTGCAATTGCGTTTTCAATTTGCTTTCTCTTTCCTCATGACAGAGTTCATTGTGCTCCTGCCCTGGCTCAAACTCTGACTGCTCTTGTTGCCGATGCGAGTCCAACCTGCGGGCCAAGAAGGAAATCTCACGACTAGTGCTTATGTCCAAAGGCAAATGTTGTTGGTGGTAGAGTTGCTGTTGTCGCTGAAATTCCTGTCCCCTTGGCGGAGCGCTCAAACTATAAAAGAGAGCTGATGGCATGTGATTGTGCTGCTCCAGCAGCTCCATCCCCAACACTGAGTCCTGCACCAGACGTGTCAATGTATGCAAAATTGTTTTGATACAACGTTGCTGGGCTTCGCTTTCGCCGCGCGTGCTGTAGATCTTATAGAACTCCGTTTGGTATGCGTACGTGATGAAATTTACGATGGAACCATTGGCCAAATGGCTGTGGCATTTCTTATTCAATGACATATTGTAGAGCATGGCAACGATTTGTTCCTGCAATGAAAAAGTTGAATAACAAAAAGTTAGTCAAGTTCTGAAGGGGGGTTGGAAAAGAGTATATCAATAAGTTTGTATATAAGGTGCAAATTCCAAAAGTATCCAGCCGACACAAACATAACCTTCATACTGACTATGGTGCAAGTGAGAGAAATTCAATTTTAACTATCATTTCGTGCTTTAACTGACTACTGACTTTGCTTTTTGGCAAAAACAAGTAGCCGCTCATGAGAAACGTGCCGAGGATTTCAGAGAAAAAGAATATTTTACAAATGTAGAAATAAGTTTTATGAGTTTTATGCTTGGCCCTTGCAGAGATACTCAAACGAGTTGGAGATTCTAGTGGTGGGTTGTGTTTTGTATTGGCTTATGCCGACAGCATAAAAAGTACACCGTGAAAAATTTTGTTGGGACCTTCAGAGCAAACTATGTTTATTATGTTGACAATCAAAACATAATGAACGCTAAAGCTCATGGCGAAACAATTAAAGGTGGTCTCATTTGTACAACAACCACAAATCGTATGGTGCAATCCACCCTCTTGTCATCAAGCTGATCGACGTTTTGCCAACACACACAAAGAAATTTGTGTGCTTGTGTGTATACGTGTGCTTACATGAGCAGGGAACATGCGAGAAAGAAGATAACAACAAAGAGAATGCAAACAAAAATCTGTCATCTTAATGCTGTCAAAGCTGGCCGGCTGTTAACAGCTGTTCGCATGAGACCACCTTTTTAAATTCGCCTTGGCTAAAGCCAAAGAATTTTCAAGTTTGACAATCGAGAGTCATTCTGTGTTGCCATACGTGAAGTAGTGTTTCTAGGCATCAAAGTAAAACTTTTGTGGGATCTGTTTGCAGAGGGATTTGTTTGCAACGAAACGTTCAAAAACAAAGCACAGCGCGCTCATTTGCTTTGGAGCAATATGACCTACTATAGGAATTCCTCCTTTTAATCCTTTTCAAATTCCTTTAACAATTACATTAGTAACATGTTAATGATAAGGGCCTCCTTTGCCCCAACTGTCATCATGGCCACCACTCTAATACGACCTAATATAGTATAGTAATAGACTAAATAGGCTTTGTAGAGCCAGTGGATAATTTTATTCAGAAAGTTGTCCCCCCAGAGGAAGTTGAGAAAGTCCGATGGTTCGTTACACCAACTAGCCATTAAGGTATACACTCACTATACGTTTCATGGACTTGAGTAGAAAGCATTCCGGTGTGAAAGTCTTTGGCGGTGACAACTTGCCCTAACAAAGTCCTTCTCTTGTAAGTAAGCCAACAAAGGGATATGTCAACATTTTTGTCGGCCGGGTTCATTGTCATTGACAACAAGAGTGTTGCTTTTTTCTCGGTGTACACAAACCCTGAATTTTGATATTTGCTTTAAATTTACACGAGTTTACACGGTTTGCATACGACGCCTCCCCTCCCCCACCAAAGGCTAATCGAGAGAGGCAAAAGGAGTAAACCTTTCAATAAAATTGCAAAAAAATAACAGATTCTGCTTAAAATCCTGCAAATTGGGCAAATATAAATGTCATGCTAAAATTTATGAGCTCATAACTTTAGAGCACCAAAAATGTTATGTACACGAACTGTAATGGGTGTGCCCTGCACCCCTCCCACTTGTACGTTAGTGGCAACCTTATAATGTTAAGCCATAAACAAGATACTTACATAAAGAAACACATTGATGCCCTCATCTCGGCTCTCCATGGTATCGATAAGCTTGAAGATGGTTTCATGAGACATAATCGAATAGTGGGAGGTGATTTCCATGCGTGATAAATTATTTAAGGCCGCTGCACACAGCAACAGCGTTTGAGGGCATTCGGTAAAGACCAGCAGGCGCGTTAGACCCTCCACCACAGTTTCCACACAATCGCGTAGGCCATCCACACGATGGTCGGGGCCATGCCAGGCCGCCGTTATTTGAGTCAGCAAAGAAACAGCTTCTCTTCGCTCCAAATCGCTGCGTTTTATCTCTTTTTGTGCAGACTTTTTGGTTGGCTCTCCAATTTGCAAGATGTCTCGTATCACTTCTATGCCTCCACAAGAGCCTAACTGGAATATGGGCTCGGGAGCACAGCAAATAGTGGCCAAAGCTCTTAGAGACTGAGCCCTAACTGAACTCGATTTGTTATCCAAGCATACCACCAACAGGGTGCGCACTGCCTCCGTCTGCACAAAGGCATCGATGAGGGAAGCAAATCCATCATAATCAATGTTCATCAGAGTGGCCACCATGTTGATGTTGGCCTTAAGCATCAAATCGCAACGACCATTCTCAATACTTTGTATCAAAATGCGCACCAGCTTCTCGTAAACTTGTCGCACTGCAATCAGGAGAATGCGTTTCAAAACTTGTAAATCTTCCAACAAAGATTCAAGATTGATGTAGTGTTGATTCTCCAAAGAATAGCGCGTATCCTTATGGACCATGCGTATTTGATCAATATAGTCCTCATAACGTTTGCGTTCCAAGCGGTTCTCGGCAAAGAACACCGATCTGCGCTCCAATATATGAGTGAACTCAGCCACATTGCCCAATAGATGCAGGGAGCCACTCAATGCCTCATGCAATGAAATATTCTCCGAGCCACCAAGCTGGCGTTCGGTTCTCTCAAAGCATTGCTGCATGCGCAAAGCCTTCTGCTGCAACTGTCTGATGAATTTGGCCACTGTACTAGTGGTGATTTTCAGATTCTTTATGGCCTCCTGGGCTATGGATTTGGTTTGTAGCGTGGACATTACCTCCTGGTCATACGACATGCGAAGATCATCTAACCAAAATTGGACATCAGGACTATGGCCATTAAGCAGGGTGTTGTCATATTCATTGCATTCCAGAAAAGGGGCCATGGAGGAGTTGCTGCTAAAGCCACAGGTTTCCTTTAAGGCCTTAGGGGTGCTGGTGTGACCACTGAAGCGTGTATGCAATCTTAGGGGCGATACTCCATAATCATCGTATTTTAAAGTGTTATTGTGCTGACTATCCTCCAAAGGTCCTCCCAACACCACAGTTTCGTTATTATAGGGTGGTGGTGGCGTAGAACAAGTGGGAGGTCCCCCCAGATACACAGTCTCATTATTGTACTCGGGTATAGATCTATGACTTGTGTTCTGGTTTTGCTGTTCCTCCCCATCGCTATCGTCTTCATGGCTCTCGCTATTGTTACAGCTTTGACAACGTTTCCGAGTGGGAGACAGAGGGGTTGTTGGCTTGCGTTGTACCTTGCGACGTTTCTTTATTCTGGGATTGGCACTTCGAATAGGTGTGGGTGGTGCAGGTTCCCTGCTCTGCTCAAAGTACGGCTGCTGTGCCACTGGCGACTCATTCATCAGTTGCATACTATCCAGTTTTTCCAGAAGGGAGGGACCCTCATCTTCAACTTCAGCGTTGGAGGGTTCTTGTATCGGCGACGATGAAGAATGCTGCAATTTATTGTTAGCCACCGGCGAGGCTGGAAAGGTAATGCGCCTCGAGACATTTACCAGAGATGTGTAGTAATCAGAACGCACTGTTTTTCTAACAACGGTGGGCGGGGTTTCCACAGACCTTGTCGACTGAGGAGATCCAAAGCTTGACTTGGAGCTGGGCGAAGAAGTCTTTGAAGAACGACCACTGAGACTGCGCGTATGGTGAAATTCCTCATTGTCCGAAAAGCCAGAATCCTTAAAGAAATAAAAAGAAGACTTAAAACTTGGTATTGCCATTCAACTTCGATCAACTTACTTGAGACCTTAAACTTCCAGGGCTATCATGCTTTCCCCAGGATAATTTTGAGATGTTATGCTCATCCTCCACTTCTTGGATTCGCGATAAGTTACCACCATATTTGTATTGATGTAAATCCAATGAATGATAAGCACTTCCACCAAATGACTGATACTGCTGATGCGGTTCCTGCTGCATTTGTGGTTGATGCTGATTCCTTTGCTGCTGTTGTTGTGGTTTCTGCTGTTGGTTATAGTACAAGCCACCACTTGTTAAACTGACATTGTTGGAGCTGGTAAGCATTTGATGGATGGCGGAATTCATGACGCTGCCCCCATTCATGCCGGGCATTGTCTGATTGTCTGATCCCCACCAGACTTTGCTGTAGCTACGTTGAAAAGCCATATCCTCGGTGTATGTGTGTGTCTTTAAGTGTGCAGGCTGGAATCACTGTAAGCAAATGGAAAAGTATGGATGATATGAGAAAAAAAGACGTTACTATAACAACTCTCGAAAATAAATTCAATGAGAGGAGATGGATAATGTTGCTGTGCTGGTTGTACACCCATATGGATGATGGTGTAACCGGCAACTGGCTCAGGAGCTCAGGGGAAATGGAAAATGGAGTAATATTGTAAGGCATGCTAATTATGGTTTAACTTTCATAAGTATCAACAACCAACTGTGCTAAGTTTGACGCAGTTACTATTATGTTAAATGTGCCATTAGTGGTTAAAAGTTTTCCTTTTCCTTTACATTTGCCGTTGCTGTTTTGATGTTCGTTATGGGATGCCAAACCAATTTGGATGAAAACATTATAAGTTTTGCCAAAAATAGGTTTATGGTATTATATTCCTGGCCCCTTTTCACAAGGATAATTATGGTAAGGGAACTAAAACATTTTGGCAGAAATAAATAAATAGCTAATTAATATAACTTCCTCTGTTAAAGAGTTTTAAAAAAGATGAAAGTATTCTCTGATTATATTAAGCAATTGATACTTGTTTTACTTGGCCACAGGCTTTTTAAATGGGACCTTTGTTAAAATTGCCTAGCTCAACTAATTTTGTTTAAATACAATGGCAACACTGTGAGTTATCAATTTTTTCAAATGTTATCGATAAAGAAGAAATGTTGTGAAAAATAAAATTAAAATTGAAAATGGCTGGAAAGTGTTAGTGAAATACCTTCAGAGTATAGGTTTTTTAAGCGTGATTAATTAATAGTCTCTCTTTTTATTTTTTGTGTATTTATCTTCAATTTCATAACGGTTCATACCGAACAAGATCATGGAAATATTTGTAATCGATAACCACCACATATGTCAGAGAGAGTGAAAAGGTAAAGTGATGCCAGATGATTTATTTCGCAGTCGTTGTATTCAAAATTTGAATTTGGGAAAAAAATTGTCATATAACTGATTACCAGAAGTAGAGCTGATTCAATTTTAAATCCTTGGCTTTGCCCTAGAATATCATATTAGAGGGAAATGAATCGTCAATGAGATTTGCTCAATTTAAATATTAAAGTTGATCACAATTTCTCTGCTTTATTTTAGTACTATGGTTGTGTGCCGAATGGTAGCAAAGTTGTAGGAATAGTAAAAATATGACGTTAAGTGTGGTGAATAATTTTTGAGTAGCCCAGGGGCTACTAAAATTTTTGACAGCACAGCAAATTGTGACGTTTCATTGGGCAAAGTCCCATGTCAATAATTGTAAATTCATTTGCGTTTTGGTAACCAACTTGAGTGCGGCATAATTTGGCCGCATAGATTGTGGGCAGACGACACTACATTTAAACGACTTATTTGACATAAATTTTTGCATTAATTTTTCGTGAAGTAATGACTTCTCCCGCTAAAAAATTAAGAGAGGTATCTTTAAAATAACATTACTTGTCTTACTCGCCGTGTTTTCCTCTTTTCCGAAGCAAGACCTAAAATATCTCCATATTGCAACGTTCGCATTTGCAATGTAACTGCTAGCAGTAATGGAAAATATTTTCGAAAATATTCATTACGCAAATAATTATTAATTTCTGGACTTTTCTTGTATTATTATGTGGCGCGCACATCAAACGTCAAAATTTGTCAGTGTTAGAAAAATTATCGATTGGCACAGCAAAATGAAATTTTTTTCTCACCAGTGTAAAAAAAAAACACCCTTCGTCATTTTTACATCTCACCATAGGAAATTGCTATCATTCGACACAGGTTCCTTATATGACATGTCTGATGGTGTAAAAGGAAGTTTAAAATTAACTATGTATCTAAAGTGGCACAAATTTTTCAGCTACTACATATGTACCAATTTATTTTGGGTGATTAACAATATGGCGCAAACAGTATAACCACACAAATGTTTAAATCATGACCTATGCAGTCAGAATTACTACAAATGATGCATTTACCCTTGCAACTTTAAATAATTCCCATAACGTGTATACAAATTGACAATATTGATAGTGGACACACATGCAACAAGGTTTGACATACATTTTCTATTTTTTGTATACATAAGTTGCTGCGATGCTATTTAAATTTTATGTTTAATTAAATTTGGAATACAATATATGGGCCCATAAATATTTATTTGTAGTTTGACGTTGCTGTACTATTATAATGTCAATGAAATGGTTTTACGGAAATTTAATGCAATTACTGCGAAATATTTAAAAATATTGCTACAAATTAGGCGTGACGTTTAAAGGCTGTTACTACGTTCTTTTTTACAGAAAAATTTCCGAAAATCGTTCTTTCGGTGGATTGACAAGGTTGCCACATTTGATTTTTTTGGGGTTTTTTGGCCAAAATGTTGCCATTCACATACAAAAATAATATGGCACCAAACTATTTATTAGCTGCCTACGAGCATTTGTACGCACAAATTGAGTGTGTGGGTCGTACTGAAATTCATGTATGTTTTTGTAATTTCTACCAAAATCCACCCCTTTGTAATTAATATATAATGGAACATAAAACAATTTAAAAAGAGACAAATGCAGAACTAATTTGTAAAAGTTATTAGATTTTGTAGCATTTTCACTTCAATAAAATGCAAATATACAGTAGTATCGTATCATCTTTAGAGATTTCTGTTTTGCTTCTAAACATCTGGCATAACGGAAATTTCATTCTCTCTCATCAAAATGTTTTTTATCGATAACACCCATAGATGATCTCAATTTCAACAGACCATTAGATTGTAACGGTAAGCGAAGAGAAACAAAGCTCAATATAAGCTGTGTTCGAGAACTCAAAAATTTGTGCAAATTTGCACAAATTTTTACTGGAAGTCGTTCGCGTACTTTATTTGCCAGCAGAAGAGAGCGAGAGAGAGAGCAAATTTTGACAGTTAGCGTTTAGATAACCTGCAAATTTCTACTGGAACTTTTTTTTGCCAGCAGAAATGTGCAACTTTGAACAGATTTTTTGTAAAGTTCAGCTGTTTTATGAAAAGCCGTCATTACATGAAAATACAAAAGCTAACGCAAAAATGGATCAAAAAGGCAGAGGTATGTAAAAAACAAAATATTGGTTATTGGTAATTATTAAATATGTTTCATTTTTATGTTCAGGCAGAGAACTCGACAAATGAAGTTTTTATTTTACCTCAAGTCAAGTTCTACGTTAAGTGCAAAATTTGCGGAATTATTCGAAAAAATCTTGACAAATTAAAAGATTGTATCCTTCCAGACACCAAGAAAAGAGCAATTATCGGTTTCTTAAGTGTTTTGATGGAATCATCATCATCGGAGAGCTACGATGAAACCAACACTTTTCCTCTGAATTTGTGAAAGAGGGAAGATGCTGTCCTGGGATTGAGTGGGTCTAGCTGTACAGTTAAACAAGTGTCGCAAAGGATTAGAAAAAATTAGTGCAAATTAGTCTGCTAATTGTGAACGGATACAAATATCTTCAATGATAGCAAAGTGTCGGTAGCCGCCACATGACCAAATAGAAAACTCCCTTAGCCTAACATCAGTGGTCGTAGCAATTTATCTAGCCATAATATCCAAAAGCATTAGATGGTTAGTCCAAGGTATCTTTGTCAGCACAACAAGTGTACTTTTGTATACGGTGATGGTATGTAAAGCAGTTGTAGTCCTATGCAGCCTTCGAATTGTCCAACGAGAGGAGCAGGAGGAGTAGTCGCTCATGCGTCTTGGCTACTGATAAGAGAAGGGAGATCGATCTGTACGACTCCCCCTTGCTCGTGTCCTTTTCAGGTTTCAGTAGCGGGATGAGACTGCCCATCTTCCAACATCGGGTTCCATAGTGTTCAGATAGGCTGAGGACTGTTGTAAGGTAAGGTAAGGTAACTCCAGGCAGATCCAGATTCTGCACCATCAAAGTAGATATTCTGTCTGGAACCAGCGCTTTGAGCGACTTTGCGCCACGGATGACATTCGTAGCTGCGTGCACGGTTGTTGTAGCAGTGTGTTGTACACTGAAAGACTCCATCGGGCCAATGCGGTATGTACAACCGGCTGCCATGGGATTTCACGGTAATTTGTGATGGCTGTCCAGCGCCACGGATATAACTGATATACGAATGACTACCCTTCTAGCCTTTTCACTTTCGGGTCAATAAATTGATGTTTATCTAAGGAAAACACCTCAAAAGTATCGCCAGCTTTTTTTATCAATTGTTTTCCAAGCTAGCAACAAAAAAACAACCAAAACAAAAATCAGCTGTTTTATTGCAAATTTTCACCGTAAGTCGTTTGCGAAAAATGGGGCTTTCTCTCCTGCAAATTTTTGCTGGAAAAGTACGCGAACAGACCTATAATAAAACAAAACTTGTTCTGTAACTTTTAAAATTTTTTATTATATATTGTTGGTACTAAAAAAGCATATAGTATTTTCATATGTATATATAGATATAGCTATTAGTATTTAATACAGTACGTAATTTGATTAGTTTTTCTTTTTCAGAAACATTTGGTTCGCCTAAAAAGCCTATGTGCCCATACGTTAAAGACAAAATTTTCAAATGTAAAAACACCACTTACTACTTAAAAATACTTTAAAACTGAACTGAAAGTCATCACCACATTTTCTAAATTTGATAAAATTTTTTTTATAGATTTAGCTAAGCAAGCGTCTACATAGATTTTTCCTAAAGCAACAACAGTAGTAGTTTTTATTTTGTGCCAAAACAACAACTGGGGAACAATGAATTCCTGTTGTTACCATGTGGCTTAAATTGTTGGGAGAAATGCTTTTTTCTATTAAAACAATGAAAAATACTGAGGCTGTTTTTTCTAATCTGTAGAGGAGGAGGAGAAAAAAAAACGAAACGAAACGATGGTTAAAATAAAGCCAGTTTAATTTCCAACAAATCAGAACATTTTGTTTTGCTTTAAATTGAAACTGAATGTAAATTCATAATACAGAGAAATGTACAAATCATCATCGCCATATATCTCATCCTCATATTCATAGTTACATACAAAATATACATAAAATAAATAATACAAAAAAAAAAGAAATAAAATAAAAAGGGGGTAGAAGGGAAGGGAAGCAGACAAAAGAAAGTATTCAAGAAACAAAAAAAATATATATATATAC
The DNA here is from genome assembly GCF_963082655.1 of Stomoxys calcitrans. Classification (NCBI taxonomy): domain Eukaryota; kingdom Metazoa; phylum Arthropoda; class Insecta; order Diptera; family Muscidae; genus Stomoxys; species Stomoxys calcitrans. Next base: position 152,274,812 of record NC_081556.1, on the reverse strand, counting down.
GCATGTATATATTAAAATTATACGTCCTTGTAAAGTTAGTTTACATCATATATAGCAGTTGTTATTATCATAGTAGTGCAGATGGTAGTAACATTAGTATAAGTTGTTGTTGCGTATATAATAGTAGCATTATCGTATATTAAATAGTTTTACAGTACTAAAGCTATAAAGTTCTTGTTTAACTATTGTTGATTGTTGTTTTTCTCCGTTTTGTTATTCCAAAGGGTTATATCTTTATTAAGAGCACTTCTCTTTCGTTTCTACCAAGACTTAAGAAGAATTCATTGCAACTAGAGCAGCAGTTGCCTGGGTAATAGGTATGAACTTGCAATTTGATTTTCTCATCGCTACAATCCTCCCCTAAGTATTAAGAAAAGAAAACAGTGAAGGTAACTAGGCTTATCTGTACCTTCTTGGACATCTTAGTGGCCATATCATCTAACCACATCATTGACAATCAATGTTGAGGTGTATTTCTTCTCTTGTGTTGTTTGTATGACAGCACTTGTCACCCTTCTGCCCTCAACATCCTGTTCGATGCCTTCGTCGGATTGCTGATGATCGGGTCTCTGATGATTCTCTACACATCCAATTGAGGTTACTTGTACACTGGTCTTGGATAGATACTGCGGCCTTTCGTGGGGCAATGAGGATCGATTGCTACCGCTGACCGAGGTCACATCATCATCGCTATTATCGTCGATCGTGCTGGCCACAAGGCTACGATGTGAGGATCTAAAGGACTGTGGCGGTGCCATGTGCCTTAACTGTATGGCTGAGCTTCGGGAACTAGAAGCTGCTGTTATGTCCTCTTCGGAGATTTCATCAAAAGCCGGTGGCGGTGTTGAAGATTCAGCCCCAAAGTGCGGATGCCGTAGCGCCGATGATGTGCTTTGAGAAGGAGTTCTTTGCGGTGTTCTCAGCGTAGCGGTGGAAGTTTTTCTCTTTGACTGTCTCAAGGGAAATGTTGGTGTTTTCTTGAATACCGTTTTGCCCATAAAATTCTGGAAACGCTGGGCATAGAAGGAAGGCCGACACACTGAAACTGTGTCCCCATTATAGATGATGGCCTTAAAGGTGTGTTCGAGTTTCTTTTCCAAACGATATGACTGCAAGATATCGATTATGCCTATGTACAGAATCAAACGCTCATCGTCCTCGGATCTGGCCGGTATGCCACCTGCAGGAACATCTTCATCCTCTTCAAAAGGCGTATCATCCGCCGTTATGGATTCCATGGCGGTAGAGAGAGCCACTAAACGTTGACGATTCATGCTGCGTGAACGATTCAAAGCGGAACCAGCCGCAGCTGCAGCACCCCCCTCAGCCTCGTTATCATTGGCCTCACGTATCTCATCGTGTCTTTGTAGCTTGGCCCTGGCATTCCGTATGCGCTCTTCCCTTTTTTCCTTGGCAGCCAAGTCCAGGTTGTGAATACCCACCAAAAGGGAGTAGTCCATAATTTGAAAGCTCTCCAAAACCATGCAATCTCTTTGAATGGTCTTAATCAGGGCATTGTACTTGTCCGTCTCCAAGAATATGCCATTAGGATGATGTTCCATAAAGTCCAAGTCTTTGTAGGTGGGACTCTCTTTTTGCCTTTCGGCCTTCGAGGCTTTTCGACGGAATGTGGAACCTTTCAAGTCGTACTTGGCATGCATTTTAATATCGGAGGGCAGCAAATTGTTCATGGCCACAAGGCGAACATTCTTCGTATTGTAGTGGAAACAATAAAGACCAAAGAATTTAGGCAGCAGAGTACGCGGATTTTGAGATAAGTTCATGTAGTAACCGGGTAGCAGTTTCTGCAAGAATTCACACTCCTTCTTTTGCACAGTCTTGATAATGAATTCATCATCGTCGGTTAGATAAAATATCGAACCCGAAGCCCCGGGATTGGAAAGCTGGCGCAAAGGAGCCGCACACATGGACATGAGAAAGTCATCGGGGGCAATGCCAAAAAGGTTCCGGAAATAGCGAAAAGCTATGGGGGCAAATACTTTAAAGCGAAACTCGCTGTAATGATGGGCTGGTGTAATCGAAGAGCCGTCCGGAGGAAAGGATATCGTTTCCATTTCAAAGAAGTCATTCATTAGCAAGTCCCTTTTGGGTTTGGAAGCCAAACTGCCCACGGTATGCTGTATGCCCAGCTGGATGGAGCCCATAATTTGCTTACTTTGAATCTTCTTGTAAGTAACTTCACCTTCCTCATCGACACGCCGATGGCCAATTTTCTTCTCATGCTTGGCCACTGTGGACGGATTGCGGGATATACTCTTGTCCAGGGTGGAGGCAGCGCTCTTGAATTTCTGCTGTTGGCTAATTTCATGCATCAGCAGCGCAGTGCTCTCTTGACCTCCATGGGCAATTGCGGCATCTCTAAACAATTGACGGGAAGTTGATGGTCGTGGTTGCAAATGAGTCTGTGACTGCGTGGGAGAAGGTGTACGAGGCGCATTATCCTCGTTATCAGAAGGCGAAGGCTTGATTATCGTTATAGTGGCAGTTGTAGTTTTATTCGATGTTATGGTCGTTGGTGTAGTGGGGGACTGCTGATCCGCTGCAGCAGTTGCCGTTGCACTTGCACTTGGTGATGCAGGCCTAACACCATCCCCTTGCTGATTATTATTGGAGGCATCTTCGATGGGCTGCTGTTGTTGTTGTTGTTGCTGTTTTATGGGTTCCAATTCAACGGAATACACAATACCATAATTGCCATTGCCATTCTCCATGGCCCCCACACAAATGGGTATAAAATACAACTGCAAATAGGAAATTTCATTTCATTGATTTTCAAAACTTTGATATTTTACTGTTACAACAACCAATGCCATTATGGGGTGTTGTTTGTGATGTGGTGGCGGCGGAGCGGCGATTTCAACAAAAAAGAAGAACAATTTATGTGAGAAGGAAATACAAAAACAAGAGACACAAAATAAAGTTGCTGGCCGTTAACATAGCGGCGATTTGGCGGAACCATTTCCGTCAGTCATTTAGAACATGAAAGCGCACATCGTCGAATCATGTTGCAATCGAATTTCAGTAGTCAACAAAGAAGAAATGCATTCCCAATTCAAAATTTTTATAAATAAACGGAGTGGGAGGCCGGCCCAACCCAACGCTTTGGATAGAGGGGGAAATGCCAGTTGGTGCTTCCCCCCACAAAAACAAACCCATCTCCTTAAATGTGACAAATTACTCATGCTGAAACGAGCTTTTGTATATTGTTGGGTGATTGAGTTGACTTTAGTTGTTGTTACTTTTGTTGTTGTTTTAAGTAGTACACATACATACACGCCTGATTTAAATAAAATTACAAAGTCGTATAAAAACGATTGCGCCGCTATGAGTGTGTGTTTCGCAAAAAAAAGTTAAAACAATAATAAACTGGAAGGAGTGGAGCGTTTGGTATTGAATCTGTGTCGATATGGCTAAAATGGCTTTCCTCAAGTACATGCTCGTCGCTCGTAGTATATGTTTTTTTTTTTTTATTCTTTATTGTATATACATATCAGTTGGGTTAAATGATGCATGAGTGAGTCACACCAACATCAACACCCAACTCTTGCCCATTATTCTCTTGGCCTATGCGAGCGGGTGTGATTTAAAAAACAAACAAAAAACCCCGCACTATAAACAACTGACAAAACCAACGACAATGGTGTGGCTACACAAGTTGAGAGAAAATCGCATTTGGAAGAGAAACAAATCATTTGGATGATGACATTAGCCACACACACATACACACACACAGCACCAGAAAGAAGACCAAAACAAATGGTTTGTTTGCTTTTGTGACTTTTGTGGCGAAACGCATATGTGGTATGTATACATAGTGCCCGCCGGCTGATAAGGCCGTCGTATATGTTTTTGGAAAACATTTGCTAATTATATTATTAGATATAATTGAGAGGAACCACTTGAAGATGACAAGGTTTAAAGGAAAACTACTACACACAATACCGGGGAGTAGAGTTTAACAAAAACCAACATGTTTGGATAAAAAATCAAAGGCCATGGAATTGGCAAATTCTCATATAAGAAATGCCATTTGCTTTAGGTAATGGAAAAACATTTATCATAAAATTTATTTAAAATTTGCTGATAAAACAAGTTTCTTACGAAGAGCGGCAAAACAATCTCGTTATTATTGCGAGCGAAAACCAAAATAAATCATGAGTTGTTGGTAAGAGTTTGATCTTAAAGTATTGGGAATTATATGTACCTGACGAAAGAGGCTAAAGTTCGCAAGGTGAAAAAATTGTAACAAGAAGCTGACAAAAGTGTTAATTGAAAGATTCGAGGCAATTTGTAAGTGTCACCTACATAAATGGCGATATTATTTGTTTACAAAATACTTGCATTGGTTATAGGAATCATTGTGATTTAAGAGGGCATCGTTCATTTTATAATTATGAAGTAGACCCTGGACCGTAACGGGGTTGCTCACTTTGGAGTTTGGCGACGATCGCTACCTCCACATACAGAAATGTGGCTACAACAAAACTTGTTTTTATAATTCAGGTGTGTTCTGTGTTTCACCTCACTCCATTACCATCAGCCAACACACAGGGGTTGTCCCCTATTAATGTAGTGCATTGCGTTGGCGAAAGGAAATTAGCAATTGGAAAGGGGGGGAAAGGATGTAGTGCTTATTGACATTTGGATGTCAAAGTGGGTGGGAAACCATTAGCCGAAAATCGATTCCACATACGAACGGTACGGGCGATATAAGAATTCCCTCTACAATGCTTTGTGCGGTCCGCTGACCAATCAATTACAAACGGGTTTGAGTTACTGGAATGTCTAGTATCCCTGACATACGTCCTTACATCAGGAATTAGATGACGAAAGTACCGATAGAACAGCGCTAAACAAACCACATTGTGACAATGATCAAGGGAGGCAATAGAGTTGGATACATCACTGTCCCCAATCAAAGCCATAGCTCTCCTCTGTACACGGTCTAGTAGCTCCAGGGATGATTTTGAAGCTCCAGCCCATACATGTTAGTTGTACTTCATTATTGGCCTTATAAAAGTGGTGTAGATGTTAAGAAGATAAGACGGAGTGAAGTTATTCTTACACCGTTTAAGGAAGCCTAAACACTTGAATGCTTCTTTCGATACTTCAAATACATGTTTAGCCCAACGGACATCACTTTGTATTTTCATGCTCAGAACATCAAGAACTTCCGATTGGTCAACACCTATTCCGTTGATAGAGACAAAGATGATCGTAATGGGTCAGCGAATCGTTTTTCTGGGCATTCAGTAGTGAGAGCGGCAGCTCCATCACATCTAGAAGAGGCCCCCTGAACATATCAAATTACCTAGTCTTTTGGTAGCATACTACAATATATGCATACTCTGAACGGCCGCACACCGTGATGAAAACGTCATCCTCTTAGCCAATAAACTTTAAGTGTCTTTTTCAAATGACCTGAAAATCCGACAGATATCCAAGAGTCAAAGAGGGGTACATAACCCCTACTTGTGGTGAGCTGGAACAGGGTGGCCATTGGTTATTTAAAGGCGCCAATAACTCGGCTTGTCATTTCGAGCATCATAGGCACTCAGTATTTGTGCAACAGTCAGTGACGCCCGGTCTCTCACTGAGACTCTCCGCTCGATACCGCTGATTGTCCGCCACTGCCGTTGCAGTAACTCCGTGTGGAGCATTCCACTATCCGTAACCTGTGGACGCGCCCGGTTTTAACATCAGACCTTAATGTTCCAACCAGTTTTGTGGGTAAAGCCTCCGGAGCTAATTGGAATTTTAAACATTTTTAATTATGCATTTTCTTGCTTGACACTCAAAAATGAACAAAACTTCTTTCTTGTTACTCTGATTGGTCGAAGCAAATTTGCCGAAAATTTTAAATGTCAGGGCGAACCGAATTTTCTTCGCGCTGTTTACAAATTTTGACATATCAAGTTCCCAAAAAAAAATGCTTTGTATGGTACAATAAAGATAGTCTTGCCACTGTTCCTCAAGAGGGTGTTAGTGCAAAAAAAGTCGAAAAATTGAAATTGAAAGCCATTCATAAATGGTTTACATCGGTTTACTCATCTCCAAGTTTGATATTGTTGCACTGTATATGTAAGGAAAGGAAAAAGTCGGGCGGTGCCGACTTCATAATACCCTTCACCTACCATATAAATACCAAGTAGGAGCTATATCCAATTCTGAAGCAATTTTGATTGACCTCGTCGGATGTTTTCAGATGAGTTATTAAACAATCCGCATCAAATTTCGAGCAAAGCAAATATGTTGCAAATGGAATAACTACAGTTGACAAATGACAACAAATTACCCAAAATCTGACGAAAATATATGATGAACCGATTTCGACCAAACTTAATGGGTAATGTGGAAGTTGTCGAGGAAAGCGTTGTACAAAATTGGGAAAATTTGGGAAGATTTGACAATAAATGCGCTTGCAGTGGTTCTGGCAATAAAATGGTCTAACAAATGACCATTTTATTGCTGTATTACTGCAAATCGGAAGAACATATATATGGGAGCTATATCCAAATCTGAACCGATTTCTAAGTTATATCGAGAGTAATAGGGAAATCCTTCCTGCCAAATTTCGAGAGAATCGGTTTACAAATGACCATTTTATTGCTGTATTACTGCAAATCGGACGGCATATATATGGGAGCTATATTTCAAGTTGAACCGATTTTTTTGAAATACACCAGTAATATTGGGAGCCAAGAGAAAATCCTTCCTACCAAATTTCAAGAGAACCGGTCAAGAAATTACCATTTTATGGCTGTATTACTGCAAATCGGACGAACATATATAAGAGAGCTGTATCTAAATCTGAACCGGTTTTAATAAAATATATCCCTTATATCGAGAGTCATAAGAAAATCCTTCCTGCCGAATTTGGAGAGAATCGGTTAACAAATTACCATTTATTGCCGTATTACTGCAAATCTATGTCTAACTATGTCCAAATCTTAATCGATATTTCCAATTTCAATAGGCTTTGTCTCTAGGCCAAAAAACATGAAAATTGCGACCTGTAGTTTGTACACAAATTAACATGGACAGACGGACATAACTAAATCAAATCAGAAAGTGATTCTGAGTCGATCGGTATACTTATCAATCACTTCCTTTTGGGTGTTACAAACAAATGCTCAAAGTTGTAATACCCTGTACCACAGTAGTGGTGTAGAATCAAAATAATTAAGTAAAATAAAAAGTGATAACCTAAAATTTTTATTCCCAATATTTGATTCATATTACCACCAAATGACCCCAAGGCAAAAATGTTGTTCCTCTTTATGGAAAAATCTAGCAACAAAATTGCAAATTGCAATTTTGCCCATAAGCATGTAAAACTGTGGAAAAGCGAAAGGGTCGGCAGGACGATTACAATTTTATGGGGTTATCTGGATTGTGAAAAGACGAGGCTATTGCTGAAAGAAAGCAAGCAGGAGGTCCGTAAAGCATTCGGTATCATAACAGGACACATGAGACTTTGAGCCGCAACCTCTTTTCAACCTAACCTACCCAAAGAAAAATTCCCCAATTGGGGAGAATTTGTGGAGAAATTTAAAATACTGGCAACACCATTTATATACACGCATTCTATCTGTTGGCACATGAATTAAAATCAGCTGATCGGAGCATACGTTTATATTAAATATGGCTAATATTTTTCGAAAATTGCAAACAATAATATAGGCACAAAAAATTCTTTCTGAGTAGATTCATATCGTTTTCCTTCCATTGCAAAGTTGTTCGCCACATGGCAACAGTAATTGCAAATGCAATTCTTTTTGCACAAAGAAATAACGGCCTAATTACTTTAAAGATACTTCTTACTATTTGACCTACGGCATATTCAGGCTGTTCAGGCTTAAAATGGTTTTATGGAATTACAAAGTGCGTGCACTTTTGCTGAATAAAAATATTTTCCCTGCGAAACTTGGAATCTAATGATACATTCAAGGGTCAAGAATGCGGGGAATTTACTTTCCACTGGCTGCATGAATACATAATGTAGAGAATACCGGGGAGCTAGGTATGAGAGCTATGGAGAAGAAGTTTTACAAAGACAATTGGGCAGCATCTCAGGAACTGAAACTGGATATAAACAGATATTTAGGCAGAAAAAGACGTTGCTTGCACTGCAATTCAATTTGTAGATCCTAAAACAAGTCAAACTTTCCTGTTGACTATTTTCTCTATGAATCATTGTAATGGAGTGCCCCCTTTGACTACCACAGTTTTGAGGCACAATTTCGCGGAAGAATTCCAATATCGGTTAGCCATGGATTGGGGCATACAATGAGGAGCTTATCGATAAGGTTGCTCCTCTATTCTAATGTTATTCATACACGGAGTTTGCACATATTTATATCGAAAATTAGGAGACGAACATTTTGCATGCTATTTTTGCGCATAGTAAAAGGGTGGGAAACCCACATACTTTAACATATGTGGTCCGTCTACGTCTCTAAAGGAGATTCAGAAACATTTGCCGCTATTCCTTGGTTGCGTTTGTGAAAGTATGGTAATACTTAATTATCATTTTGATCTTGCTCTGTGGCTGCTGCCAACATAAGTTAAGCCAACGATTTAAAATGTGCTCAACAGAATGTTAATCAAAGCAACAAATGCAAATTTGCCTATGAACAATTCATCAAGGAACAGGGGCAAACTTCTCACATATCAGTAAAAACTTTTTATAGCCGTACTGCGACTTTTTAGTGCCGTACTGCGACACCCCTTTGGGGAAACGTTTTTAGATGGCCTAGTACCTCATAAATGTTGCCAGCATTAGGAGGGGATAAACACCGCAGAAAACATTTTGTTTCAGTCAATTTGGCTGCCGGTGCCCTTACAATGCTGCCTTAGACTAATGTAATGCCTTTTAAACGTTTTATACAATTAAGAGCTGAGCTCCTGAAATTGAACATATTTCTGGAGATCAGCTAGACTTTTACACAGCGATTCTACAAATACCAATTGAATGAAATAGCCTTCGAATCGCCTGCTAGCCTGAAAAATGCTATCAATATTTTTGGCATTTTTTAAAAGTGATTAACCTCTACATCAAATCATTTATTTTTCCCATAGATCAATGTTCACAGGTACTCTCACGTTGCCCTCTTGTTGTAAACATTCATTGGGGTATACAAACAATTCGTGATGTAAACAACAAATGTTTTCATCATTCAAGCAATTAAAAAAAACGTGAGTTCATGGAAAAACCAAATATGACGAAATGAAAGATTTTCCAAAACAAAAGAATCCAAAAGAACATATAAACACAAGACATTGTCTATAGATAAAATAGCAAAAAGATCCATGTCTCATCATTTCCAAACAATATTGGGGCATAAAAATAAATAATAAATATTTTGAAGGAAGCAAGTCATAAAAACAAGAAACTTTGTTCATATTATAAACAAAAGGAAGTGAAATATGTAAAAAGCAAAATAGATAAACGTATGGCGAATGGCCTTAACGAACTCAATAGCAATGGCAATAGCAAAAGCGGCATGGTGAGTTCATCATCAACAGTTTGAGAGACTAGTAGGATGTAGAAAAAGTCAAATGAGTACAAAATATTAAAAAAAAGTAGATTACTCGGGCAATTATTAACAATTAAAAGCTTAAAGTGTTTATAATTGGCCAACCACCGAACAAATTCATACTAGTATAGACAATAAAGAATGTGTACGATAAACATTTTCAAAACTAAACAAACTCCTAATGATTTTTGGTTTTTTGTTTCTTATCATCAATAATTCTTGAAATATCTGACGTAGCAAAAACCAAAAATATTCAAGATATGACTGAATGTTATCTTAATAGACGTTTGCTAAAATTTAATGACAAGGCTTTAATTGTACTTATCTGTAGCAATAAATAAGCGTACAGCTGAATTATATAATTATTCCAAAAACATAACTTTGTTGTATTTGCACTATGGCATTGTTGTGTGCGATGATGACATATGAAGCAGAAAAAAATCCAAAAACTCTCATATGGCAACACCTTGTAATCAGCGAAATACTAACCAAGGGCAGAAATACAACTCTGCTTTTGTTTTTGCTAAACGGCGCTTGAGACGCCAACGTCGACGCAGAGAAAGCAACAACAAAGAGTACTGCGTCGGCAGACCTCCACAATTCAATGGCTGTGTTTTTATTTTAATGGATTTGACAAAAAACACACAGCCATATCACACACAGATAAACGCGAACGATACACACCAAAAGCCGCAATTTGGAAAGCATTTTTGGATTAGTTCAAGCAAAAACACACACAGTGCAATAAAAGTGAAATTTTTTCCACATCTATTTCAAGTTTTCACCAAAGGTAGGTAGTAAATTATGGCCTAGTGTTTCAAGGGGGTTTGGTTTTAGGGGTTGCAGCAACTATTTTCTCTTGTTTTTGTATTCCTATTTTTTTTTTTTGTTAAAATCCACGATCCTTTACTCACTCAACAAAAATGCTTACTTTGGATTTAATTTTTCTGTATTAGAACGAACGTAGATTTTGTTACTGCTCACTTCTCTTTTTGGCAAAGTATTTTCGTTGAAATATGTAAGGTCAAATCCGGCCAGCGACCAGAGTTTGTGTGGTGCGTTGAACGCGAAAAAAAACGTTTTTAGTCTCACATAAAAATACTGAATGAAGCAACAAGTTCCAGCCAGTCTTTTCAGTGTGTTTCTTTCTTATATATATTACAACAGCGCCCCTCAGCCAACAACAAACAGTTCACAAACACTCTCTCTCACACACAAATGTGTCTCACTCAGTCAATTGAGCAGCAGAGTAACAACAAATCGACAGCAACAAGAAAAAAAATAATTTCAGCGATGCTTCTTCTCTTTTCAAATATTTTCTATATGAAATCATAAAAAAAGCGAATTCTTGCACGAGAAGTGTTAAAAACAACAATAACTCTTTGTATTTTCTATATATATAGGGTGTTTTTTTTTATTTTCGTTAGATGATCACTTTTTTCTATAGAAGGGGCGTTGTTGCTTCACAGATATATTTTCTCTTCAATATTTGGCCAAATATATGAATTTTGCATTTATTTACAGCGTATATCACATTCACATTTAGTAATATTGTTTTATTTTCTGTTGGATTTTGGAATTTTGTTAACAATTTAATTACTACAAAAACCAAAACGCGGACAGTGGACAGCTGTGTTTCGAGTTGTTTGCGTCGATGAAAATTTCGTTATAAAATGACAGGCGCTCTTTGATAACCAGCTTGCCGAGACGGCATTCACAATTCGAGTGTGTGTGTGTATGCATGGTTTTGAGAGGAGAGAGAGAGAGTAATTTTATTAACGTAATATAGCTGTCCTATTCTAATACACATGCATGGGCAGCATATACACAATGTAAATTATTATCAATGCTGTCTTCTTTGTCTCTGCCAGCAAGCTAAAAAGCGAAGTTACCAGATTGAAATTAACATTGAAATGAAATGGCATGTTGCCGTATGTGTGCAATGCGTTATAGTCCGTTATGATCATACATGAGGCAAAGCGGTTTGTTTGGAATCAGTTGTCACTTAATTTTATTTAAATCGGAAATTGAGGTTGTTATGATTTGTCATTTTACTATTAGGTTTCGGCATGGATTTAGTAAGATGTTAGATGATATATTCTTCAAATATTATTTCAAAGAATTTGTAAACCGAAAGTTCATCAATGTATTTGTATTTAAAAAATATAAATTAATTTAATTTTATTTAAAAAAAAATTAACGCACTTTCTGTTCTGCTTTGGGATTAGTTTCAAAACTTTAACACAAATATTGCAGTGTTATTTTTTTCTGTTGTATATGTTTACGGTTTATATGTTACCAGCCTCAAAAATCTAACGTTTGATGGCAAATGACAGTTAAGTTGCCATCTCAGAGATAATCAAAACATATGGGTCAATTGATCATTAAATGACAATAGGTCATTATCTGGACAATTTGCCGCATTTGTTAACCTCCAAATTCTTCGCTAACGTACAAGTGACATAATAACATATCGACAGGAAAGATTTTAACTATCACACGCATATCCATAGTCTCTAAAAATATTTGGAACTCATTAAAATGCCTAAAAATCCCTCAAAATAAACTTCACAGATCACAAATTCAATGGGAAAACAAAAATAAACTTTTCCACATTAGTTTGTATTTGTAACATAATCATAGCTTTTTTGTTGTTGTTTTAGACTATCTCCAACGAAAAACGGTAGAGGAACAATACAATTTACATATAAATAAAGTTGAATAACACAACAGCGAAAGGTGGCCACAGCATCAACGCCACTGTTTTATAAGAGCAGTAGCAATATATTGAAAATAAAAAAAAACTAATGATTGTTAAATTGATACAATTACAAAATTGTGTGAAAACCCCTTCTACACATAGACAGCAGTTTTAAAGCACTTCCTGGTGTAAATTTTATTCATTTTTTGTAGTACAATTTCTGCCATTAGTGGCCAGTATAAATCCATAATTAAATATAAATATAGAATATATAGATTCTCGTTGCTTGAGGTGATGTTTTGTGCGTTTTGCATGGCCCGATGACTGAATAGAGATGCCAATTGAGATTTAGATTTTGGCAACACAAATACAGTACTTAAGGGGTGCTTCACACTATGAGAAAACTATACGGTTATAAGGGATTCCGGTATGTTTACACTATAGGCATTGTTCAAGTATTCTTTCAGTGATACGAGTAGTAATAATTGAACTTTTATTTTTTCTTAAACACATTCACCGTTTCTTTCTTGAATTTTCATATTCACTCCAAAAGTCAGCTACGCACTGACATCTCTATGAGTAATTTAGTTGTTGGCTTCATGTTTTTCAACTACCAAATTATAATTTAATTAAAAGTAATATTTGTTGCCACAAACAATTTAGCAATCGACGAGCTTCCAAAGTGCACAACGTAATTAAATTGTGGCCTCTTTCCCCTTAGCCTATGACCACAAAACAAAAAAAAAAAAAAACAATAACCGTATACTCAGACTCCCAGACTCCATGGACTAATAGGCCAACAAAGCCTCAATAGGTTGCGAGAGAGAACGACCGCAATGCGGAGAGGTGTCAATGTAAATGGCCCTTTTATTTGTGGTTAAGTCGATTTTAGCCAATTGCCATAGCATTGAACTCGGCCTAGCGTACGCAGTCATCAAAAGCCATGCAGTTAAATAACCAGTCTATCCAAAGGCCCAAAACGTCTCGGCTTAACAAACCAGCTAGCTAATCCAATAAATGTTTTTCCATTGTTGCTGCTGATGGTTTTCCTTATTAGTGAAGGAGCACTAACATTAATGGTAGTATTCATTTTTTTTTCTTTGCAAAGCATGCCAGGCATTTCTGCTGGGGGGAAAACATAAAATACCAAAGCAACCAAGACATTGTCGGGGCCGTTGTTGTTGTCGCTGTGTTTTTCACATGTATTGAATTTTAATTAATTTAAGTATATTGAATTTCTTAGGTTACTGCTGAAGTAGCAGCAACGACTGAGGCGTCTGCTCTTCTGGCTATAGCCCCAATAAAAACCAACAAACCAATTTTGTATATTATTTTGCGAGTTCGTGTGCAAATTTCATTAGAAAAGCCCTCTACTATGCATAAGAACCTGAAAGAGAACCAATATGTTGCTATTCAACATTGTGGCAATAAATCTGTTATTCTTGAAAGGTAGCCGGTACTTTTGGCTATGCACATGTCGTGGTTGTCGTCATTGTTATTCCGAATCACAGTTCAACACCTTGAAGGTGTTTGTCAAACACAAAAATTCCTAATAGTTTTATTTTTAGACAATTGCTACCTTTGTGGTTCATTGATCTGAAAGAAATATCTTTGACTAGAACTTCGAGGTAACATGCATCAAATAGCATGTTTCATCCCGGCACGGCATAGCTGTGAGCACCACACAGGCTGGAACATTGAGGTCCGATCTGTTTGGTGTTCATTGCTGTCACGAGAAGCTTAGCTGCGAGCTAGCGGGCTCATCCATAGGTTGCGGATAGTGGAATGCTCCATGCAGAGTAGCTGCAGGGACAGTCGCGGACAATCAGCGGTATCGAGCGCAGAGTCTCAGTGACAGGCCGGCGGCATCGGTACAAATACTGAGTGTCTATGATGTTCGATATGACTAGGCGAGTTATTGACGGCTTCAAATAACCAACGGCCATCCTGTTCCCGCGGAGATAGGTTCGGCGCAAGCTTGCTGAGATAGTAGCTTGGCAAAGATCGCCACATTTACATGAAAATGTAGCTACAACAACATGTTTCATTTTTGTTGAAGAGCAATTGTGGAGCCAAGGCGGATTTATAAAGGTGGTCTCACGCGAACAGCTGTTAACAGCCTTCCAGGTTTGACGGTATTAAGATATCAGATATTTGTTTGCATTCTCTTTGTTGTCATCTTCTTTCTCGCATATTCTCTGCTCATGTAGGCACACGTATACACACACGCACACAAATTTCTTTGTGTGTATTGGCAAAAAGTCGATCAGCTTGATGGCAAGGTGGCTGACTACATCATATGATTTGTGGTTGTTGTACAAATGAGACCACCTTTAATAGTTTCACCATGGATAAAAGTATGGCATATAGTAAAGCTTGCCAGATGGTTGGGATTATCCCGACTATTTGAAAAAATTTGGAGAGTTCCGACTTTTAGAGCCTACATCAACCAACCATAAGTATAAATACGAGGTGGTAATATAAAGTACTACAAAACTGTTTTCACTAATAATGCTGTTGGACTGAAACTTGGTGCTATTGTTTTTAATCCCTTCCTATTTTACTTGGGGTAGTCGTACTTTTCACCCATTTTCGTTGAAATCATCCAAATCACTGCCAATTGTGGGCCACACAGGACCAACTTTCGGTATGGCCCCCATGTTACCCCTTGAAAGCACAAAGAGTGTGTTTTTAGCCGATATTCTGTTCGTCTGTCCGCCTTGGTGTCGAAATCGTAATTGCGTTTCTACAAATGAAGCTATTCGCTTGAAATTTTGCAAAGTTACTTCTTAGTATTGGCCACCGTAGCGCAGAGGTTACATGTGCACCAATGACGCTGTACGCTTGGGTTCGAATCCTGGCGAGAACATCAGAACAAAATTGTCAACGGTGGTTATATTCTGGGGAAATTTCTATGGTATTCAGCCTTGTTAAACTTCTCTACCATTTGGACTCGGCTGTAAAAAGAAGGTTTCATATCATATCATATCTATGAGCCTTTTTAGTACGTCTCTGGATGTGACACTTCCTATTTTTGACCTTGTCGCATAACTAAATTATTCTTTTCCTCCTAAGCAGACAGATCTCAATCTTCTCTGGGTCTACATTCAAGTGATGGCGAAAACATCAGAAACAAATTGTCGGCGGTGGTTCAAAACCCTCCTCAGTCATGAACAGTTGTAGACATATAAACAGAAAGATCTGTGTTCTCTGAGTCTACATTCAGGTTCTTAGGTGATTCGGATTCTGACTAGTTCAAAACCTCGCTCAGTCATGAACGGTAGTAGACTGGAGTGGTTATAAAATCAACCCTGTGACATGCCCTGAGTTGTGAGGTATTATGGCAGGTTAACACTTTTCTCCAAAGAGGTGTCTTACTGTGGCACGCCGTTCGGGCTCGGCTATAGTAGTAGTAGTAGTAGTAAGGTATCTTTATTCAGATAAATTCGAGAGCTTAATACAATTTACATTATTTTACATTTCTAAATTTTGTGAATATTAGTCTGAAAAAAGATTTTACGGCTGTGACAATGTTGTCGTGAGCCGGTGCTAGTAACATTACATAATTCATAATATTATCGATATTCATTTATTATAAGTTTACGATATTGAGTCGCAGACTTCAGGTATGAGATAAGTTTTGGCCAGTCATCTATTTGGTTTCCATCAAGTATTTCAATAATTTCGGTATGCGTTAGGAATGGTTTTCCAAACACTCGATCTCTGATTTCTCTCAGAATAGGACAGTTTCCAAGGAAGTGATTTAGGTTTTCCAGCTCCCGGAGATTGCAGAGTGTGCATAGTGCGTTTTCTTCAGTAGCTCCGTTTGTACTGCCGTTTAAATAAATCAAATCGCATCTAGCTTTTAAAATCCATGTTATCTCCGATTGAGTATAGCAGCCATTCATGTACGATAGGCAGCGTGTATAATCTAGATATTTGTATATCCTAGTGTCACTTTCTCTTGCCCTTTCAATATTACTGAGTTTACTTGCTTTCTTCAGTTTTAAAGTAAGGCGCATAAAGGTTGATAGCCAGGTGTGTTCCGGTGTGTCGTTGGTAATTGGAGTTTCCTCCATTTCCACCAATTGATCGTTAATTGACTTTGCCCAAAATATATTTTTTGATAATATTAATTTGGTTAGAAAATTTGGTAAACGATTACTATCGTATTTAAACATCGTGCTATATATATAGTTAAGATGCAATTGTAAGGTATACATATGGCCGCTTTCCACGTTCGTTTCAATGTCTATTGCATAATTTGGGGTGCTTTCTGGTAACTTCAGGATTCGCTTCAGGAAGTATCTTTGTAGCTTGTCCACTTCGTCAAAGCATCCAAATCCCCAAACTTGGGCTGCATATCCTTGAATTGACCGACAAACTGCTTGAAAAAGTTTCCATTTCATTTCAAGGTTTATATTATTTTTTTGAAGGAAGTTTTTCCACGTAGAATTTATCGCCGCTTTTGCTTGTGTAATTCGACTACTGACATGTCGCTTAAAGCTTAGTCTTGGGGTCAGTACAACTCCAAGGTATGTATATTCGGAGACAATCTCAATCTCTTGTCCTTTGTAGAACCATTTTTCCCTGTCTGACAATCGCCCTCCATTTCTGAAAACCATTATCTTTGACTTGGACATATTTAGTTCCATATTCCATAGTTTGCAGTATTCTTCCAGGTTGATGATCATGTTTTGAAGGGAATTTATGTCACCCGACAATATTACAATATCGTCCGCGTACATTAATACACGAACGTTTTTTCCTTCTACATCAATACCTCCTTCTAGATGTTCATGCAGGTCATTTAGGTATAAAGCAAAGAGAAGTGGCGAAAGAAGGCAGCCTTGTTTAACACCAGACACTGTTTCGAAATCCTGTGAGAGTTCTTCTCCGTTCCATATTGTGCATTTTGTGTTTTGGTAAATGGCTTCTATCATATTTATAAATTTGGATGAGACTCGGTTAAGATAAAGCTTGTATATCAATGATTTTCTGCAGACCTTGTCGAAAGCTGCTCGGAAGTCAACAAAAAATGCATAGACTTTCTTCTTTTCCGCTAATTTTAAACTTACTATTGCAACTATGTTGTACACATTGTCCGCTGTGCAGTAATTTTTCCGGAACCCTGCCTGATATTCTTCCATTATTTGGTTTTCTTCAACCCATGACGTGAGCCTATAATTCAGGATGCCCATCAGAATTTTTGCAGCTGTGTTCATAAACGATATAGCTCTATAATTACAAGGATCATTTATATTTCCTTTTTTATGAATTGGGTAAATTATAGATCTTATCAGCGACTCATCAATAATGCTGTTGTCATAGAAGTTTGTAAAAACTCGCGCCACTTCAACAAGGAATTGCTCTGATGCGTTCACATAGAACTCATATGGAATCCTGTCGTCACCAGGAGCTTTATGAGGTTTTACTCTACCTAAGACATGTTGTATATCTGTTACTGTGATTTCTCTATCTAGATATGCATCAAAAATTAGCGGTTTCGCGTACTGTATGTCTTGAGACATTTGAGTAGGATTCAGAAGGTCGCAGAAATAGTCTCTGAACATTTCTGGTGTTATAGCGTTTCCAATTCTATGTTCCTTGTTATTAATCTTTTTTGCTAAATTCCACCATTCCTTTGTGCAGTTGGTCCTTTGAATTTTGATAGACAAACGGTCATAATATGCATGCTTAGCCGATAGACAAACTTCTCTTAATTTTTTCTTAGCTTGTATATATTCATTTTTATGCTGTATTGTGTTTGACTTTCGGTATTTATTTAAGCATTTATATGCTTTTCTCTGGGCCCAATAACAACTAAGATTAAACCAAGGATTTTTTTTTTTTAAGAGTGAATGCTTTGGGGGTTTTTTTTCTGATGACGCCTTGATAATGTTATTTAGGTCTTTGATACCAACCACAGTTTCTCGCTCATTAATTCTTTCCAAATTTGCGTTAAGCTTGTTTCGATATATGTTTTTGTTTTGCTGATTCCATATTAATTGCGGGAGTAGGCTTAGCTTGCAATAATTGTGTTGTAAGGAATGTATTTTTAGCTGTAGGGCGATAGGTAAGTGATCTGACCACGGCATTTCCTCTACTCGAAAACTATCAACATTTTCCAAAATGGCGCTGGAGACCGCACAGAGATCAATGACCGAAGAGCCTACCGAATTTATAAATGTGAAATTTCCTTGTTCATCGCCTTCAGTTCGCCCATTCAGAAGAAACAAACCAATGTCATTGCAGTACTCAATGTACGCCTTCCCTTTCCAATCAGCTAATTTGTCTTTAGATTTCCGGATTTCTTTCCCAGCTGAAAACCCGCTTTCGATCTCCATATGGTTGCTTTGCTGCAATTCTCCGATTCTGGCATTGATATCTCCAATTACGATTAGATTAGTATCTTCGAGTTCATGTATATATTTTTTTAAGTTTGCAAATTCATTTGCCCAATTCGCCCCTCTGAGGTAAACTGGAATAAGAGTGATTTCTTCTTGATACCAGCTGATTTTAATAGTTAGTAGTTCATCTTGGCGGTTAAAGGAATATTTCATGCCTTTCTGGATAATTGTCCTCTTAACTCCCAACATTAGACCCCCTATTGCTCGACCAAATCTGGTACATCTTTTTGCATATAACCAACTTATATCATATCCTGGGAAAAATTTTTCGGCATTTTTTGATTTTTCCTCTATGAGGTGTGTTTCTTGGAGCAAAATAACTTCAAAAGACGTCAGGTAATTGAAAAATGTTGGATACAAATATTTATTTTCAAAACCGTGTATATTATAAGAAACTATTTTCAAATTATTTAAACAATTTATTTCTGCAGCTTCTTGTACTGTCCCAGAAGCTGGCGGACTTAGTTTTTTGATCTAGCTTGGTTTAGCATTTGCTCTATGATAGTGGTATTTATTTCATCTGCATAAAGATCAATTAGTATAGCTTCTGCGGGCTTGTTCCCGCTTACAAGAACGTTTTGAGAGTTCCACGAGAACCATTTGTCCATTATTTTCAATTTATCGTCTCTCACGATAACCTTGTGTTTTTTGCTCGCTTGTAATATTTGCTTCTTGAGAGCTAGCATTTTCATTTTGTTTCTGCGCCGACTGGGGTTTAAGTCTCTATAAACCGATACATCTGTGCCTATCAAGTTTCTAGTTGCTCCCAATACTTGCGCGACAGTCATATCCGAATCAAATTCTGCAATAATAGTTTGTTTGCCTTTATATTGGGCAACAGTATGCGCCGTAAGTATTTTTGGTGTTATATGTAGTTTTTCCGTACAGATCTTCAGAACAGAATCAATTGCCGTTTTTTCAAATGTTATACCTTTGAATAGCAATTTGGTGTTTTTAATTTGGTATTCCAGCCACCGTATTGTATTTGCATCTTCTTCTCTGCTGTTCCTTAACTCTTCTATTTCCTGTTTCAGTATGCTGTTTTCAGCTCTAAGGTCTGCCAATTCCGCGTTTGTTGAAGCTATGCCTGATTTGATATCTTCGATATCCTTTTTTGTTGGAAGACTTTCTAATTTTTCCTCTAACAAAGTATTCATGGTTGTTTTCATAATATACATTAGCTCTTCAACATCCATGTTACCTACGGGTTTCTTTGCCATTGTTTCAAATTCAGGAGATGTCTCAGCTAATTTTCTCTTTGTCTGTGGTGTCGAGTTTGCTGTGTATTTATTTTGCATACTCTTTTAAAGGAATAAGTTTAATCCGGCTTTTTCAAAAAACGATCACGTCTGGTAACGCCAATTTATTATTCACAATAATTAATTATCGTGGACATAAACCATAACCTATCTGTCATATAATGAATGCACAGGGTGGCAACACTTTGTTAAGATGACAGATGTCATTCGTTTGTATTGATTTGGTATTTGTTTACTTACTGCCTCGGATAATGTTGTGAAACGGTTAACATTAACAAAAAAAAAAAAAAAAAATATTTTACCACTTTCCAGGCAATTTGTGAAAAAAGATATGAATTTCGACTTTTAATTTGTGAAAGAAACGGTCGTCGCTGGCTATACACACTCCGCACTTTCTCCAACAAGTTCCAGGATCGTAAGTGTTTCTATTGGTAGGATTCTCAGCCTTCAATTTTCCATGTGGACATGGAAAATTGAAGGCTGAGAAATGAGGTCTCTTATCGTTGAGCTTTAACTTGAATCGCACATCACTCTTAATATGTGAGAAGTTTGCCCCTGTTTCTTAATGGAATGTTCATGGTAATTTTTTTCTTAGTGGCGTGGGTCGCTGGGGATTGGGCTATATGGGTTCAGCTTTGAATATGGTTCCTATATAAAATGGTAAAGTCCGTTGTAGTCATATTTGTAATGAGTGTGATTCGTACTGCGTACTGGTCCCATTGCAGGAACGCTTGCATTTGTGAAAGTTCCTTTATGGTTGCAAAAAAAACTTGGTTGCCAAAGAAAACTTGACAATTTTTGGGTCCTATACATTTTGAGATAACTTTCGCCAAAAAATTTGTAAGATTTCTATATTTGCTAGCGATAGTTTGTGTGATTGATAAATATCTTGGCTCACATGTGTTAAGGCTCCAAATTTAGCTTTAAGGTTTACAATGCTCTTTAATCGATCATCTGATTCCTTTTGTAAAATCAGCTGACGAGAGGCTTAAATCCGGATTTAATGAACAGTGAAAACGGGGTTTTAATACGTTGCCAAACAAAAAGTAGGTACAGTAGATGTTAGAATCTTATGGTGATGTTCATACTTTTGGATGGCGAAACAATTAAAGGTGGTCTGATTTGTGCAAAAACCACAAATCATATGGTGGAATCCGCCATCAAGCTGATCGACGTTTTGCCAACTCACACATAGGTGCGTGTATACGTGTGCGTACATGAGCAGAGAATATGCAAGAAAGAAGATGGCAACAAAGAGAATGCAAAAAAAAATCTGCCATCTTAATACCGTCAAACCTGGCTGGCTGTTAACAGCTGTACGCGTGAGATCACCTTTTAAATCCGTCTTGACACTTTGGCAAATTTTTTGAGCTTGTAAGTAAATGCAAATCGTTATAGCCAGGATGTAAAATTTTTTATTTTTCTTTTATTTTGCTGTAAATCTGAATGTCAAAGGCTTGATATCACAGCTGTGATATTTTTCTAAAATCTTAAAAAGATGTTCCATTTGATCCGATATTCCACACATTAGCAACAAAGCAGTGTTTTAATGATAACAAGTAAAAGCGTGCTAAGTTCGGCCGGGCCGACTCTTATATACCCTCCACCATGAATCGCATTTGTCGAGTTCTTTTCCCGGCATCACTTCTTAGGCAAAAAAGGATATAAGAAAAGAGTTGCCCTGCTATTAAAACGATATCAAGATATGGTCCGGTTCGGACCACAATTAAATTATATGTTGGAGACCTGTGTAAAATTTCAGCCAATTCGTATAAGAATTGCGTCCATTGGGGCTCACGAAGTAAAATAGAGAGAACGATTTATATGGGATCTGTATCGGGCTATAGACCGATTCAGACCATAATAAACACGTTTGTTGATGGTCATGAGAGGATCCGTCGTACAAAATTTCAGGCATATCGGATAATAACTGCAACCTCTAGGAGTCAAGAAGTCAAGATCCCAGATCGGTTTATATGGCAGCTATATCAGGTGATGAACCGATTTGAACCTTATTTGACACAGTTGTTGAAAGTAAAAATAAAATGCGTCATGCAAAATTTCAGCCAAATCGGATAGGAATTGCGCCCTCTAGAAGCTCAAGAAGTCAAATCCCCAGATCTGTTTATATGACAGCTATATCAGGTTATCAACCGATTTGAACCATACTTGGCACAGTTGTTGGGAATCATTACAAAACACGTCGTGCGAAATTCCATTTCAATCGGATAAGAATTGCGCCCTCTAGAGGCTCAAGAAGTCAAGACCCAAGATCGGTTTATATGGCAGCTATATCAGGTTATGGACCGATTTGAACCATACTTGGCACAGTTATTGGATATAATAGCAAAACACGTCGTGCAAAATTTCATTTCAATCGGATAAGAATTGCGCACTCTAGAGGCTCAAGAAGTCAAGACCCAAGATCGGTTTATATGGCAGCTATATAAGGTTATGAACCTATTTAAACCATACTTGGCACAATTGTTGGATATCATAACAAAACACGTCGTGCAAAATTTCATCCCAATCGGATAAGAATTGCGCACTCTAGAGGCTCAAGAAGTCAAGACCCAAGATCGGTTTATATGGCAGCTATATCAGGTTATGAACCGATTTCAACCATACTTAGCACAGTTGTTGAATATCATAACAAAACACATCGTGCGAAATTCCATTTCAATCGGATAAGAATTGCGCCCTCTAGAGGCTCAAGAAGTCAAGACCCAAGATCGGTTTATATGGCAGCTATATCAGGTTATGGACCGATTTGAACCATACTTGGCACAGTTATTGGATATAATAGCAAAACACGTCGTGCAAAATTTCATTTCAATCGGATAAGAATTGCGCACTCTAGAGGCTCAAGAAGTCAAGACCCAAGATCGGTTTATATGGCAGCTATATAAGGTTATGAACCGATTTAAACCATACTTGGCACAATTGTTGGATATCATAACAAAACACGTCGTGCAAAATTTCATCCCAATCGGATAAGAATTGCGCACTCTAGAGGCTCAAGAAGTCAAGACCCAAGATCGGTTTATATGGCAGCTATATCAGGTTATGAACCGATTTGAACCATACTTAGCACAGTTGTTGAATATCATAACAAAACACATCGTGCGAAATTCCATTTCAATCGGATAAGAATTGCGCCCTCTAGAGGCTCAAGAAGTCAAGACCCAAGATCGGTTTATATGGCAGCTATATCAGGTTATGGACCGATTTCAACCATACTTGGCACAGTTGTTGGATATTATAAAAAAACACGCCGTACAAAATTTCATTCGAATCGGATAAGAATTGCGCACTCTAGAGGCTCAAGAAGTCAAGACCCAAGATCGGTTTATATGGCAGCTATATCAAAACATGGACCGATATGGCCCATTTACAATACCAACCGACCTACACTAATAAGAAGTATTTGTGCAAAATTTCAAGCGGCTAGCTTTACTCCTTCGGAAGTTAGCGTGCTTTCGACAGACGGACGGACGGACGGACGGACGGACGGACGGACGGACGGACGGACGGACGGACGGACGGACGGACGGACGGACGGACGGACGGACGGACAGACGGACGGACATGGCTAGATCGACATAAAATTTCACGACGATCAAGAATATATATACTTTATGGGGTCTCAGACGAATATTTCGAGTAGTTACAAACAGAATGACGAAATTAGTATACCCCCCATCTTATGGTGGAGGGTATAAAAATATAAATATAAAACACTTTTGTAAAAGATAAGTTGTAAAACAAAGTTTTTTTCTAAAATCAGTTTGACATTTCAATTTACGGCATTTGCCACTCAAGGCATTTTCGTTGGGGGTAGATTTTTGTTGTTGTGCTAATGACGCTACCTCTTTGCCACTCAAGGTATTTTCGTTGGGGGTAGATTTTTGTTGTTGTGCTTATGATACTACCTCTTAGTTGTACCATGCGTTATAGCCATCAATACGCAGTAATGAAAATCTTATGGGTCGTTAACACTTTGCAATTTTTTTGAGATTGTAAGTAAATACAAATCGTTATACCCATCAATGCACACTAATGAAACAATAGTGAATATCTACAATAAAAAAACACAATTAGCAGCATGTGACCGAAACCTTGCCAACTTCTTTGGTCTATTGCAAACTAGTTAACCTTTGCATAGGTTAAGGTTTTATCTTACATTTCAAGCTGCTTTTTGCATACTTCATTTTTTAAAGTTTAAATTTTAACTAATTGTTTTAAAAAACATCTGTTTCTGATTTTGTCAGCCTTAATAAGTTGCATATTATTTTGTATCACCACTTTATTTTTAAAAATCTCATAGAATGGCTTTTTTGCATGTTTTTCTGACCAAGTTTTATTTTGATAAGATTTTATATTTTTTGTTGTTAGTCATTTGAAATCACTTAGCAGGCTTTTGTTTTGTGTGGCTCTATACAATTACTGCCATTCAAATATCAATTAAAAAAACAAATGATTTATATGAACAAGTGTCGAATAAAATAAAACCAAACAGAAAAAACAAACACTAAAATTATGAGATTCTAGCAAATATTTGTTGAATTCAAATTAATTGCTAACCGCGAAATAGCCAAATGCCCTATAGAAAAAAAAAACAATAAAACAAACAAAATATGCACAATCAGCAACTACCGCAAAACAGACGAATAAAACAAACAGGCGTGAATATAAAACTTTTTTTGGCACCATGAATTGCCATGAAAACCAATATTTTGTCAAACCAACAGTTTTTTGTTTTTTTTTTAAAGAAAAATAAAAACGAAAACGATACAAAAAAACCACCTCAAAACATATTTAACCATAAATCAATACAATGTCAAACAAAATACTAAAAATTTCTGAAAAAAAACCTAAATGCATATTAGGAAATTGAACATAAAACGAATAAAGACCATAGCAACAAACATGGCTAAAATATGCCATGAATTTTAATTTTTTTTTCTCCCCTGGAACGGCTGAGAACAACAAGTGCGGGGGTGATTTGTTTATGTTTTCATTAGGTTTTTTTGTTTATTAAAACGACAAATCACAGTTTGTTTGTGAAATTAAAATAAAAATTTGACAACTTTTCTCAATTACCGGGAAATAAGAGAACTTATTTCCTTCCTCTAGAGTGTGTGTTTCCTTTTTGGTCTTTCTTTGTCACTTGTAATAATTCTAGCTATAATTCAATTACACTTGGCCACCAAATAGGGCAGCTAAGACACACATTTGAAAAATATTTTCAATTTCTAAAACCATTTACGTTGCTCCGCAGTTATGAATGGTTGATTGGTTGGTTGTTTGTTTGGTCTTGTCCAGAATTGTGTCACACCACTGACTTTATTTTGTTCCAAAGATGTCCTCATTGGACAATTTGCTATTGACGGGAAACTTTTTATGGCTCGACCGTTACACAATAAGAGAAATTAACCATAATTATGGACATGAAATAGCCAAAGTGCAACCGAACTGAATGGGAAGTGTTCTAATAGTTAACTCTTTGATATCGTTTGATTAATACAAATGTTCATAGACTTTTGAAAGAGTACACTGAGAAAATTAGTTTTCAACATTTCAAAGAAAAATGAGTTATTGTTCACGAAATTGAATCTAAGAGTGTAAGGGAAACAATTTAGAAATATTTCCTAAATTTTTGCTAAAAAAGTTTACGAAGTCTAATTTCGGTGCTCGACCGTGAGCGACACCCGTCTTCCTATTAGCCTATCATGAATTGTGATGATTATTTTGCATATAATAATAAAATAAATGAAAAAATCAGGAAAAAACCCTTTAAACATTTTTAATTACTTTTTGTATCCTTCTTCGTGCCAACAACAAATAAATTCATATACCTGAATACACCCCTTGCAACAATTAGATATGCTTGGTTAATTAATTCATTTCAGTTTAAGAAGAAAAATCAATTCAATTCTTAAGAAAAAAAACTTTAATTGAATAGAATTGAATTGATTTTTTTCTTCTTAAAATGAAATGAATTAATGAATAAGCTGGCAACCCTTTATCCAAATTATATTTACTATCAAGGCGGATTTAAAAATATGGTCTCACGCGAACAGCTGTTAACAGCTGACCAGGTTTGATGGTATTAAGATGACAGATTTTTGTTTGCATTCTCTTTGTGGTTATCTTCTTTCTCGCATATTCTCTGGTCATGTACGCACACAAAATTTCTTCGCGTGTGTTGGCAAAAGTACGATCAGCATGATGACAAGATGGCAGATTGCACCATATGATTTGTGGTTGTTGTACAAATGAGACCAACTTTATTTGATTCGCTATGACTTACTAAAAAGAAAGCTTTCACTCATTCGGATAAAAGGTTCCATTTTCTTATATATTTGTATTACTTTTTTTCACGCTCAAGCGGTAAGAAGCAAACATTACGAATAAAAACAAGTAAGAGCGTGCTTAGTTCGGCCGGACCAAATCGTACATACCCTCCGCCATGGATAGCATTTGTCGAGTTCTTTGCGCGGTATCTCTTTTTAGGCAAACAAAGAATAATGAATAAGAACTGTTATTGTATTGAAGCTATATCAAGTTATTGTCCAAATCGGACCATAAATGAATTGAATGCTGAATATTGAAGAAGTCATTGTGTAATATTTCAGTCCATTCAGATAAGAATTGCGCCTTGTAGGGGCTCAAGAAGCAAATTCGTGAGATCGGTTTATATGGGAGCTGTATCAAGCTATAGATCGATTATGACCATATTAGACACGTATGTTGAAGGTCATGGGAGAAGTCTGCCAAATCTGATGAGAATTGCGCCCTCCAGAGGATTAAGAAATCAAGACCAAAGATCGGTTTATATGGCAGCGCTATCAAAACATGGGCCGATTTGGCCCATTTACAATCCCAACCGATCTACACTAATAAAAAGTATTTGGGCAAAATTTCAAGCGCCTGGTTTTACTCCTTCGAAAGATAGCATTCTTTCGACGGACAGGCTAGATCAATCAAGAATATAAATACTTTATGGCCGAACTCAACGCCTTTTTACTTGTTTTTTTCTGGCTTTACAATTTGGGAGCTGAAATTCTCTACAATCCACTACACACTATCGCTACCAGATTGTACAATTTTCCCCATCAACTGAAAGTTTTTGTTTATTTTTCTAATTTTCTTCCTGTGTACTTTGCGATGTGTGTGTTCTCAACTTTAAGTCCAAATATGGACAACTTCGTGTGACATTTGATGTAACCAATTCAAGTAGTGCTTGGCATACTATATTAAATTACTCTAAGCTATTTTTTCTTTGTTTCTTTCAAACACAGGTATCGCTTACAATCATCAGTTTGTTTGTTTTTATTGCAATCTCTTGAAATTCTAAGGAAATTGTTGCATTTATTACACCAACTGTTCACTTACATAGAATGAATCATGAGAACTTTACTCAAAAGCAGTAGCAAAACAAATTATCGCATTTCTTTTTTTTATCAATCCAAATGTCATTGTTCGCATTGTTAGATTGAAGTGGTTTAAACCAAAGCAAGTTCTTATGAATCACAGAGCACAACAAAAAAGATGTTCGATCCATCCTTAGAAAAACAAGTGGTTTTTTAAGAGAAATTTATTATCATCTGGATTTTTTTTGTACTATAATTATTAAATCTTGAAAAATAAAAATCCCACAGCTGACCACATTCAATGACAATTAAGGAAGATGTGCTTAAGCAAGTATTTTGTATTATCCATTTTTGTAATAATTCAATATTGCTTAAATAGTCTGGAAATGCCTTATGGTAGAATATGCAGTCATTTATCTAGATTTTTTTAAAGTCACTGCGTTGTTTCTAACTAATCCAAATTTAGTTTCTAACTAATCCATATGTATACAACCTGTTATTAATTACCCATATACCAAGCATATAATTTGGAAAGCTTTATTTTTTATTTAAATTCTATGTTTTTATTTAATGATCTGCTACAATTTAAGAATTTAATTTGTTCTCATTTTTCTTAAATAATTATAATGTTGTGGACACACTTCTTCTATGTCACACTAATGAAACCATCAATTTATGTTAATTTTTGTGTTAATGATGATAGAGACATAAATACCTTAACAAACACTCGAAATTAAAGATAAGTTAAAAGTTTGAAAGAAATGACATACGTTTTAATTGCTGCGTTTTTTTTAGCACTATAGTGCATATCACGAATAATCGATTATTATTATCTGTTATCGCATGACAATAATACTCAAAACTATACAAGTCAACTTTGCGCTGAAATTCGCTCCAGAACATCGACTTGCACTGGATATGACTATCGGACTTGCACTGGATAGAAATAAAATAAAACAGTTTTATAGTAGTTTTATTTGACAGTTCTATAAAGAAAGTCTGTCAAATAAGCCTACTTTAACGGTATTTAAGTTTTGTGAATACGGGCACAAATGTTAGAGGTTTAGTTATGGACTTTCAGTTCCAGTTAGTTTTAATATGTCAATTAAGATATGGCAACACTATATTTTGTTTAAATGTTTACACGTGCTGATTACTTGTGCAAATTGTTCTCATATATCGATAACATGCAGTAACAGTAATTTTTTGGTGTTTTTGAACGAAAGCAATTTACACCAAAGCGAATTGTAGTAAATGTTAAACAATTCTTACGGTATTAGTAAAATATACCTATTTCGATGACGCATGACATAATTATCAGATAGTGTACCGTAAACAGCTGAGTACACTTTTTTCTCGCGAAGTGCACTATCTGTAAACGAGTTTTGGTTGTGTGCGTATGTATTATAGTTAAGAACCATACAGACAACAAGAAATGGCGCGAACAAGTTATATACACAGAATCAGAGTTGCACTTAACGCTGATTGTGACTGATAGTGCACTCAATATTTTGTTGTTGGGCACTGCCACTACATGTAAATGAATATATCTTGCGATGACGTTACCGGGAAAAGTACTGGACAAATGCGATTCATGGTGGAGGGTATACAAGATGTGGCCCGGCCGAACTTTGCACGCTTTTACTTGTTTTGTATTATTTTAAGAAAATAAGTTGAGCAATTCCGAATTTCAACTAAAATTTAAAAAAACCCTAGTAAAAAATCATCAATCATCAAACCGAATTTCAAAAACCACCGGTTTTTGACAACCCTAGATGCAAGGTATAAAAAATCGCCACTTTAAATAATGATTTTAGTAATACATAACTTTTTTTAAAGGACTTGATTTATTTGTGATCTGTCCAGTGCTGGTCAAATTTATTAGAAATGAACTCGATTTTAGATTAATCACGAGTTATCGATTAGTTCGTTCAATGCCATATGACTCATTAATGTCATATGGCAATAAACGAACATATCGATAACTCGTAATTACTTTGAAATTACTGTCCAAAAATGCAAATAATAGCCCAATGTTGCTATAAGACAGTACAGTGTTTATCAACTTTAATCGAGAACTTCAATAATTCTTAACACACCTAAAAAATATAATATAACTTGGGTAGACAAATTGTTATCGATTATTTTCCAGCCGAATAAATTAAGCTTCTACAAATTATTCATTCAACCGTTTTCGGTGGCTACTCCAAAGTTATTGTAGACTTCTATTTCGAATTTATAATAAGTCTATTATAATTTGTAGGCCCACTTTGAAATTTATGAGCTTTTTAATGTCTTAATTAGGCTCAATAAATACATATTCAGAACACTTCATAATTAAATTTTATTTGTCACCAAACAAAAATTTAAATAAAAATATTGTTTATCAAATTGAAGGTTATTTGCATTAAAATTTTTTCCTACGCTAAAAAAAAAATAAATTAGAATTTTTGGTGTAAACAATTGTTTAGTTTGGCAGCAGCGTTGCTGACAACCGCAAGCTGACACCACTTGGTAGAGAAGTTTTAACATGGCTGGATACCTCACTAGTGTAGACGGAATTAATAAGGCAACCGTTTATGTTTTTTTTTTTGTTATCACGCCACGATTTTAACCTATACTTTCGGCTATACATAACTAGACATGATGACCTCTGCGCTACGGTGGCTTCCAATATATACTACCAACTAGGTTTAAATTTGGATCCAAAATTGAAAGGTCGATCTAGCCATGTCCGTCCGTCCGTCTGTCGAAAGCACGCTAATATTCGAAGGAGCTAAGCTAGGCGTTTGAAATTTTGCACAAATACTTCTTATTAGTGTAGGTCGGTGGTATTGCAAATGGGCCAAATCAGTCAAAGTTTTGATATAGCTGCCATATAAACCGATCTTGGGTCTTGACTTCTAGAGGGAGCAATTCTGATCCGATTTGGCTGAAATTTTGCACGTGGCGTTTTGGTATCACAACTCTGCCAAGTATGGTCTAAATCGGTTGATAACCTGATGTAGCTGCATTATAAAACGACCTTGGGTCTTAACTTCTAGAGCTTCTCAAGGGCTGAAATTTTGCATGATTGCATGTTATGGTATGACTAATTGACCAATAACTGTCCTAAGTGTAGTCTAAATCAGTCCATAACCTGATATAGCCGTCATATAAACCGATCTCTTGATTAGAATTCTGGAGCCTCTAGAGGGCGCAATTCTTATTCGATTTGGATGAAATTTTCCATGAAGTGTTTTGTTATGACTTCCAACAACTGTTTCAAGTATCTCACGATTAGACTTAGGCTCAGGCTTCTAGAGGGCGCAATTCTTATCCAATATGGTTAAAATATTGCATATGTCATTTTTGTATGATTTTCAACAACTGTTCCATGTATGGTTTAAACCGCTTTATTACCTGATATAGCTCCCATATAAACTGATCTCGCAGTTTGAATTTTTGAGTCTCTAGAGGTGGTGTTTTTCTTGAACTTGACAAATGCGATCCATGGTGGAGGGTATAAAAGATTTGGCCCGGCCGAACTTAGCACGTTTTTTACTTGTTTCACATTAATTTAGTGCCATTTGGTATTAATTCAATACCAGAGGAATGAGACTATTAGGAATTAACGGCGTCACTTGTACAGTCTTGTCATTGGTATTAAAACCATATTAGTTTGGTACAAAAGCCAATAATAGTTTGCTGCAGGATTCACTGAATAAGGTTAAGCCAAGCGTTTAGCCGACATACATTTTTTTTAATTTTTGGCAGTATTTGGCATTGAGGATGTCAACTTGTTCTCTTTTTACATTCATCCTTTGTTTACGTTTTCTACTATTTGATGACACTTTCAATCGACAATTTGACATCCTTAATGATGTTGGCCCTTGTTCCTTAGTGGAATTTTCATGGACAAAATTTGCAATGATGTTCATGGAGCCTATCCACTTTATGTTTTCGCAAGTGACCTAACCTTCTATTAGTGAGTCCTGAGTTTGATATTAGAAGCAAACTCTGTTTAGTAAAAAATATTATATCAAACGGTAATTATTTTTTTATATTTCATTTATAACAGGCGGTACGTTTTTTGATATCGTATGGGGTTGGTACACTATCAATACCATATGATATCGAAATAAAACCAATTGGTGATAATTTTTCTTTCAGTTCAAAGACCGGCCTAGTCGTATGCCTTCTCTAAGACCTTTACGGTCTTTCAGCAGAGTTGATTTGGATTTTGACCCTTGAATTATGGTATAATAACCTAAAGTACCATATCCAGTTTTAAGTTCCTGCGCACTAGCTTATTTGTAGTACAATAATACCTCGATTTACAACGTACCGGCTAACTTCGTTTGGATTTTCGTCGCCAAAAAAAATTGTTTCTAGTAACTTCTTTTAACGTCGTCATTCGATTTACCTTGTCTCAGTAGTTTAAATAACGAAATGGCCGCCATTCGATTAACGTCGTCTCAGTAGTTTCAAAGAAGAAATCGGTCATTGTGCTTTGTTGTTTATACTCTTAAGGAACTGAAGCCCCAGGTTTAACTACTACAAATTTTTTTCAACAAATTCGTGTTTTCGTCAAAATTTTCTTTAATTTTAGAACCGCACTGCGACATTTCAATTAGGTGTGGAGAGAGTCTTTTAGGGTCCACTGACCCAAATCAGAAAGAAAAACCACTCATATTCGTGTTCCTGGGGTCATTTTACGGAGATATTTTTGGGATTTTTATAGTGAACTGCACTTTTGCCATGGACTTGCTGAAACTCAACCAATTAAATTGGAGTTTTGACGTATAAGTTATTTGAATTTCGATTTACGTTGCGAGTTTATGGAATCAATAATAGCGTATATCGATGTATTACTGTATTCACTCATGGATATTGAGATAAGATAGTCTTGTGGTGCGCCATGCATTATTCTTTATTCTTACTACAGTTTATTAATCTATTTCTTAGCATGTGGTTTATCTAGTGTATAAAAGTCCGATCCAATTATTCAAACTTAGTTAATCTAAATTTAAAGGTAATTTAAAAAATTACTGTTATCGCCGCAATTAATGATCATACAACTTCTGTTAGATTTTCGATAAATTCAACACTTATCTGTAATTCTTCCTCAAATAGCATTATTAGCAATTCGATATGGTTGTTAAATAAATGTTATTAGTAAAACATGTCACGATTTTTCTTCAGTTTAGAAATTCCAAAGTATTCCCCCTTCTTTTGCTTGGGCTTGACATACATCTACGTCATTCAGGTAAATCGTTGAATTGGGCTTTGTTATACAACCAACAAGTTGTCAAACAAGATTTTAAGTTTATTTTGTATTGGTATGCTTTTTTTTAATTTATAAATTTCTCCGGCTGAGATTCTCGTTGAGGCTTTGGGGGGAGGGCTTTTATGAAATTCTCAGAAAATTCTTGTTTTGTATATTGTATCATGCATCACCCATCAATACTTTTACTAACCAAACTGATGAATCATGAGTTAACCATTATTCATTAGCGCCATTATCATTATGAGCAGCATCAACCACAACATACCAATGGAAACATTATTATGGTTGTTTTTAAATTTACAACATTTTCTTGGTAATTGTTGCGTTATATAAGGCAATGGACCACAAAGAGTATATCCGTAGTTGAAAAGTTCAATGTCGTACAAAAATGCAAAAAAAAACTGTTATAATGCCAAGACTTTTGAATGGGTGTTACTGAACTTTGTGATCCTTAGTTGATATCCACAGAGAATAAAAGCATAACCCCCAAAGAGATATCCCCCAATGATGCTCAAAATGATATTGAAGTTAACCTTCTAGACAATTCAACGAAATGGAGCAGATATGGAAAGATTGTTGCAGTGAATTCCGTCGATATATGGAGTTTGATTCGACTTGAAGTTGAAAGATCTTTTAAAAACTCTCTTGAAAGATCAATCAAAGTTAAAGAATTCAAAATCTTACAAAAGATTCTTACAAATAATTTTCCTTTATCGGGTAATGGAAACCTTCTCGTCCCAGCTTTTAAATTATCTTAGAAATATTTTTAATTCATAAATGAATTAATTCAATGATGATAGGAGATAATGAAAGGTATGGGGATAGGAAGAGTTCTGGAAAGGTTAAAAGCACCTAGCCGATTTAGTTTATAAGCCGTATAGAAAACAAAACGCACAGAGAAGTTGAGAATTGAATCTACTTCACACAAGCGTGCAACATTTTAATAATCTACGTCCTTAGCCGGTGCTAGATTTTTTGGATTTGTTCTATTTATTATGAAATCCTTCATATGTTTCAGATTATTATTTATTGTTACTCTTCCACATTTCCCTTTTCTAACAATTTTCTTATTGTTCAAATGGTTTTCAATTTTTTTGTTTTAATTGTACAAAATTTATTTTTTGAAGGTTCCCTTAAGCATAAATAACCAAAGATTCCAATTACTTTAATTGTCCGTCTAGTCAAACAGGTAGTATACAGTACTTGTTTCAGATGGTAAGGTAGGTTACCTCCACCCAGATAAGCTTCATTTACACCCAGCACCCTGACATACTTATGCTTTTACAAAATTTTTATTATTATTTTCTGATGATGCATTCGTCGTCTACTTGATGGGGCTAGCAGAGGCTATGGCTTTTGATGGGGGGCTATCTATCACATGGGAATGGAATTTCAATCGTGACACTTTGTCAATATTGAATTTCAACCACTTTACCATTATCAACAATTGCCTTTTTTTGATAAGTATGCAACTTTGTCAAATGTAATGAACAGTTTTCAAAAGTTTTCATGTAAATGCAATGTATGTGAGTGATTTGGGAAGGGTGACTTATGGTTGGCTGAGGGTAAAATAAAGCCTATGCTAAAGATAAGGAATTTGTAATAAAAAAACTAAATTTTCTTATTTGTAAGGCCAACATTATGAATCATAATGCCATCGTTGGTTGATAAGGTTGATAATATCTATGCATTTTTTATGTTATCAAATTTAAGAGGAATTTAAGAAATCACAATGCTCAGGAGGTAAACAGACGTTATTTGTTTTTTCTTCGAAAAATAAATGTTAATATATATTCTTCAGTTATGAAATAAATAAAAATGAAATTGTTTTTTGATTTAGCTTTTATACTTTATTATTTTTTTTTAGATAGACATCTTTTCCCTATGTAAGGAAATTAAATTCCTTTTCAAAGAGAATTATAATTTTTTTATTAAATTTTTCAAATAATATACATTCTTATAGTCTACGGAGTTTTTTTTCTAAATAATTTGAAAAAAATTTCAATGTTATATGGAAAATACAATAAGATATCTAAATAGGGATTGGTGAAAGAAAAACATTTTGTTAGTATTCAAAGAACATTATGGGCAATTCAAAATTATTTTATTTAGGAGGAAGTTTACATTTATTCCTAAAATGTTAAAAAAAATAAAATGTTTAGTACAGAAATATATACAGAGTATGTTTTAAGAAGCAAAACGCGCTAAGTTGCTCCGTGTCGAACCTTGAAAGCCCACCTACACGGATTGTGCTAAAGATTTATCAGTATAAGCTCAATGAGGATTTTAATTCTGAAGAAGTTAAACCGGTGTAATCGTTAATATAGGGGTACGGTTCAGTTGAACAAAAATAAATCCAACGACAAATTGAATCAACCAAAATAAATATTAGCGCAAAAAACAGATTATTTAAAATTTTTATCAAAATTGATAATATAAACAATGGCTTCTCTATATATAGGGGATTCGCATTCTACGCTGATTAAGATAACATACCATTTAAAGTAATTGTACATGACCTCTAGCCGAATTATCCACGAAATTATAACCAAAAAAGGTCAACAATACCCAATATAATGTAATAATACGGTATTAATAGTGAAAAAAAAATCCCGTATGGTATCAAAACAATACCGTCTGGTATGGATAAAACGATAAGTACCGTTTGGAATTAGATTTATTACCAAACAGGTGAAGCAACACCTTATGGTATGAAAATAATACCGCCTGGTATTGATCAAAAATAAAACGATAAATACCATTTGGTATAAAATTTACTGCCAAACAGGTGAAGCAACCACGCATGGTATCCAAAGAATACCGCCTTGTCAGGATGAAATAAAAAACGATAAATAGCCTTTGGTATTAGATAGGCAATGTTTTTAATACTAAATTTTTATTGGTTGAGATTGTTTTAATGCTATTCTCGTTACCACTTGAACAACTCAACCACTCATTAAATTCAAATAAATACCATAGAAAATAATTCCCATCCTATGATGGAGGGTGTAGTTAAAATTATGCAGGTGTTATAATACTTATTTCGTAATTCCGTTTGTAACACATTGAAATATTCACCTGAGACCCAACAAAGTATATACATATTATTGATCGTCTTTACATTCTTAGTCGACTTAGCCATGTCCGTCCGTCTGGCGAAAGTACGCAAACTGTCGAAGAAATCAAGCTAGGCGCTTGAAACTTTACACAAATATTTCCTATTAGTGTAGGTCAGTTGGAATTGTCAATGGCCCATATCGGTTTATACTTGGATCCGATCCTGGATCTTGACTTCATGAGCCTTTAGGCGGTGCAATTCTTATCCGATTTGAATGAATTTTGGCATAAGGTGGTTTGTGATGACTTCCAACAACTGTGTTAGGTATGGTTCTGATCGCTCCATAACATGATGTAGCTGCCATATAAACCGATTTCAGATCTTCAATTCTTGAGCAATTATTACCCGATTTGACTGAAATTTTGCACGAGGTCTTTTGTTATTACTTACTCAACAATTATGCCAAGTATGGTTCAAATCGGTTGATAACCTAATATAGTTGCCAAACAAATCGATCTCGGATCTTCAATTCTTGAGCATCTTGAGTGCGCAAATGTTACCCTATTTGACTGAAAAATTGCACGAAGGCTTTTGTTTCTACTTCCAAAAATTATGCCAACTATGGACCAAAACGATTCTTATCTTGAAATAGCTCCCATATAACTGATCTCCCGATAATACTCCTTTAGCCTCTAGGCAATTCTTATCCGATTTGAATAAAATTTTGTATGAGGTGTTTTGTGAGGACTTCCAACAACCTTGTTAAGTATGGTTCTAATCGGTTCATAACTTGATGTAGCTCCCATATAAACTGATCTGGGGTCTTGACTTCTTGAGCCCTAGAGGGCGCAATTATTACCCTATTTGTCTGAAATTTTGCACGAGGTCTTTTGTTTCTACTACCAACAAATATGCCAAGTATGGTTCAAATCGGTTGATAACCTAATATAGCTGCCATACAAACTGATCACGGATATTGAATTCTTGAGCCTCTTGAGTGTGCAATTATTACCCGATTTGAATCAAATTTTGCACGAAGTTTTTTGTTTTGATTTCCAGCAATTGTGTTAAGTATGGTCCAAATCGGTTCATATCCTGATATAGCTCCCATATGAACCGACCTCCCGATAATACTCCTTGAGCCTATAGAGGGTTCAATACTTATCTGATTTGGCTGAAATTTTGTACAAGGACTTCTCCTATGACCTTCAACATACGTGCCAAATATGGTATTTATCAGTCTATAGCCTGATATACAAATAACAAATTTTGCCCATGAACATTCCACTAAAGAACAGGGGCAAACGAATGCAGTTCGATTCAAGTTTTAAGCTCAATGATAAGGGGCCTCCTTTTTATAGCCGAGTCCGAACGGCATGCCGCAGTGCGACACCTCTTCGGAGAGAAGTTTTTAATAGCATAGTACCTCACAAATGTTGCTAGCATTAGGAGGGGAAAACCACCGCTGAAAAATACCCTCCTTAATCTGGTATTGAATTAATACCAAATGGTATTAAAAATAATACTCAATAAAAACATTAGAACAATCTGCTAAAATCGACGCACCCATATTAGAAATATGGTGTTTTATATTTTTTTTACAAAAGGAAGAATTCACGCCCTTACAAATAATAGCTTGGACATTTTCAAGTCAATACACAACATGCGGACATTAAACAAGTAAAATAAAATATGATCAGAGTGTGGAGAAAATAATATTGAATATGTTGTAAGGCTTTTCTCAAAGTTTTTTTTTAGTTCCTGAACTAAATAAAAAACAGTTTTTTATAACCTAATTTTAGATATTTTTTATTTGTTGTTTTCGATCAATTTCAAGGTTCCTTAATCACCTATAATGTTTTGGGATTGTAACAAATATTTCTCTCTATAAAAAATGTTTATCTTTAGAATCTATGGAATGTTGAAAATATTTGCTTACATTTCTAAACCTACCTTTTGTGGATTGCTGCGTTCTTTTTGCTGATGTCGATACTCTAGATGATATTCATCCACAGAGATGAAAAGCCACCAACCAAGCAACAAGAAAATTTGTGGCAGCCTCAATGAGATGATATTGAAGTCTTTGAAGTTTGATATTCTAGCCCCCAAAGTAGTGGTAATCCAATTATAGGGCGGTTTTCATTGAAGTCGTTTCTTTTCGCACTGATTCACAAGAGCATTGCGTTTTTTGGTGTTTTGTTTTTTTCGTTGGTGATTTATGAATTTCTTGTTTTGTTTTTTTTCTAGTTTCACTTAATTATAATGTATCATGAAGATGAATGTCGTTGTTCTATATGTCAATGCTTCTTTTTTAGACGTTCTTTATGTTGTGTTGTTTGCTTCACTAGTTAAAACATTGTTTTATTATTTATGTGTTATTTTATTTATGGTAACCTCTAAAACGTTGGTTAATGACACTATTTTAAGCTAATTGTAGTGTGAATTTTGTTTTTTGCACTTAGGTATTTTTCACGCAATTTTTTTGTTCTCTTCAAAATATTCACAGAGGTGGCTTTGTTTCTCTTTCAAAACTTTAACAATAAAGTATTATTTTCATTGTTGTTGTTGTTATTCATAAAATGTAAACAAACACTCTACTTGTAAACAAACACTCTTCACTCTACTTCACACGGTGGCTGCCCGTCTGTGTTTGCAAAATTAATTGTTATAAGATTTTAATTTTTATGAACAATACACACTTTACCCACAAAAATAATATTAAATAAAATTTTTATTAAATTCAGTAATGGAGATATACTTTAACTCAAAAATTAACTAAATTAACGAAAACGGATTTACGGGCGTGCGCGCACGTCTTGATCGCTGAATTGTTTGGCTGCGTTTGTCAATGAGTGTTGCCATGCTTTTGCTCACTTTGCTTTAGCTCAAAGGTAAACACTGAGCAGCAACAGCGCAGCTGCCTAGAAGATAATGTTCTCTGCTGCGACGAACTCGAGCACATGTATTGGATTACTCATAGCTCATTTCATTTCTTATTATTAAGAACTGAGTAAAAACTCGCTCGCTGGTCAACAATAAATTCCTCTTCGCCTTTGGTGACGCATTCGTTTGGCGTCATGTGTGTGTGTGTGTGTGTGCATGTGGGGTGGGGTGGTTGGTGGTGATTGTGTTAACCCTGCCTTGCGTTGCAACGTCAATGTAAACAAACCGGCATTGTTTGTTGTTTTCATGAGACTTTAACTATATATGGGTTACCTGGAGTTGTTTTATTGGTACACTCAAAAAATTAATGTTGGTTGAAATGAACTTTTTTTTACAACCAGAATGGTTATCTTATGATCTTTCTTACATTGCAAGACTGTTCGTGACCTTACAGTTATGGTTGTTATTGCCCTTATGGCAATTTCACTGTCCGTAAAGTTGTTCACACTCAAGCTCTCGTTAGCGCCACACCACATCAGTTTCCTTGATCGCCCGCATTTCCGCCTGTAGGACCGTATTATGGTCAGGCAGTCAAAAATAGATCTCAGTCCTTGGGTTCTCAATGTAGGCCCCCAGGCCCACTCGTCTCTAGCTTCGATCCATCCGTGTAACATGATCTTCAAGATGGCAATACTAGGGTTCCGACAATCTAAGAGTGTGCCCCTGGCAGCAGTGCCTTCCATTCGACCTCGAGGTTCGTCTGAGGTATGCGATCGGAAACCTCTTCCTTTCCGTGATTGCCCGGATCTCCGCCTGTAGGACCGTATTATGGTCAGGCACTCTAAAATAGATCTCAGTCCTTGGGTTCTCAATGTAGACCCCCTGGCCCATTCATCTCTAGCTTTGATCCATCCGTCTAACATAATCTTCCAGATGGCAATACTAGGGTTCCGTCAATCTAAGAGTGTGCACCTGGCAGCAGTGCCTCGCATTCGACCTCGAGGTTCATCTCAGGTATCCGATCGGAAACCTCTTCCTTTCCATCCAGGTTTCCTATCGTCGTCTCGATTATACTGCGATGGTATGAGCTGCTCCCATCCTCAATCAATTCTCCCATCGCCTTAAGTCTCAGTGGCTTAAGTGGCTGCCTCACACTTAATCTGTATGTCAATGAGTCAGATATCTACAATAGTCTCCAGTGCCTTAGTGAGCGTGGTCCCAATCGCTCCTAATCTGAACCTGTTGTATAGCACTTTTCTCCATAGAAGTCAACCTTACTACTGAGGCGTAAGTAAGTATTGGTCTAATCATGCTCTTGTAGAGCCAGTGGACTATTCTCGGATTCAGGCTCCATTTCGAGCCTACGGCCCTTCTATATAGTGCTCATCATCTGTGAGCCTTCTCATTACGCTCCTGAATGTAAGGGCTTCCAATTCAGTTTCCTGTCCAAGATCACACCTAAGTATTTGATCTTGTCAGATATCGTTCCATACTTGGTTGGAATGTTGGAGGCCATAATAAGACATTGTGCAAAATTTCAGCCAAATCTAGAGACCCTAGAAGTACAATCGGATGATCGGCTTATATGGGAGCTTTATCAGGTTACGGACCGACTCTGGCCATATTAAGCACATATGTAGGAGCGGGCATTGTGTAAATTTTCAACCTTCCGACAGACGGACGGACATAGCTAGATCGACTTAGCATGTCAACACAAGAAAACATTAATTAACAGGGTCGCAGATCAATATTTCGAGGCATTACAAACGAATAGCCCATCATGTAGTGGTGGGTAAAAACATTAAAATATATGTCAAAAAAGTTATTGGGGAGTTATTGGTAAAAAATTACGTGTTCTGTAACCCAAAATTCAGTGGATTCTTTGCAATTTCGCCTTCAGGCGATCATTAAATCTAAAGGATACCCTACACCATTATCCTTATAGATCCTTAATATAATATTTGATGCAATCATGCTTTTGTGATGTCATTATGATTTTTGGGAGCTTTAAAGCAAATAATTTAAAAATATGAGACTAATATATAATTTTATTACAATAGCGCATAGGTTTTATCGAATAATATTTTGAGTTTGTAGTTTTAATAAATTACAAGACTTGTTATTCACTAATACATTAAGTATATATGGGTGCATACTTCATTTATTTGAATCTGTATACAAACATCTTCAAATATCATTCAATCATCATTTTTCTTCGAGTGTACTTGACAGATTATTTCACTCAATTCGTGTTATCACCACTCATTGCTTGCACAGCTGTCACCTTCTTTCTCAACGGGGTCGCTCAACTTCAACAACTATAAAACTCTCCCTCTTTCTCTCTCTCTCTCTCTCTTTGTCTGTCTCCCCTATTTTATATTACATTCTTTCTTCTTTTGTTTATGTTAACGTTTTTGCTCTATAATACAAAACAATATAGCGGTTCCACATAATGATTTTAGTTTCTTTGTGTTTTCTCCTGTTGTTGTTTTTGTTTTAGAATCTGACGCACCCGATTTTTGTTGGTAGTTTGGTGTTTGGAGAAAACTAAAACTGTCTGGTTGCGCACGCGCTATTCTCTTTTATCGCCAACAAATAACAGCTGATCGATCATTGTAAATATAGAACGAGAACGAACAAGGCATTGTCGTCATTATCTTCATTATTGGCTGTCAATAAAATCTCGAAGGAGAAAGGCAGAAACGCAGCACCACGAGAAAGGTAAGTTCATTTTAACTCATATGGATTGGTGAATGCTGAGGTTTTCTAGATAATAAACGGCAGCTGTGGCTGCTGCCGGTGGATGGTAGATGTTGTGATTGGTGTTCTCTTCTTCATGTGGAAATCACAGCCGGCGGTGGCGAGTTGAATGTGGTTGAATATCCCCTTTGTGAATGCAATGGGAAATTAATGAGCACCAAGAAATTTCAATAACAAAGTTTTCAGTTAGTGATTTTAATGGGGGGTTGTAAAAAGGTGTTTTAAAACAGGAGAGGCCAGTCTGGTTTACCGTAAAAGGACTATCATTTAACGAGTTCATTGTATATACAGTTCCATGCAAATATAATGCCACAGAGGTACATTTTCACAATTTGCCTAAAAATTAACTGCAAAAAAAAATTTTTTTTACATCGATATATTGAATTAGATTCTAATGATACATTTTTATTATCACAAATCCCAATTTACGGGTAGATTAACTTTTTGCGGTTTTCTTTAAAACAACATCAAAATTATGCGTTGCACAATTAAGGACACACTTACTTGTAAGCAATAGAAATATAATTTGTATACCCACCACCGTTGGATAGGGGGTATATTCATTTAGTCATTCCGTTTGCAACACATCGAAATATCAATTTTCGATCCTGCAAAGTATATATATTTCGGATCGTCGTAAAATTCTAAGACGATTTAATGATGCCCGTGTGTTTGTCCGTCCGTTTGTCGTAATCACTCTACAGCCTTCAAAAATTGAGATATGCTGAAATTTGGCACAGATACGTCTTTTTTATGCACGCTGGTTAAGTTCTTGAACGGGCCAAATCGGACCATATTTGGATACAGCTGCTATATAGACCCATTTTACGATAAAGGGTCTAATGCCCACAAAAACTCTATTTTTCATCCGAAATTTGCAACAGTGTGTTAATTTAAGCCTTCCGACATCTGACCTAAATATGAATTAGATCGGTCCATATTAAGATATAGCTGCCATATAGACCGATCTCCCGATAAAGGGTCTGAAGCCCATAAAAGATTTATTTATTACCCGATTTCGCTGAAATTTATAATAGTGGGTTATTTTAAGCCTCCTGACATCGGAACCAAATATGGTTCAAATCGGTCCATATTTAGATATAGCTGCCATACAGACCGAAATCCCGATAAAGGGTTTGAAGACCATAAAAGCTTTACTTTTTATCCGATTTCGCTGAAATTTGGAATTGTGCGCAGTTTTAAGCCTCTCAACATCCGACCCAAATATGGTTCAGATCGGATTATATTCAGATATAGCTGCGATATTGATCGATCTGCCGATAAAGGGTCTGAAACCCATAAAAACTCTATTTATTACTCGATTCCTTTGAAATTTTAAACAGTGGGTAGTTTTACACCTCCCATCCTAGGACCCAAATAAGGTTTGTATCGGACAATATTTAGATATGGCTTCCATACAGAGCGATCTGCCGATGAAGGGTCTGAAGCCCATAAAAGCTTTATTTTTTATCCGATTTCGCTGAAATTTGAAATACAAAATTCAACAGTGACTTATATTTATTAGACCACTCAATGTCCATGCCGAATTCGGGTGCATAAGTTATCCAATTTTCACCAGATTGTGGCCAAATGGGGTTTACATATACACCCGAGATGGTGGGTATCCTAAGTTCGGCCCGGCCGAACTTAATGTCTTTTTACTTTTTTATAATAGTTTAAATGAAATCTAATTTAATCGTGTCGGGCAAGCTGTTAACAAAGACATTTATTAAATTTGAGTGCTTGAATTGTTTTAAAAATCCGTTGAATAACCCATGTCAAAATTGGCGACCCCAGAACTGCGGTAAATTATAATTGAATCATATGAAAAATATCACAAATCATATGGAGTAATTGGATAAATTCTTCCCGAAGTCGTTATTGCAAATTGCAAATTTTGCCCATGAACATTCCATTAAGGAACGGGGGCAAACTTCTCACATATCAATGAGTGCAGTCCGAATCAAGTTTAAGCTCAATGATGAGGGGCCTCCTATTTATAGCCGAGTCCGAACGGCGTGCCGCAGTGCGACATCTCTTTGGAGAGAAGTTTTACATGGCATAATACCTCACAAATGTTGCCAGCATTAGGAGGGGAAAACCACCGTTGAAAAGTTTTTTCTGATGATCTCGCCAGGATTCGAACCCAGGCGTTCAGCGTCATAGGCAGACATGCAAACCTCTGCGCTACGGTGGCCTCCTCCCAAAGTCGTTATACTATCAGAAAAGTCATATTATGATTAAAATATGAAAATCCCATCGCAAATAAGAATAAGCGTGCTAAGTTCGGCCGGGTCGAATCTTGGGAACCCACCATGGCGCTGTCAATATTATAGTCCGACAAATAGATAGCAGATACGTTTTCTACTCTAAAATACCTATCATGTGAGTCCCATATTGTCATGATTGGTCTATATATATACTTGGTAGGTTTTGGGGTGGTACGCTATTTTATCCACGGAGTCATAATGCACCATCTGTGAAAATTTTAAGAAAATCGGTTCATTGATTTTTATATATACGAAGATGTATACAATACAATGTGCAACAATTCCCACATATTGTGTTTTGACTTCCTTTCTTATTAGTTTATAACATCAATTAAAC
The DNA here is from genome assembly GCF_963082655.1 of Stomoxys calcitrans. Lineage (NCBI taxonomy): Eukaryota > Metazoa > Arthropoda > Insecta > Diptera > Muscidae > Stomoxys > Stomoxys calcitrans. Next base: position 152,230,929 of record NC_081556.1, on the reverse strand, counting down.
TTTATTTAGTTTATTTTGCATCAATAAGACATGGTGGTGAGCGAAAAGAAAGCATTTTTTACAGCCTTATCTTATCAATTATTTACAAAAGGCTATGCAAGAGACAAAGGTTTTACAGTAAAATGTTTTCTTTTTAACTATTCTGTTTTCCTAATGCCATGCCCTTTCCCGATTTTATTCACATTGTGGGACTGCAAAAGAATCATTTTAATCACTCACTCATTGATCCAAAATTCAAGTTATTTTTTTATTTACACAATATAGTATTGTTTTAGTTATTTAATATATTCTACTTTTTAATCAAACTGTATTCTCTAATTGACCCATTAGAACAATGGCATACCCGTAGAACACTCCCTCGATTGTTGAATGAGTGAACAGTAAACAAAACCTTGTTTTAAATAATAGATTAATTGGCTTCTTCGGTTTGGTTTTTGCTGTTGCCTTAGTTTGTTTGTTTAAATTAACTATTTTACTTTATTTGACTTATTTAACATGTCTGTCCGTCTGCAACTCTTATTTAATTTTTCTCTTCTTCGTCTACTTGGGTTTAGTCTTCATTATCACATTCACCATCACCATCACTATTATCAAGTTGGTCATCATCAAAGCTTTGTTTGTCCGTAATTCAAGTGGAGAGTCTCTTTAGTTTATTGATTGATTACATTCGGGTAATTAGTTTCTTTATCTTTAATTCTATTTTTTTCTTTTTTGTATAAAACCCCTTAGCATGACCTATAAAAAAAATGCTCCGTTGTAGACGAGTTCTTTGTCTACTTCTTTCTTTGACTATCATGGAGCGATTTAAATATACACTCACATACCCACACACACACACATTCTCTTAAAGACAATAATTTGAATTTACACCTATGTAAATACCGAGGGGTTATACAGTGCACGGAAAATGGATAGGTACGGCTTAAGTAAATTTAAGCTCGAGTTTCCCATCAGCGATGAAAGTTCTGGAAGGTAGTGGGGGGTAAGGGGGCTATATCAAGATATAGTTTCCACCTCTGAACTTCATTTGCCTAAGAATCTGTGGTAAGTTTCAGCTCAATATCTCTATTTTTTTACCCTCCACCATAGGATGGGGGTATACTAATTTCGTCATTCGGTTTGTAACTCCCCGAAATATTCGTCTAAGACCCCATAAAGTATATATATTCTTGATCGTCATGACATTTTAAGTCGATCAAGCAATGTCCGTCCGTTCGTCTGTCTGTCGAAAGCACTCTAACTTTCGGAGTAAAGCCTTTACATACTTTTATTGTCTATGATAGAATATTTGTTCCACTAGCCGAACGTAGAATAGCGTTCCAAATGCCTCGATCTTCTGCGCTCATTCTAAAATCTCTGACACCAAGTTTCGAGGTGTCTCCCACAACTTGGTCTTTCCATCGGGCTTTTGGTCTTCCCGGTTTGAGTGTACCACCGTGTTTGCCTTCAAAAGACGCAGCCTTGTATTTTGATGCGTGTAACTATGCTATCGTCGTCATACAGCTCGTGGTTCATACGTCGCCTATATTCTCCCTTAACGCAAACTGGTCCAAATATTTTACGAAGAATCATTCTCTCAAATACTCCAAGCACTGCCTCATCTGCTTTCACAAGTACCCATGGTTCAGAACCATATAACAGCAGTGTCTTGTATAGTGTAATCTTCGTCTGTCGAGAGGTGGCCTTGTTTCTAAACTGCTTACTTAGTCCAAAGAAGCATTTGTTTGCCAGTATTATTCTTCGCTTAAACTCAAAACTGGTGTCATTCGTTTCGGTTACGGCGGTGCCGAGGTAGATAAAGTTACTGACTGTCTCAAAGTTGTGGTTCCCAACTTTCTCCATTTTTTTTATCTGCTCGGTTGTGCAAGGCTTTTTGGGAGTTGAAACCATCCATTTTGTCTTATCTCCATTTACTGCCAGACCCATTTTCGCTGACTCTCTTTCGATTCTTTCAAAGGCTGCAGTTACTACTTCCGGTGACCGAGCTATGATATCGATGTCGCCGGCATAGGCGAGTAGCATGTGTTCTCTTGTGAGTAGTGTGCCATGTCTATTGACATCTGCTTCTCGTATAATCTTCTCCAGCAGGACGTTTAAAAGATCACACGATAGGCTGTCTCCTTGTCTGAAATCTCTTTTAGTATTAAATGGTTCGCAGAAATTCTTTCGTATTCTTACTGAGGAACACGTATCAGCGGAGTATCGGAGTAAATCCAGCAGCTTGAAATTTTGCACAAATACGTTTTGCTAGTGTAGGTCAGTTGGGATTGTAAGTGGGCCAAATGGGTAAATGTTTTGATATAGTTGCCATATAAAGAGATCTTGGGTCTTGACTTCTTGAGCTTCTAGAGGGCGCAATTTTTATCCAATTATGCTGAAATTTTGCACATATCGTTTTAGTATGACATCCAACAACTGTGCTAATCAGTCAACTGGTTGAAATGGTTCCACTGCTATGTCTGTCATATAAACCGATTTGGGGTCTTGACTTCTGGAGCCCCTAGAGGACGCCATTCTTATCCGATTTGGCTGAAATTCTGCGTGACGTGTTTTGTTATGACTTCCAATAACTGCACTAAGTATGGTTTAAATCGGTCCATAATCTGATATTGCTGCCATTTTAACCGATCTTGGATGATGACTTCTTGAGCCACTAGAGGACGCAATTGTCATCCGATTTGGCTGAAATTGTGCATGAGGTGTTTTTTTTTATAATTTTCAACATTTTCGTCATGACTTCCAACAACTGTGCCAAGTATGGTTCAAATCGGTCCATAACCTGATATAGCTGCCATATAAACCGATCTTGAATCTTGACTTCGTGAGCCACTAGAGGACGCAATTCTCATCCGATTTGGCATGAGGTTTTTTGTTATGACTTCCAATAACTGTACTAAGTATGGTTGAAATCGGCCCATAACTTGATAGAGCTGCCCAATAAACTGATCTGGGTCTTGATTTTTTGAGCCACTAGAGGGCGCAAATCTTATTCGATTTAGCTGAAATTGTGCAAAACGTGTTTTGTTTTGACTTCCAACATTGTGCCAATGGTTCAAATCAGTCCATAACCTGATATAGCTGCCATACAAACCGATCTGGGAGCTTGGCTTCTTCAGCCTCAAGAGGGCGCAGTTATTTTCCGATTTGGCTGGAAGTTTGTACAACGGCTTCTCCCATGATCTTCAACATACCTCCCCTATAATCCAATCTCCCTATTTTACTTCTTGACCGTATAGGGCCCAAATTCCTGAATTTGCCTGAAATTTTACACAATGACTTCTTCTTTGGTCTCTAACATTCAATTCAATTATGGTCCAAATCGGACCACAACTTGATATAGCTCCAATAGCATAGCAATTCGTTTCTTTTAACCTTTGTTTTCCTAAAATGAGATAACGGGAAAAGAACTCGACACATGCGATCCATGGTGGAGGGTATATAAGATTCGACCCGGCCGAATTTAGCACGCTTTTACTTGTTAAAACTATTGGGTGATTTTAATATGGAGGAGCAAATGGCAGATGGGTATAAAGATACATAAATTCATGGACGACGACCATCCTAACTTTATTGACCCCACAGATCTTAAGCTGGTAAAATATTGACGGCGCTATCGATTTTTGTTTTTTTCTTGAAATATTGATATTTTTCCTATAGATACTATCGGCAAAGTTAAATTTTTTGAAAAATTTAACAAAAATAAGCTATCCAACACTGGTATCCTATAAGCTACATTGCGTCTATAGAGGGCGCAATTTTCATCTGATTAGGTTTAAATTTTATACAACGATTTCTGTCATGACTTTCAAATGACCTTAATAAATTTGATTTCATTCGGTCTGTGCATTAATATTTCTTCTATATAAATCGATTTCCTGATTTTTACTTCCCATTTTCGTTTGAAATATAGGTTTTGCGAAATTAACGATAGTCTCTATACTATCGATATTTTTTATTAGAAATATCGAACGTTGCGATTATCGATAGTTTGCCACTTCTACGCAGATGCCCTTTATCATGGAAGAAAAGAATTACACATGTGGTCCTATGCTTATATTCTACAGTGTATCTGCCGGTATTTACAAGAGTTTGAGAATTCTCGTATGTTTACACAAAGCATTCATGCTCTTCTTTAACTTTTTGTTTTTGATTCAAGAATGTGTAGTATGTGTGTTTGATAAGAATTTTCAATTAAATTGTTTGTCAGCTCACAATAGAAAACCTTTTAATTTATCTCTCACATTTGATGCACAGTGGCTAAAAAACTATATTTCACAAGAAAATCAGCATTAAAAATTTGGTGAGTCCACATTTTGTACCACTAAATCGCCAACCTGGAGGAGAGGTTAGCATGTCATGTCCGCCTATGACGCTGAACGCATTGGTTCGAATCCTGGCGAGACCATCAGAAAAAATTTTCAACGGTGGTTTCCCCTCCTAATGCTGGCAACATTTGTGAGGTACTATGCCATGTAAAACTGCTCTCCAAAGAGGTGTCACAATGTGACACGTTCGTCTATAAAATGGGGGCCCCTTATCATTGAGCATAAAACTTGAATTGGACTGCACTCATTTTTGTATGAGAAGTTTGCCCCTATTCCTTAGTGGAATGCTCATGGTCAAAATTTGCAAACCTTCCAACAGAGATCATATATTGACGCTAAGGGGTTGGTTTATATCGTGGCTAATACTAAAGATGGAACAATATGAACCATTTTTGCGAGGATATTAGATACACCTATGTTACGAGGATACAACAAACCCAATTTCCAACCGGTAAAAAAGGCGTTAAGTTTGCCCCTGTTCCTTAGCGGAATGTTCATGGGCAAAATTTGCATTTTCGAAAGGCGTTAAGTTCGGCCGGTCCGAACTTTGAATACCCACCACCTCGGGTATATATGTAAAAAATGCATATCATATGTCCCATAGCAGCTATATCGAAATGTGTTCCGATTTAGACGAAATACTAATAAGTACAAGTCATTGTTCAATTGTGTATAACAAGATATTGATTTTTTTAGTAGCTATTGTATATCTAAACATAAACCGATCTGAACCATTTACGACACGGATGTCGAAAAGCCACTGAAATATTTCAGTGAAATCGGAGTATAAATGCGCTTTTTATGGGACCAAGACTTTAAATCGAGATATCGGCCTATGTATTCAATTCTAGACAGCTATATCCAAAACTGGACCGATTTGGGCCAAGTTGCAGAAAAATGCGCCTTTTATGGCCCGAAAACCTTAAATCGAGAGATCGGTCTATATGGCAGCTATATCCAAATCTGGACCGATCTGGTCCAAATTGAAGAAGAAAGTCGAAGATCCTAACACAACTCACTGTCCCAAATTTCGGCGACATCGCACAATAAATGCGCCTTTTATGGCCCGAAAACCTTAAATCGAGAGATCGGTCTATATGGCAGCTATATTCAAATCTGGACCGATCTGGGCCAAATTGAAGAAGGAGGTCAGGTCTTAACACAACTCACTGTCCCAAATTTCGCGAACATCGGAAAATAAATGCAGCTTTTATGGGCTCAAAACCTTAAACCTTATCTGGACCGATCTGTGCCATAATGCAGATGTATGTCGAGGGGCTTTATTTAATTCACTGTCCCAAATTTCGGCGACATCGGACAATAAATGCGCCTTTTATGGGCCAAAAGCCTTAAATCGAAAGATCTGTCTATATGGCAGCTATATCCAAATCTAGACCGATCTACAATATACCAAATGGAAGAAGGATGTCTAAAGGCTCACACAACTCACTGTCCGAAATTTCAGCAAATCGGATAATAAATGTGGCTTTTATGGGCCTAAGACCCTAAATCGGCGGATCGGTCTATATGGCAGATATATCCAAATCTGGACCGATCTGGGCCAAATTAAAGAAGGATATCGAAGGGCCTAACACAACTCACTGTCCCAAATTTCAGCAAAATTGGATAATAAATGTGGCTTTTATGGGCCTAAGACCCTAAATCAGCGGGTCGGTCTATATGGGGGCTATATCAAGACATAGTCCGATATAGCCTGTCTTCGAACTCAACCTGCTTATGGACAAAAGAAGAATCTGTGCAAAGTTTCAGCTCAATATCTGTATGTTTAAAGACTGTAGCGTGATTTCAACAGACACACTGACGGACGTACAGATGGACAGACATAGCTAGATCGTCTTAGATTTTTTCGCTGATCAAGAATATATATACTTTATAGGGTCGGAAATGGATATTTTGATGTGTTGCAAACGGAATGACAAAATGAATATATCCCCATTTTTCGGTGGTGGGTATAATAACGATATTGAATGTATACCAATTAATCTAAAACCCGACTGAAGAACAACCAGGCAGCAGGAACTGATGGGTTTGCTTGCTGCACGATTTATGACCGCAACGCGGTGGAAAGGCGTATGCCTCAAGTTGTGTGTGCAATTTGACTAAAAGATCGCTATGCCCGCCAAAATAGCAGAATAATTCTCTGCGCTGCCCATCCCCTACTAGTGCTGGCGATATTTGTGATGCAATCTGCACTGTAAAACTACTCTACTAAGTGGTGTTGTTCTGCGGCAAACCGGTTCGACTGGGCATTAAAAAGAGTTCCGTTATTATTGAGCTTAAAGTTTAATCGAATAGAACTCATTGATATGAGAGAAGTATCCCCGCTGTTCCTTTATGGAATGGCCAAGGGAAAATTTGCAATGCATTTGCTTTGACGGCTTACCCGATTTTTGGAACTTCAGTATACTTTGTCCCATACACAAAAAACGATTGCCAACGACAGAGTAGTAAGTGTCCTTCTCATCTGTATAATCGATTTAAATCTATCTATACAAGATGATTAGGAGTATCAGTGCCAGAATACCAGCTCAATCTCTATATTGTTTTGTGGTGTATCGAGATTACAACAGAGAGACAGGCGAATGGAGATTCATACATAGATCGTCATAGAATTTTACGACACTTTCAATATTGATGTGTAGTAAATGGAATAAAAAAGAATTGGCATACCTTCATCCTATAAAGGTGGTTTTTGTAATAAATGCTTAAAACTTCTCTTCATCATCTTCCATTTTTAGAGGACACAAAAGCGTGTAGTTCCATGTCCCTAATACATTTTTAATCGAATTTTTTCCTCTTTGCTTCTGCAACTAGAAGGAATTTGCTTACACCTTTGATTACTTTATGTAGATAATATGCTTTGTTTCTCGAGTTTTTTATTGTTCTTCTTTAATTAGATTATTCTATACTTCCATTAATGCTGCGTTCTAGTGGCATTATGGAGTGTAGCAAAGTCATCCACTCGCCCAAGTTGAAATTGTTTGTTGTCTGCTGCTGACATTTAGTGTTGCCACGTAAAGTGGCGCATATCTCGCCCACCCGCTGGTGTCTGCTTAGCATCTCTCTCACCTTGTCAGTTAGAAGAAGCACTACCGAAAAACCTTGAATTTACTCAGATTTATGGGATATTCGAGGGTATAGCTGGCGGGAGTAGTTCATTCATTCGTTCGTTCTATTCATTCTTTAGTTTAATTTAGTTGGAGTAGTATAAACTATAGTTTGCTCTTCTATTTGTTTATTTGACTTTATTCCTTTTTTTTTTTGAAGGAGGGTGTTTGTTTCAGTTGCTGTTTTAATTTAAGTTTCACTTTCACTAGAGTGTTTTTTTTATTTATTTTTGGCTTGAAGTGTTGTTGCTGTTGGTTCGTGTTGTTATGGTCTTTAGTTTCAGATTTGTTTTACACTTGTTGTTGTTTTGGCTGTTGTGCGATGCATAGCCAAATATTTTCCGGTAAAAAGCAAAGTTTTGTTATAAGAAGATAATTAAGTTGGCACTTTAGTTGATTTGAGATTGCTCTGATCATTTTTTTTTTTGGAAATATATGCAAATTTTTTTATGTTCTCTTTTATGATGAGTGTGCAGCCAGATTTTAATGGGATTTTAATACAGATGACATTAAATTTTTTGATCTCGTAAATCTAAAACCATAAGAAAAGAAACTGAAACAAATTTTGGTAAACTAAGAGAAGTCAAATTTGAACTTACTTCCAAGTCATATATGTATAGAGAAGATATATTTGCTGGAATTCACTTTTTAAAATTTTTAAGGAAAATCAATTGTGGCTGTTATCCACGATTCGGTCCAGCCGAAGTTAGATAGTTTTTATTGCTGATTACTACTATGATAAACTTTAATATACCAAAGTCTTCATTCAGCTCATCTTATATATAAAAATCAATTTGTATTTGTTTGTAGGTTTGTTTGTATGTTTGTGTGTTCCTTATAGACTCAGAAACGGCTGAATCGATTTTCTTGAAATTTTCGCAGATGGTGCATAATGATCCCGTGATGAAAATAGGGTACTACATTTTTTGATATCTGAAGGGGGGGCGGACCCTCCCCCTTACCCTAATTTTCAAAAACGCCAGATCTCGGAGATAGTTGGTCCGATTTAAACGAAATTTTGTGTAGTCTATCTACCTACCATATATTTACATCAATCACGGCAATATGGGACTCAAATGAAAGGTATTTAGGATAAGAAAACGTATCTGATATCCATTTGTCGAACCAAGTGCTAGGGGGACCACCCCAACCCCCAAAACACCCCTAAATCGGACATATTTACCGACCATGGCAATATGGGAGTCAAGTGAAAGGTATTTGCGAGTAAAATACGAGTCTGATATCCAAATGTGGGACCACGTTTCTGGGGGTCCACCCCTTCCTCAAAACACCCCCCAAACAGGACTTATTTACTGACCATGGGAATATGGGGCTTAAATAAAAGGTATTTGAGTGTAGAATTCGAATCTGATATCCAATTACGGGACCAAATGTTTGGGTGGCCGCCTCTTCCCAAACAAATCCCCCAAAGGGGACAAATTTACGACAATAGCAATATGGGGTTCAAATGAAAGGTCTTTGGGAGTAAAGCACGAGTCTGATATCAATATTCAGGAAAAGTGTCTATGGGGCCACCCTACCCCCACAACACCACCCAAATAGTTAGTATTTTCCGACTATTGCAATATGAGGCTCAAATAAGAGGGTGGAAGTGGAACACGAAACCGGTATATATTTTCAAGGCCAACTCACTGAGTGGCCGCCCATCCCCCAAAACACCCCCCAAGCCGGACATTTTTGCCGACTATGGAAATATGGGGCTCAAATTAAAGGTATTTAGGAGTAGATCACGTATCTGATATCAACATTAGGGACCAACTGTCTAGGGGACGTCCCACCACCATAACAACCCCCAAATAGGATGTATTTGCTCACCAAGACAGTTTAGGTCCTAAAGAGAGTAGAACTAAATATTCAAAGTTTTTAGGGCCAATACCCCAAACCGGACATATTTGCTGACTTTTGTAATAAGGAGTAAAAATGAGAATTGAAAACAAATTTGATATCCAATTTTGAGGCCAATGGCAATATGGGGTTCAAATAAATGATATATAGATATATGAGATTAGAGCACGTTGCTGATATATTTTCCGGGCTTAGTAAGAATTGATACCCACTTTCGGGACCAATTCTTTGGGGGTCTACCCCTTTCCCAAAATACCCCACAAACAGCAATTTTTTACTGACCATGGCAATATGGGGTTTAAATAAATGCTATTTGAAAGAAGAGCACGATGCTGATATTTTTTCAGGTCCAAGTGTCTGGGGGACCACCTCACCCCCGAAAACACCCATAAATCAGAGAAAACATAAGAATATCGGGCTGAAATAAAGTATTTTAAGAATGGAGTACACCTTACATCCAAGCTTATATTCGTGGACCAATAAAGATCATATGGGACTTAGATAAAGGTACTTATATTGTTAAACTGTTAGTCAAGCGATATATGTACTATTTTCGTAGCATGGTAATTAACTAAAAGCTCTTTAATTGTCGAAAATAAATATTCCAAGGAAAATTTTGTTCCATATAAAGTAAAAGAATGCGAAGTGAAGCGGGCCCGGGTCAGCTAGTAGTAAATAGAATAATGAATAATGCTATCTAAAGCTCGGCAATACCGAACTTATATCATTTTACTTGTTTCAATTCCTTTTGTTTCTTCAGAAACAAACACTCCAACTATAGAAACAATGTATTTCGTGGCATATGTTGGCTCAGTACTATTAACTAATGGTTTTAATGGTAGCAACCCCAGGTGACCCCACCGAGAGGTAAATGTTCCTAGTTGAGTTGAAGGAGGAACCAATATTGCCCCAAGCATTATCATGTTATAGCCACTCAGAGTCGCTACTTGCTATCCATCAACCCAAATGTCTTCCTAATTCAAACTATTACATGCATTAAATCTCACCAAAACTTTGTTTTAAAACTTCTGACTAGGCCTTTTGATAGCATTGTGCGATGACGTCAATGGCAAAAGCAAAAGCTTTAAGTGGGAACACCAGAAAATTCTTTTGTTATGTGCGAATTTTCCAGATGATTTAAAGTCATTGCTTTTAATTGGATTTAATTGATGTTACAACTCTTAAGGTCAAATAAAGGTTTAGCTCAACATGCTTTTCAATTAAATTCTTGACTTCTAAACATCCAACCCAGCCTCCCCTTTTCAAATGCAGACATTTAAAGGGGAAATTGTATGGGGATTCATTTGGCATTATTGAACTATGGATGGTATTTACATTTCGATTTAGTTTTTATAGAAACCATTATTCATAATTCTTTTTGTTGTTTATTTAAATACACAATTATATACAGAGAGAGACAGAGAGCGAGAGTAGAAAAATGGAAACCAAAGCTGCCAGATAAGCCACTCAGCCAGTCATTCCTTGTTATTCTGTGTACACAAATTTTATTTTATTTATCCAATGCAAATACTTCAATGTGTACAATGTACATACACATTGTATATATGTATGTGCATGTACATAGGAACATATGTGCAAACTAAACAAATTTACAGAACTATTTTTTTCTCACCCATTATCAAAGGCTGCTCTTTGTACATCTGACAAAGATAAGCCAACTCTAAAGGTATTTTCGTATCCCTGGTTTCTCTGATTTTAGAATTTTGGCATACGTTTTTTTTTTGGATTGCGTCCATTCGTATGACCCCCTTTATCTTTGTATCCATATCCCTTGTTGATGCATGAAGGCTTCTTTCTTCTTTATATCATTGCAAACTTTAAAGATAACATTTTGCACATCAAGTCTTGATAAGAGACCGACAATAGTACCGGCACATGAGTTAGGACCCATTTTGCACATGTTGGTTATAATATTGTAAATAGAGGTAGGAGTAGTGCTGGGAAAATATCGATCGTACTATCGATATATAATTTTTTGGCTAAATATCGATTGTTATTTTTTCTATCGATATTTTGACAAAGTTCCGCCATTTGCAAAAAAACAAGTAAAAGCGTGCTATGTTCGGCCGGGTCGAATCTTATATACTCTCCACCATTGATCGCATTTGTCGAGTTATTTTCCCAGTATCTCTTTTTAGGCAAACAAAGGATGAAATATAAGAATTGCTATGCTATTGAAGTTATATCAAGTTATGGTCCGATTCGGACCATAATTGAATTGAATGTTGGAGTAGAAGTCATTGTGTAAAATTTCAACCAATTCGAAAAAAATTGCGCCCTTTAGGGGCTCAAGAAGTAAAATAGGGAGATCGGTTAATATAGGTGCTCTTTCAGACTTTAGACTGATTCAGACCATATTTGGCATCAAATCCAATATGGTGTCATCCAAATCGGATAATAATTTCAGCCAAATCGGATAATAATTGCACAAATACTTCTTACCAGTGTAGGTCGGTTGGGATTATAAATGGACCATATCGGTCCATGTTTTGATACAGCTGCCATATAAACCGATCCTGGATTTTGACTTCTTGAGTCACTAGATGCCGCAATTCTTATCCAATTTGGCTGAAATTTTGCATAACCTATTTTGTTGTAACTTCCAGCAACAGTGCTAAGTATGGTTGAAATCGGTCTATAACCTGATATAGCTGCCATATAAACTTGGATCGTGACTTCTTGAGCCACCAGAGGGCGCAACTCTCATCCGATTTGGCTAAAATTTTGACTTGTTATGAATTCCAACAATTGTGCTTAGTATGGTTCAAATCGGTGCATAACCTGACATAGCTGCTATATAAACCGACCTTGGTATTCGATTTGGCAGAAATTTTGCATGACATATTTTGTTGTAACTTCCAGCAACTGTGCTAAGTGTGGTTCAAATCGGTCCATAACCTGATATAGCTGCCATTTAAACCGATCTTGGATGTTGACTTCTTGAGCCACTGGAGGCCGCAATTCTCATCCGATTTGGCAGAAATTGTGCATGAAGTGTTTTGTTATGACCGGTTGTTATGACCTCCCGGTTGTCGGGAGACCATTAAGGTCTTTATTATTATCCGATTTCGCTAAAATTTTGGACAGTGAGTTGGGTTAGGTCCTTCGACATTCCTCTTCAATTTGGCCCAAATCGGTTCAGATTTTGATAAAGCTGCCATATAGACCGATCTCTTGATTTAAGGTCTTGGGCCCATAAAAGGCGCATTTATTGTCCGATTTGGCAGAAATTTGACACAGTGACTTATGTTAAGCTTTTCGGTATCTGTGTCGTATATGGTTCAGATCGGTCTATATTTGGAAGTGGCTACCAAAAAGACCAATATTTTGTTCTACAGTTGAACAGACCTCTCAATATTCGTGTGGAATTTAGCCCAAATCGGACCATATTTCGATAAAGCTGGTATAGGGGCATAAATTATGCATTTTTCACCGGATTATGACGAAAGGTGATTTACACATATACCCGTGGTGGTGGGTATTCAATGTTCGGCCCTGCCGAACTTAACGCCTTGTCACTTGTTTTCTAAGTACCTAGGATGGAAAAAACGCTAAGTGCCGTATGTGTTCAAAGACATATAAAACTAGTGGCAATACATCACATTTGACCATTTGAAATGGTCTCACCCAACAATCCGGAATAATTCAAGGCGTCTTTAGGTGAGCCAACTGCGATAGACCCGCTTCATAATCTTTGAACAGCAAACAATTGAAGGTCTTTTTTCGAGTATGCTTCCGTATATGTAATTTTATAACACTCTGGTAAGCAAATGTCTGCCAACAAATGTGAAAAGAAAAACGGGGAATATACTCGTATTTAGTCCCTGAATGAATGTTTTAAAATTTCGCTTTCGCGTTTCTAACCTACCACTGGAATTGCCTTTGGCTGGTATACAAACTCATATGTACAACTCTCTGTATATTTCACAAAAGTTATCCGGGTTCCATGTTCCTGCATGTGAGCTTTCTAGTTTGACGGAGTAGAAAAATGCGACGAACATTAAAATATTATTGCGGATTCGTGAGCTCGCGTGGACTTGCATGTAACCGAAGTCTTTCCTTGAGGGCAAGGGTTTTGGACACACTTTGTATGCAAATTCATTGATCCTCTTTTGGGCCGATGTTATGTGGTTCTTTAGGTTAACTTCCTGGCGATAGCAGTTGCCACAAAAGTCACAGCAGTATGTATGAACTTGTTTTTGTAAAGTCTGATTTGCCTCTGAGTTCCTTCAGGCAGACAGCCCACTTATAACTTGCCTAGGACGCTTGCTTGACGGTTCGTCGGTCAACTTATCTATATTCCTTCGAACTCTTTTTCTCTTCTTGTTTTATTATGCAAAATCTAGGAACTTGAGACTGAAGTGTATATTTTCTGTGATAGTATTGATAGTTATCGATATTTTTTTTTTGAAAGATATCGAAAATATCCTCCCTTTTATCCGATATGGCTTTTTAAGGCTATAAAAGCTACAATTTTGGTTCGATCTTTATTATTTAATTTTTTAGCAGAGTAAAATTTCTCTGCTAAGCCTTTGGCCTTTCTCTCTCGAAGAATGCGAGCGAGTAGCATTTTTTTCCTGTAAGATTTATTTTTTTGTATTAGTACCAACCATAACCTGAGTTTGAGAAATTGGCCCTTAAGGGCTCCTTTAATGGTTGCTAGTAAGTGCTGTCAAAAAAGACCAAAGCTTAAAACCAACATCAAATCAGCTTTTAAATGCATCTGTTTTTGTTGGTTGCTTGCTTGCTTGTTTGCTTGGTTTGTTTTGTCAGACGGAAAAATCCTCCCTACATTCAAACGTAGGTGAATCGATGGTTGATGCCTGGGTGTCATGTTGGCTAGAAATGTGTTTAGGTCTGCAAACTTTAAATGAGATAAAGGGAAAACTGCTACATATATCAATAACAATCACCACCTCCTTCGCCGCCCTTTGCTCAAGGGACAAAATGAAATCGAAAAGCGAAGCAAATATATTTTAGTTGATACCGATGTGTATGTGGAAGTGTAGCAGGAAAATTGTTTTAACTGCAACAAAACAAAAGGTTTATCGTGTAGTACACTGGGAAAATTTTATGGAGTATAAAAAATTTGTTATGGCAAGGGTTATCTTACATTGATTTGTTTTCATACCGTCCACCATAGGATGGCGGTGGACTAATTTCGTCATTCCGTTTGTTATACATCGAAATATTGATCTGAAACCCAACAAAGTTTATATAATCTTGATATTCTTAGACGATTTAGCCATGTCCGTCCCTCTGTCTATCTGTCGAAAGCACGCTAACCTTCGAAGGAGTAAAGCTAGGTGCTTGAAATTTTACATAAATACTTCTTATTAGTTCAGATAGGTTGTAATTGCAAATGGGCCAGATCGGTCTATGTTTTGATATAGCTGCCATATAAACCGATTTCGGATTTTGACTTCTTAGGCCTCTAGAGGGCGTAATTATTATCCGACTTGGCTGAAATTTTGCATGAAGTGTTTGGTTTGGTGTTGGTTTGACCATCAACAACTGTGTCAATTATGGTTCAAATCGGTTCATAACCTGATATAACTCCCATATAAACCGATTTCGGATCTTGACTTCTTAAGCCGCTAGAGGGCGCAATTAGAATCTAATTTGGCTGAAATTTTGCATGAATTGATTTGTTCTAACTTCTAACAAATGCGCCAAGTATGGTTCAAATCGGTTCATGAACAGACAAAGCTCCCATTTAAACAGATCTCGGATCTTGACTTCGTGAACCTCTAGGGAGCACAATTATTAACCGATTTGGCTTAAATTTAGCATAAAGTGTTTTAGTTCTGGGTTAAATTCAGATCGGATAACGGAAGGATTCGTACAACTCACCATTCTTAATTTCAGCTAAATCGGTCTGTAATTACCGCTGTTATGGGCTAAAGATAGAGCTGTCAATAATAAATATAAATAGTATCATAGTATTATAGTATCCAATAATAAATATCGATAGTATCGATACTATAGTTAATTTCCCATCACCTATATTTCAAACGAAAATGAGAAATAACATTCAGCAGATCGATTTATATAGAAGTAATATCAATGCATAGATCGAATAAGAACATATTTAATAAAGTCAGTTTGAAGTCATTGCAATTGCGCCCTCTATAGGCGGAATGTATCGGTTCGCTAAATTTTGTTCAAATTTGCAAAAAAAAATAACTTTGCCAATAGTATCGATAGGAAAAATTGTAATCGATATTCAAACAAAAATAAAATATCGATAGTGCCATCGATATTTTTGCAGCTCTAGATCCTGTGCCTGGAGGTTGGTCCATATGGTAGCTGTGCCAAAATTAGGGTCGATCTAGGCCATATTTGGTTCGGATAGCAGGATCCTAGTCAAACTCATTCTTCTAAATTTCGGCAAAATCGACCGATAAATGCGGCTGTTATTGCCTTGAGACCCTTTACCGGGAGATCGGTCTATATGACAGCTTTAGGCGTAGAAAGGGGTCTTAGGGATGGGCTAAGTACGCCCAGAAAAATTGTAGCCAATAGTATTGATAGGAAATTATAAATCGATATTCAAACAAAAAATAAAATATCGATATTTTGCCAACTCTAGACCCTGTGCCTAGAGGTCGAGCTATATGGTAACTATGCCGAAATTAGGGACGATCTAGGCCATATTTAGCTCGGACTGCAAAGAGTCTAGTCAAACTCATTCTTTTAAATTTCGGCAAAATCGACCGATAAATGCGGCTGTTATGGCCTTGAGACCCTTTACCGGGAGATCTGTCTATATGACAGCTTTAAGCGTAGAAAGACCTCTGGGGGATGGGCTAAGCACCCCCAGAAAAGGGCACCGGGTCTTGCATGAATACTGAGTGCCCAAGATGCTCGATATGAGAAGGAGAGTTATTGGCACCTTTACATAACCAGCCATAGACCAGCTTTGGACTGGAACGACATTCTTCTTTAATTTAGCTTAGATCTGTTCAGATTTAGATGTAGTTGCCATATAGACCGATCTCTCGATTTATGGTTTAGGGCCCATAAAAGGCGCATTCATAGTCTGATTTCATTGAAATTTGACACAGTGACTTATGTTAGGCTATTCGACATCCGTGTCGTATATGGTTCAGATCGGTCTATATTGGGATATGGCTACCAAAAAGACCAATAATTTGTTCAACAAAATTGAACAATGACTTGTACTTTATAGACCACTTAATATCCGTGTAGAATTTGGTCCAAATCGGACCATATATCGATGAAGCTGCTATGGGGGCAAAATTATGCATGTTTCACCAAATTATGACGAAAGGTGGTTTAAGTATATGCCCGAGGTGGTGGGTATCCAAAGTTCGGCCCGGCCGAACTAAACGCCTTTTTAGTTGTTCAAAATAAGTCGTCAACAGTGTTCCATTGATTTTAATCCAGTTTGGTGTTATCCAACTTAGACACACTTACTGAAAGCAGCGCATAAAAATTCTTTCGGTGTCGAGAGCAATGCATTTAAGAAAACTTTTAAAGATTTTCATGCTCTCAAGATTCGAATTTAGTTGACGTTTGTGTTTTCTTTTGCCACTTGCATTGAAAGGAAAACTCCAAGTAAATAAATAAGAAAATCAAAAAAAAAAGGAAATATGTATTTTCGATTTCAAGTTGAATGAACTTATTACGTTTACCTTACATTATTTCTGGGAGTTTCTTTATGCATCATCAACAGCAACACCCTCATCAGCAACCATAGTCAAAGTAAAAGGAAAACCAACTCACCGAAAGGCATACTCAGCTGCATCAAAGGCAAAATGAAAATTGTTTCCTTCAAATACAACTCCAACAAGCAGTGTAAACAGAAATGTAAGCAACACAACGGCAGCAACAATAACAACACCACCATAATTTGTAGTCCTGGAAATGAAGAAAGAGAAAACACACACCAAAGGACATAGGATGTTACCATAAAGTAGTGGCAAGCAAAAAAGAAAAAAAAACTGCAGAAGGAAACCCAAATACCAACACAATTACACGATTGAGTAGAGATATAAAGGGATAACCATTCAGCAGTAAAAATCCAAAGAGAAAAAAAAATTGCATTTCTTTTTTATTTTGTTCACAGATGGAAAGGAATAAAATAAAATATTGCACGACTCCATCATGTCTCGCGCGTAACATATAAATTATGTTGTACAGCAAAACTGATGAACACAAGTGAAAATGAGGACTAAGAGAGACCACCAGATGGGAAGGGAATACAAAAAATCTTACACTTACCAAATGTTGGAATGCATCAGTATGACATATGAGGAGACAATGTCAGTTTAAGGATTAAAGACTTGGTTTAAGCTTAAATTAACTATGAATATGAACTATAATGCTGCCAGTGTCAAACCTTTAATCAAATTTCCTACAGTTAAAAAACAAAACAAGTAAAACCGTGTTAAGTTCGGTCGGACTTATGTACCCTCCACCATGGACCCCATTTGACACGTTCTTTGAGTGACTTTTTCAAACATGTAGAAAATACATTTACGGATACAGTTGGACCCTATACCAGGTTTAAAATTTCAACCAAATAATTGCTCCCCCTAGAGGTTCAAGAAGTCAATTCAGGCGATCCTTTTTTATGAGGGCAATATCAGGTTATAAGCCTTTTTGGTTCTTGCGTGCAAAATTTCAGCCAAATCTGGTGGTAATTGCAAATTCTATAGGCTCAAGCATTCAAATCTGATGATTGGTTTAAATAGCAGCTATATCAGGTTGGGAAACGATTTAGCCCATTTGAAGCACAGTCATTGGAAATCAAAACACCCCAAGCAAAATTAAGTCGCATGAAAATTTCACCCTTTTAAGACTCAAGAAAAATCCGATATATGTTTATATGGAACTATACCAGGTTATGAAACGATTTGAATCATTCCTGACACAGTTATTAAAGGTAAAAAAAAACATCTCATGGAAAGTTTTAGCCAAATCTGATAAGAATTGCTCCTCCTTAAGCCTCAAAAAATCAAGATCCGATATCGGCTTATATGGTAGGTATACCAGGTTATGAACCAATTTAGAGCATTCTTGCATGTCAAAACAAAACCTCATTCGAAATTTCAGCCAAATTGGCTAAGCATAGCGCCCGTTACAGACTAAAGAAGTCAAGATCCATGATCGGTTTATATGGCAGCTGTATGAAAATATGGACCGATTTGAACCATACTTAGCACAGTTGTTGAAAGTCATAGCGAAATACGTCATGCAAAATTTCATTCCAATTGGATAAGAATTACGCACTCTAGAGGCTCAAGAAGTCAAGACCCAAGATCGGTTTATATGGCATTTTATGTCGATTAACCATGTCCGTCGGTCCGTCCGTCTGTCTGTCGAAAGCACGCTCACTTTCGAAATACTTCTTATCAGTGTACGTTGGTTGGGATTGTAAATGGGCCATATCGGTCCATGTTTTGATATAGCTGCCATATAAACCGATCTTGGGTCTCGACTTCTTGAGCCCCTAGAGGGCGCAATTCTTATCCGATTGGAATGAAATTTTGCACGATGTATTTTGTTATGATATTCAACAACTGTGCCAAGTATGGTTCAAATCGGTCCATAACCTGATATAGCTGCCATATAAACCGATCTTGGGTCTCGACTTCTTGAGCCCCTAGAGGGCGCAATTCTTATCCGATTGGAATGAAATTTTGCACGATGTATTTTGTTATGATATCCAACAACTGTGCCAAGTATGGTTCAAATCGTTCCATAACCTGATATAGCTGCCATATAAACCGATCATGGGTCTCGACTTCTTGAGCCTCTAGAGGGTGCAATTCTTATCCGATTGGAATGAAATTTTGTACGAAGTATTTTTTATGATATCCAACAACTGTGCCAAGTATGGTTCAAATTGGTCCATAACCTGATATAGCTGCCGTATAAACCGATCTTGGGTCTCGACTTCTTGAGCCTCTAGAGGGTGCAATTGTTATCCGATTTGAATGAAATTTTGTACGAAGTATTTTGTTATGATATCCAACAACTGTGCCAAGTATGGTTGAAATCGGTCCATAACCTAATATAGCTGTCATATAAACCGATCTGGGGACTTGACTTCATGAACCTCTAGAGGTCGCAAATATTATCCGATTAGAATGAAATTTTGCACAACGTGTTTTATTATGATATCCAACAACTGTGCCAAGTATGGTTCGAATCGGTTCATAACCTGATACAGCTGTCATATAAACAGATCTGGGGACTTGACTTCTTGAGCCTCTAGAGGTCCCAATTATTATCCGATTTGGCTGAAATTTTGCATGATGTATTTTATTATGACTTTCAACTACTGTGCCAAATTATGTTCAAATCGGTTCATAACCTGATATAGCTGTCATATAAAACGATCTGGGATCTTGACTTCTTGAGCCTATATAGGTCGCAATTATTTTCCGATTTGCCTGAAATTTTGTACGACGGATCCTCTCAAGACCGTCAACATATGCGTTTATTATGGTATGAATCGGTCTATAGCCTGATACAGCTCCCATATATATCGATCTCTCTATTTAACTTCTTAAGCCCCACAAAGGGTGCAATTCTTATTCGAATTGGCTGACATTTTAAACAGGTCTCCAACATATAACTTAATTGTGGTCTGAACCGAACCACATCATGATATCGCTCTAATAGCAGAGCAAATCTTTTCTTATATCCTGTTTTGCATAAGAAGAGATGCCGGGAAAAGAACTCGACAAATGCGATCCATGGTGGAGGGTATATAAAATTCGGTCCGGCCGAACTTAGCACGCTTTTACTTGTTTACACTAATTTTTTTCCCTTTCCCACTGTGCTATATTCAATACTTCGAATAATGTATCAGCACATTTTTTTGTTTTAACAAATGCAGTATGCAAGCCAAAAAATAATCAGTGTTAACTTGTATACCGAATATAACATAAAAAAATTTATTTTATTTTATATTCTTTTCTGTCCTTTAAGCTTTAAAGAGTTGGTTTTTTTTGGGTTTACTGTTAAATTATAAATTAAGTCAATCCTTTGCAACTTTTACGGAAGTTTTATCAAGAAACCGAAATCAATATATTCGTTTGTATGGTTTACGGTTGAAGTTCTTTGAAGATACTTTAAGAACAAATCTACTTGTTCATAATAACTTGGAAAATATTTTCAGATTTTTGAATTATTGATAATGATTACAGATAAATTCAAGTTCCCTCTTTCCTCAACCATACCATAGCATTTCTTTAAAAAAATGTCAAACTTTTGACTGAAGAAGTCTTCTCTTCCAGAAAACTTTATACTTGTCATAGTATTAACTATCACCCCCCACATAGTAGCATCATTCGAAGAAATAATTCTTTGGAAACTGAAAAAATAAACTTAAATTTCAATTTCAATGCTCAAGCTAATGAAGTTGCCTGTGAGTAAAGAAAATATGATATATTCATATTTTTCGCCTTTATATGGCCCTCAAAGAGGAAGAAAAACCTGAATGAAGCTCTGTTATGGTTGCTAGGTGCTCACTCATACTCGTTTTACCTCAAGTTCTTGATATGTCAAATGATGTATGAAACAAACCATGTAACGCAGCATATTTCTTTGCCATGTCCTTTTTATCGCATATGAATGCCTGAATGCCGACCCTACCTACCAATTCAATCTTGTCCCTATGCCAGGCATCCAACAATCCCAAGCTACTGCCTGCCACCGCCCTATCAACCGTTGGTGGTTTGGCACAAGAAATCTTCAAATTGCAAGTATGAAAACGACTCGTTGTCGTTTTCTCGACATTTCGAGCAGATGTTTGTCAGTCTAGATTTGTTTGTGCCAAATGTAAGGATCACACAAACACACACAGTGACACACAATCTCTGTTGTGCTGCTTTGGAGAAAAGGAAAGACTGACACTACTGTAAAGGATATGTGCAGATGTTCACATTGATACATGCATTTACTCACATAGGAAGCTATAGAGTCTGGAGCAAGTCAGCAACCCCCTGCTTGCTGCATTTAAGGAAAATGTTGCATGAATAGTGAGAAGTGAACACAGAACACTGGGCACTGAACACTACTTATTACTCGATACAGCAGAAAACACTCCCAATTGCTCAATTGTTGGCTTTTATATGATTTAGAACTTCCTTAGTCTAACAGCAACTGGCTATGGTAATAGGAATGTTGTTTTGTAAGTCACTGTGGTTGGAAAATATGGCGCATGAATACAATATTTGATATCAATTCCTGATGTATTCATAATCTGTTGTAATCACGCTACAGCCTTTAAAAATTGAGGGATTGAGCTGAAATTTGGCACGGACCCGTATTTTTCCCATAATTGGTTGTGAATGGGCCATATCGGACCACATTTGGATAGCTGCCATATAGTCCGGTCTGTCGATTTAGGGTCTTATGCCCATAAAAGCTGCATTTTTTCCGATTTCGGTGAAATTTTAAGCAGTAAGTTGTACTAGGGGCCCCAACGTTCGACCCGATTATGGTCTTTATGGGGCCATTTACTTATACTTTACTTACATTTACTTATAGCTGCCAGCACCATCTGTCAATTTTGGGTCTTAACTCCATAACAGGAGCATTTATTACTCGATTTCGCTGAAATAGGAAACAGTCAATTACTTTAAGTCTCCCCTCATCCGAACCGAATATGATCCAGATTGGGCTATATTTAGATATATATAGATTCTATATAAACCGATCTGCCGATTTGCTGAGTCTTACTCATATAAAAGCAGCATTTATTACCCGATTTCGATGAAATTTGAAACAGCGAATTGCTTTAAGGCTCCCGCTATCCGAATAGAATATGGTACAGATTGGACCATATGTTTATATATCTGCCATATATACCGATCTTTTGAGTTAGGGACTTAAGCACATAAAAGCCGCGTTTGTTACCCGATTTTGCTGAAATTTGAAACATTGTGTTGATTTAAGCTTTCCGCCATCCGAGAATATGGTCCAGTTCGGAAACTATTTAGACATAGCTGCGATTTAGACCAATCTTCTATTTAGACTCTTAATCCCATAAAAATCGGATTTATTGCCTGCTTTCGCTAAAACTGTGGCATTCATAAGAGTTCTCGGCACTTCAATGAAATACGATCCAGTATAGCCCAAATTTGGATGTGACTATGGGTATGGTATTTATATGAAATAGGATGATGAATATATCCATGGTAGTGGGTATCCAAAGTTCGACATGGCCTACCTTAATACGTTTTTATTTGTTTTTCTTTCTCTTTAAGTTTTCCTTTTATCATTCTTCTTTTTTATACCCACCACCACAGGATGGGGGTATACTAATCTAGTCATTCGGTTTGTAACACCTCGAAATATTGATCTGCGACCCCATAAAGGATATATATTCTGGATCCTCTCGAAATTATGATTTGAACTAGCCATGTCCGTCCGTACGTTCTTCTGTCGGAATCACGATAGAGGTCGAACGCGTAAAGCTAGCCGATTGAAATTTGGCACAGATACCTAATATTAATGTAGGTCGTTGGGGATTGCAAATGAGCCATATCGGTTCAGATTTGGATATAGCTCCCATATAAACCGATCTCCCGATTTGACTTCTTGAGCCCCTGGAAGCCGCAATTTTTGTCCGATTTGGCAAAAGATTTGCACGTTGTGTTCTTTTGCGACTTCCAACAACTGTGAAAAGTACGGTCCAAATAAGTCTATAACTTGATATAGCTCCCATATAAACCGATCAGCCGATTTGACTTTTTGAGCCCTTACGAGCCGCAATTTTTTCCGATTTGGCTGAAATTCTGCATGTAGGGTTTTGTTATGACTTCCATCAACTGTGCCAAGTACTATCCAGATCTGTTATAGCCTTATATAGCTCCCATATAAACCGATCTCCCGATTTGACTTCTTGACCGTTTACAAGCCACAATTTTTGTCCAATTTGGCTGAAAGCTTGCACATGTTGTTCTTTTATGACTTCCAACAATTGTGTCAAGAACATTCCAAATCGGTCAGTAACCTGATGTAGCTCCCATATAAACCGATCGCCCAATTTGACTTCTTGAGCTCTTACAAGCCGCAATTTTTTTTTTGCCATTTGGCTGAAATTTCGCATATCGTGTTTTCTTATGAATTCCAACTACTGTGCCAAGTACAGCCAAAATCGATATATAACCTGATATAGCTCCCATGTAAACCTATCTTTCGATCATCATTGAAAGCACTATTTTACTTCTTATATATATAAAAATGTTTTTGAGTGTGTTTGTTCTGCATGGTTTAAAATATACCTGCAACTATTTTCTTGAAATTTTCACATATTGTTTAGGTTGGCCTGGAAAGAATAAAAGGTCAATATCGGAAGGGGAGCGGATCCTCCCCTTTACCCCATATAACCAACCCAAATGAAATGAGAAGACCAATCGAAACAATATGGGCTTCAAATAAAAGGTATTTGAAAGCTGAATACGAATCCTAAACCAAAATGTTGGCCCAAGTGGGTGACGTGCTCAATCCCATTTACCCTCCAAAACGGGCATGTAGACCGATCATGACAATATGGGGGTCAAATGAAATATTTTTGTGGCTAGGATATCCATATTTGCAGCCAAGGCTCAGGGGGCCTGACCCACCAACCAAAACAAAAAAGGCGAATGTGCCAAATTTCATCGAAATAGGATGAAAAATGCTCCTTTTATAGGCTCATTACACTATATCGGAAGATCGGTGTATATGGCAGCTATATCCAAAAATGGTCCAATCTCGATCATATTTCACAGGAATAGGTAGGGGTCTACCAGAACATACTTTGTCAAATTTCATTGAATTCGGGTAATAAATCCATATGTAATGGCCTCAATACCCTATATTGGGAGATCTGGTGGTCGATATATAGGGCAGCTATATTCAAATATATTTTGATCCGAACCACACTGCAGAGAAATGGGTAGAGGTCTACCAGAACTCACAATGGCAAATTTCATCGAAACCGGATGAAAAGTGGTCAATTTTATGCCTCAAGGCTTGAGGCTGAAGATCGAATGCGAATCGGATATCCAAATTCTCTTCATACAAAAACCTTCCAAGATAATGGGCAGTCTTATGGAACTCAATTGACAGGTATTGGGGATATGGCATCTAAATTCTGAACAAAGTATGCGGGTACCAGCTCCTCCCTCATATAACCCCCTAAATGAACACGTAGCCTAATCGAGACAATACGGGCCTCAAATAAAATGTAATTGGAATGCAGTAGAAATCTCAGTCACAGGTGTCTGGGGATTCGTCCGATCCAGAAAAATCCCTCAAAACAGATATGCAGGATCACCAGGACTCGAATGAAAGGTCTTTAGAAGTGAAATATGAATCGGATAGCCATATTACGCACCATTATGGAATGTACTCGTATTGAAAAATTCATTTTTGTACCCATTACCTAAGGATGTGGTATATTAATTTTGTAATTCCGTTTGCAACACATCGTCAATGTCAATTTCCGGCCCTTGATCGTCGTAAAAATCTTAGGCGATCTAGCCATGTCCGTCCGTCTGTCTGTTAAAATCACGCTACACTCTTTAAAAATAGCGATATTGAGCTGAAACTTTGCACAGATTCTTTGTTTTGTCCATAGGTAGGTTAAGTTTCAAGATGGGCTAAATCGGAGTATGTCTTCGATCTCTCGATTTATGGTTTTGGGCCCATAAAATGCGCATTTATTGTCCGATATTTCCGAAATTTGGGACAGTGAGTTAAGTTAAGCCCCTTGATATACTTCTGCAATATGGCACAGATCCGTTCAAATTTGGATACAGCTGCCATATAGACCGATCTCTCGATTTAAGGTTTTGAGCCCATAAAATGCGCATTTATTGTCCGATGTCGCCGAAATTTGGGGCAGTGAGTTGTGTTACGCCTCTCGATATCTTTGTTTAATACGGCCCAGATCGGTAGAGATTTAGATATAGCTGCCATATAAATCGATCTCTCTGTTTAAGGTCTTCGGTGTATAAAAGGCGCGTTTATTATACGATTTCTCAGAAATTTGGTTTCGCGAGTTGCACTAAGCTCCTCGACATCCTTGTCTAATACGACCCAGATCGGTGCAGATTTGGATATAGCTGCCATATATACCGTTCTGCCGATTTAAGTTTTTAGACCCATAAAAGCGATTTTGCTGAAATTAAGCACAATGAGTTGCATTAGACCTCTCGATATTCGTACCGAGTATGGTTAAGATCGGTCTATATATTTCCATACAACTGCTATATACACCGATTTCTCAATTTAAGGTCTTGGGCCAATAAGAGGCGTATTTATTGTCCGACTTCTCTGATATTTGGTACAGTAAGTTATGTTGAACCCCTCAATATCCTTGTTTTATTTGGCCCAGATCAGCCTATAGTTGCCATATAGACCGATCTCTCGATTTAAGGTCTTGGGCCCATAAAAGGTGTATTTATTGCCCGATTTCCCTGAAATTTGGGAAATTTGTTCTAGGCTCCTCGACATTCCTTTTCAATACGGCCCAGATTCGTCCAGATTTGAATGTAGTTGCCATATATACCGATCTGCCGATTTAAGGTCTTAGGCGCATTAAAGGTGAATTTATTGACCGATTTTCCTGAAATTTTGCACAATGCGTTCTGTTAGACCCTGAGTACTGAGTATGGTCAAGATCGGTACATATTTGGATATAGCTGCCATATATACCGATCTCCCGATTTAAGATCTTGGTACTATAAAATAACCTTTATAACTCGATTTCACTGAAATTTGACACAGTGGTCTGTGTTAGGCTCTTTGGCATTCGTGTTCAATATGGTTCAGATCGGTCTATATTTGGATATAGCTGTCAATTTCATATACCGACTTCCCGATTTAAGTTCTTAGGCCCATAAAAGGTGTATTTTTTTGCCAATGAGATGTGTTAGACCTTTGCACAGCCTTCCTGACCCTTACACTGCTGCTATGGGTAGCGTAGCGCAGCGGTTAGCATGTCCGCCTATGACGTTGAACGTCTGGGTTCGAATCCTGGCAAGACCATCAGATAACATTTTCAGCGGTGGTTTTTCCCTCCTAATGCTGGCTACATTTGCGAGGTACTATGCCATGTAAAAACTTTTCTCCAAAAAGGTTTCGCACTTATCATTGAGCTTAAACTTGAATCGGACTGCACTCATTGATATGTGAGAAGTTTGCCCCGGTTGCTTAGCGGAACATTCATGGGATAAATTAGCAAAAAAATTTCATTTTTGCTATAGGCTCATACATGTTGCATTTTTCACCATATTATTACGAAAAGTGGTTAATGTATGCATCTGTGGTGGTGGATATCTCGTTCGTCTAGTTTTATTTATCATACCTGATGCTGTATAATCTGACCTCCTTGTTTATTTCTGGCGCATTCATTTATTTCTACCATCAGACATTTGCGCCAAATTTTGGTAACTTCTTGTCACCAGTTGCTTGTGTGTACTCCACCAGCAAGACAACATACTGCGGCATGCAAGACAAAAGAAGAAGAAGAAGAAGCAGAAGGAAATGTGTTTGGATTTCTCATTTTTGTTTGATTTTTATATTTTGAGCGCCAGAAATCAGTGCTGCATGGATAATTGGACAAATAACCACCAAAGCAAATGTGTTTACATTCGAATAGCTCTTCTCTATACCTAAAGGATCTACGGGGTAGTAAGAAACCAAAGTGTCAATCTTCGAGGGTAAGAGTAAGGCTACATACAGTAGTGTGTGTGTGTGTACGTGTGTTTGTGAGCAGAGTTTAATGCCCTGCACTAATATTGAGTTGAGTTTATTTCTCCAAGCCAGACATTCAAAACCAAGAGCAAAACTCCCTGTAAGATTTTTGGCATTGGTAATATTGTCTTTGTACTTTATCTTATCGCCACTAAAAATAGTTCTGCTTGCTTTTTGTTTGTATTTCTACTTGAGTCAATGCATTACTTTGTTATTCGGGTGTTTCATGGAATGTCCCTATTATTTGGCATAGTTAGGTGTTTGCTGCATCTCCCTTCTATTTTGTCATCGGTCTTGAGCTAATAAAATTTTATCATTATCTTTGTAGCGAAAGGTAACACATTTTGTTTGTCACCTACCATAACAAACAGAGCGAGTTGATATGGTAGCACGAGACCTAAGTAGACATCAACAGAGTTGGGCATTCATTGAATTTTTACTGTTTATTAGAAGCAGATGTTTGTCGTAGCACTAGAATCTTTAAAAGGATTGATTAGATTTAGGGAAAAAGACAAGGGTAATTGAAATTCAATATTTCCGTGAGGTACTAAGTTCGTTGATGGTGGAATACAAAGGTGTATTGATTGGGAAATTTTAAGACAGTAGTGGTACGAGGTACTTGAAAGCTGTATATTTTATGGTATTTGAATTAAAATTGTTGTTGGTTTAGTAGAAATTCAGCAAGGGGAAAGGGGAAAATATAATATGACTCCTTTTAATAACTCCGGAAATGTGAAAAAATTTGCGGCCCCGTTAAAGGGGTGCTGATTCATACCTAATAAACTCTGCACGTGTATTGTGAACTACTAATTAGGACAAAATTAGGGTTAACAAGTAAAAAGGCGTTAAGTTCGGCCGGGCCGGAACTTTGGATACCCACCACCTCGTATATACATGTAAAACACCTTTCATAAAAAACCGGTGAAAATTGCTTACCATATGTCCCATAGCAGTTATATCGATATATGATCTTGTTCATTAGTGTATAACAAAATATAGTGGTCTTTTTAGTAGCGATATCTAAAAATAAACCGATCTGAACCATATACAACATGGATGTCTAAAAGCTTGACATAAGTCAATGTGTCAAATTTCAGTTAAATTGGATTATTAATTCCCCCTTTTTTAGGGCCAAGACTTTAAATCGAGATATCGGTCTATATTGCAGCCATATGCAACTCTTGATCGATCTAGACCAAATTGCAGAATTATGTGGGGGGGGGGCTTAACCTAACTCTCTGTTCAAATTTCGGTAACATCGGACAATAAATGCGCCTTTTATGGGCCCAAAATATTAAATCGAGAGATCGATCTATATGGCAGCTATATCCAAATCTAGACCGATCTAAGTGAAATTGAAGAAAGATATCGAAGGGCCTAACACAACTCCCTATCCCAAATTTTTTATGGCCCCAAAACCAGCTATATCCATATCGGGACCGATCTTTGCCATAATGCAGAAGTATGTCAAGGGGTTTAACTTAACTTAACTAACGGTCTATATAGCAGCTATATCCAAATCTGGACCGATCTATGCCATAATGCAGAAGTATGTCAAGGAGCTTAACTTAACAAACTGTCCGAAATTTCGGCGACATCGGATAATAAATGCGTCTTTTATGGTCCCAAAACCTTAAAACGGGAGATCGGTCCATATGGCAGCTATATTCAAATCTGATCTGATCAGGGCCAAATTGAAGAAAGATATCGAAGAGCCTAACACAACTCACTGTCCCAAATATCAGCAAAATCGGATAATAAATGTGGCTTTTGTGGGCCTAAGACCTTAAATCGGAGGATTGGTCTATAAGGCAGTTATAACAAAATCTGAACCGATCTGAGCCAAATTGGCGAAGGATTTCGAAGGGCCTAACACAACTTACTGTCTCAAATTTCAGCAAAATCGGATAATAAATGTGGCTTTTATGGGCCTAAGACCCTAAATCGGAGGATCGGTCTATATGGCAGCTATAACAAAATCTGGACCGATCCGGGCCAAATTAACGAAGGATCTCGAAGGGCCTAACACAACTTACTGTCTCAAATTTCAGCAAAATCGGATAATAAATGTGGCTTTTATGGGCCTAAGACCCTAAATCGGAGGATCGGTCTATATGGCAGCTATAACAAAATCTGGACCGATCCGGGCCAAATTAACGAAGGATGTCGGGGGCATAACACAACTCACTGTCCCAAATTTCAACAAAATAGGATAATAAATGTGGCTTTTATGGGGCTAAGACCCTAAATCGTCGGATCGGTCTATATGGGGGCTGTATGAGGATGTAGTCCGATGTAGTCAATCTTCGAACTTAACCTGCCTATGGATAAAAAGAGAATCTGTGCAAAGTTTCAGCTCAATATCTCTATTTTTGAAGACTGTATCGTGATTTCAACAGACAGACGTACAGACTCACAGATGCACGGACATGTCTAGATCGTCTTAGATTTTTACGCTGATCAAGAATGTATATAATTTATAGGGTCGGAAATGGATATTTCGATGTGTTGCAAACGGAATAACAAAATGAATATACCCCCATTCTTCGGTGATGGGTATAAAAATACGCATATTATATCAACATCTGATATCAAACGTCAAGAGGACATGTGGATGGGTTGGTACAATATAGGACTCAAATAAATGGTATTTGAGGATTGACATTTAAATTTAGGAGCATGTTTCTAGTAGGCTTTTCACCCTTATAACCTCCTGATCTGACAAGTAAACCGATTGGGATAAACGTAAAATATTTGTGAGCGAAATACGAATATGACAACAAATGTTCGAGCAAAATGTCCGAGGGGCCTCCCCTTTGTACCACCCCTCAAATGAAAGGCATTGAGGAGAACAATTTAACATTAAACTGCAGGTTAAGGTTCCTGGGACCGTTGAAAGCCAGCTGAGTAGAGATTTGTGTATAGTGATCAGGATAATATGGGGTTCAAATACAATAAAAGGTATTTGGGTGCGGAAACCATAGGAGAAAAGTTGAAAACCCACCACCATAGGAAAGGAGGCATATTCATTTAGTGATTCCGTTTGCAACATATTGAAATACCCATTCCCGACCCTACATGGTATATAAATTCTGGATCGTAGTTAAATTCTAAGATGATTTAACGATGTCTATGTGTCTGTTTGCTGTTGTGACTACGCTACAGCCTTCAAAAATTGAGATATTGAGCTAAGATTTGGCACAGATTTGTATTTGGTCTATACACAGGTTAAGTTATTGAACGAGCAAAATCGGTTCATATTTAGGCGTAGCTGCCATATAGACCAAACTCCCCGGTTAGGGTCTTAAACCCATAAAAGCCGCTTTTATTATTCAATTTCGTTGAAATTTTAAACCGCTAGTTGTACTAAGGCCCCCGATATCCCCCAACGAAAATGGTCCATATCGGGCCATAATAAGATATAACTGTCATATTGATCGACCTACCGATGTAGGGTCTTAAGTCCATAAAAAGCCGTATCTTTCTATTTCGCTGAAATTTAGAGCAGTGAGTTGAGTTAGATTTCCCTTTATCCGAACCAAATTTGGTCCAGATCAGACCTCACTTTGTCATCAATTTGGGACAAGGAGTTGCAATAGGGCACCCAATATCCGAAACGCGTATTGTCCACAACAAGCCATATTTGGATATAGCTGCCATATGGACGGTCTGCAGATCCGGGATTTTAAGCCGCAAAATCCTCATTTGCTACCTGATTTCCTTAAACTTTTAAACTGTGATTTATATATACTTCTCGGTACCTGAACCGGCCCATACTGGTACATTAAGGTGGATATAGTAGGTTTATAATAAAATATCTTAATTCTTATTCATTATTCATTGTTTGCCCTCAAAAATATACCCGGCAAAGATCTTGACATATAGTATTTATGGTGGAGGGTATATAAGGGTCGACCCGGCCGAACTTAGTACGCTTTTACTTGTTGTTCATTTGAAGTTTAAGAGCGAAGATAAGCTACATATATTAGACTATATTTTGATAAAGTCTCCATATAGGCCAATCTCCCGATTAAAGGTCTCAGTCCCATAAAAGTCACATTTATTGCCCGATTTCGCTGAAATTTAACGCAGCGAGTTGTGTTCGATTCCCGAACTGCTCATAGTCTAGAAAGGTACATATTTGAATAACCCTGCTATATATTTTAATCAATTGACTTAAATAAGTGGCAAAGTGATTTGCGACATCCGCACCAAGTATGGTCTATATTGGATCATATTTGGGTATAGCTGCCATATATACCCATTTCCAAATTTAAGTTCTTGGACCCATGAAAGGTGCAGTTTTTACCCCATGTCGCTGAAATTTGGCACAGTGAGTTGCATTGGCGCCGAGTTATGTCCGGATTGAACTATATTTGGGTTTAGTTGTCATTTATACCAATCTCCCGATTTAAGTTTCTTAAACAAGAAAAGGTGATTTTATTATCTGGCTTAGATCGGAGATTATTTGGATATGGCCGACCGAATTCCCAATTGGAGGTCTTGGCACCATAAAGGGCGTATTTTTACCCGATTTTTCTTAAATTTTTTAAGCACCTACAAACATTTCTTTCGAACATGGTGTGGATCGGACTATATTTGTATATAGCAGCCTTATTAACTGATCTCCCGGTTCAATCTCAACTCCACATAAGGTCCGATTATTGCCCGATTTTCATGAACATTGTCAATTTACCCAACTTCAATAATATTTTAACCTTCTTTAGAAGATGTTTCTCTTTAATAATAAGAAGCCATGTTAAGCATCTATTATGCTAGCATTAAACATAAAAATTCTTACGTAATATGAAGAAAATGATTTTTTTTCAACTTTCTTTGCCTTTGTTGCCATTTTTAATCTTTTGTTTACCACGTGGCAAAAAGCACTCATTAAAATTGTTTACCCCCCCTCTCCCCATTCAAGGGTGTTAACATGGAAACGATATTAAGAACATGCAATTATTCAACAACAGTTTAACCACAATCATAAGCATTTAACCATTTTTTGCCACAAATGAACATATGTGCTGCCAAGCACTCATATTTTGAGGATAGGGGCTCTTCAATTAATTTCATTAACATTTTATAATTTGTTTATATCCTTTTTCCCCCCTTCCTCGTGGCCTTCCTTCCCCTTACCTCACTACTTTTGCCCTTATTCTTAAGCATGAATGTATGAAAATTTATTGCTTATCTTGGAAACAAATTTTCTTTAAAAATGTTGTTGTAAAACTCACATCATCATAGAAAGTTTTCTTCGTTACCCGCATATGTCACTTTTCCTCGTTACTTTAGTTTTTCATCATATTGCTATCGTCGTCGTCGTCGTTGTTGTTGTTGTTTGGGCTCCTTGGTTAACTTGGAATTAACTATGGAACAGCAACTACCAACCACCCTATAGTTTGGTTGCGTCTGCTCTAGGGAAGACATCTGCTACTTGCTAGGTTCTGGTTTTGTAGCACGTTCCACAATGCTTACATGCATGAATATGAGGTGGTAATGAAATGTGCTTGCCATTTGAGTATACAGAGAAAAATAATACAAATCTTTATAGGCAATTTATATAACTCATCGTACGATTTCTTTATAGCGCATTCAGCGCATTCGTACGATTTTAATCTTTGTGAACTCATCTAGTCCAAACATGTTGGAGAACAATAGAAGTCCAACCAATTCAATAACGAATTGAAAACGAAAATTGGCTTTATGGCTTTTCTATCTGTTTATGGATTCAATTTGATTGGTTGTTGAAAATCGTAACTAATCTCCTAGCAAAATTCGAACCAAACAGGATACAATTCAGGTTTTGAAGAAGTCAAATTGGACTATTGAGCTGATCTTCACCCGTATAAAGTTCTAACCAACCTTCACTAAGAGATGTAACATATCAAACGTGGCCACCATTAGGAGGCGATAACCATCTATGTATAAATCCGTGCAAGACAGAAGTAGTTCTTTTCAGCAGTAGATACAAGTTGCCTACAGTGGAACCTGTCTCCTTGAGTGGAGAGAATGTTCCATTTACAGAAAGCTCAAAATACCTGGGTGTTTTGCTGGACAGGAAATTGAGTTTCAAATCCAACATTTTGGAAAGGGCAAGAAAGGCAACTCTTGCCCTATACACCTGCAAGAGAGCCATTGGTAAATGTGGGGGGTTTAGACCGCGTGTCATGCATTGGGTATATACTGCAGTTGGCAGACCTATAATGCTATATGGTGTTGTGACCTGGTGGACGGCGCTTCAAAAGTGCACCTACTGCTCCATACTTAACCAAATCCAAAGGATGGTTTGTTTGTGCATCACAGCCGCACTGAGGACACCATCTGATGCACTGAATTTAATGCTACATCTGATGCCTCTGGACATTGTGGCTACCCAAATTGCAGCGACCACTGCCATGAGGTTAAGGGAGCTTTCTCATTGCTCAGGTGGCGGCTACAGACACGGTGTTATCCTTAGTACAATATCCGATGTTCCAAGTAGTGTGGAATACACCCTACCTGAACCGCTTTTTGATCAAAAGAACCGAAGTTACATAGATTTCTATGCGGATGGTCCCAAACTAAACGACCAGGTGGGCTTTGGGTTGCACTCTAAAGATCTAGAACTGGTGATATCGAAAAGGTACCCCAACCACTGCAGTGTGTATCAAGCGGAGATCCTTGCAAGCAAGGAAGGGGTGGAAAGGCCACGATATAATGTCATTACGACATTGGCATAAATATCTTCTCAGACAGCCAGGTAGCCAGTAAATCCCTGGAAAACATATTTCTGAACACAAAAACCACCCTCGACTGTCACAGATCTCTCAACGAGATCTCTCAACAGTTCAAAATGCACCTGTTCTGGGTGCCGGGCCACAGAGATATCCCAGGGAAATCTAAAGTGGACGAGCTTGCGAGACCAGGAACTACCCTACACATTCCAGGGATAATGGAATCTGTGGGTATGCCTCTAGCGACATGTAAGCTAAGTTTTCAGAACCAGCCCCGAAGGACAACGAATGATAGATGATCACAAAGAGGAGGCTGTGAGCATTCCAAAACTATGTGGCCTAATCTAGACTTGAAGAGGTCTACTGCTTTGCTGTCACTGGCTAAACCAGACGTATCAGTCATTGTGTCCGTCATGACAGGTCACTGTCTAATCGGAAAACATGCTGATAGACTGAAGGTTGCCAGCAACGCCTTTTGCAGAAGCTGTGAGGACATCGAAGAAGAAGAGACTACAGAACACCTTCTGTGTGTGTCCTGCACTAGCAGTCAGAAGGAGTTCCACTTAGGTTCTCATTTCTTTGAGAACCTATCTGATTTAGCGGATGGGAATATTCGCAAGTTATTGGGTTTTTTAAAGTGAACTGGATGGTTCAACGTTAGGAATTAGAAGGCATCTTTCTTCTTCTGTTCGCAATGGACGAAAACGTCTAAGTGAGTCTGATGGCAGACTGCCGCTTAAACCTAACCTAACCTAGGAGGGGATAACTACCGTTGAAAATTTTGTCCTGGTCATGATTCGAACCCAGGCGTTCAGCGTTCTTGCCATCCTCTGCGCCAAAATGTGCAAAATTTGGAGCGGATATATTTTTTTTTGGCAGGAAGATAGCATATTAATAACAGAGGGTATAGTAAAGAGTCGTCTGGAGAACTAGTTAAGCACGATATAGGGGAAGATAATTTTTTTCTTAGTTTTATCCAATGTTTTTTTTTTTCAGTGTGCCTAACTGCTGCTAAGCTACGTATGCGCCGACAAGCATTTGCCACCATTGCCAAGGAGCAGCACATACGGTAATGAATTGAAACCACCATCACTTACATGCAGAAGATGCGCTTGAACAAAAACCTCCCCTTCCTTAAGGGATCAACATTTTAAGAGGTTAAATTTATTCCATTGTTGTTTCTTGAGTTGTTCTTTTTGGGCCAACGAAACTCCTTTGGGGTGTTCGTGTGGTGTACTACAGTAACGTGTAGCAAACATGGGCTGCATAGGGGCCATATGTATTTATGGGGTGGTAGTTGCAACCCTTCGTAAAATTTCGAGGACTGATTTCAAAGGTAAGCCGTAGGGAGGAGAGGTAAAATACCAACTTTTGCCAGAAGAAAAAGTCTCAAGCATAACACGGTTAGTGTGTCATCATTAGGGAAATAGAATTTGCGCTCAAAAAGGGGGTTACTGGCTTATCATTTAAATTTTCTTGATTCAGGTAATGTGTCATCATAATTGCTGACATTTGAAATACGCATAAGAAAATTTTTAAGAAGAAAATTTGCCTTCAGCTGGGTTATGAAATCCAACAATTTTAAGAAAAAACTTTGTACTCTGGACAACTCTGGACAACGATTGGGACACCTTTCCTTTTTGGTTTTTTTGGTAGGTATTACACAAACCCACCCTCTCCTCTTGTATTTTATAGGTTGTTTTGGGGTTTGTATCCTTCAATACCTGGAATTTATGCGCAACACTTGGAAATAATCCTCTAATCCTTTGCTGGAATTTTGGGACCAAATTCCATTCCATCCTAATGAGGAACTTCTGGGTAACTCAAAGATATGCCAGAAAGGTTCTTTATGGTGATTTTGTTAAGCGTTTGCAAAAATATCTAAGTAGTTAAATTAGAGAGTATTACTTCATCAACTGACAGCATATTATGAAGATGATGTAGAATTCTTAGGAAAAATATTGAGTGTGTAGTAGGATTTATGAATAAGTTTTTAAGTTTTGATGAAATGAATTTTGTAGAAAAATTAAAATAACAAAGGTTGATATAAAATTTTAATCTGCTTGGGAAGAAGTTAGGTAAGGTTAAGTTAAACTAACAGTCAGATAAAAATTTTTGGTGGGAATCGCACCCATTACCTCCTCACAGAATAAGAAATTAATTCTAATCGATCTATAATTCTAATAATGGGCTTATTACTTCTTCTTTGGTGGTTCCAAACAATACACTTTCTTCTAATGTTTTATGATTATTTCTAAAGTTGTTGATGGAAAACGTGTGTTGTCTCTTCTCATTGTATCTATTGTTTTGATTTGGTTTATTGATCGGCTTGTACTATAAAAGGATTTTAGCTTGTTTAGTGTCATGACCACAAAGAATGATTATATGCTAAAGTATTTCACATTCAACCGCATTTTGTTTAAAGAAATCTTTGTGTATCTCGTTCTATAATTGATTGCGCAAATTGTTGATGTCAATAAAAACCATTTTGTTTGTATGGTTTAATACTTTATATGTTTAAAAATAGCAATGAGACTTTATTGTTTGTCTGTTTAGAGAAATTTGAAACAAGTTTTGTTTTTTTGGAGTTTATTTTGCAATGTTCAAATAATGACAAATTATATAAGCCTTTGCCATGAGGTTTATAGAATCTATACAATAAACATGTTTCCGGTTTAAAATATATAGAAATATCAATAATCGATTCTACAGAGTATGTATATGTATGTGTATAATAAACGTCTTAAAATTCGAAGACGATTCAGCCATGTCGGTGTATATGTCCATCTGTAAGTCCTTTACACAGCAATATGAAAAAAATCACTCACTTTAAACGGGTTGAGATATTTTTACGATAATAAAATAACTCATCATGAAAAGAAAGACCTTCATCCCAATATGCAGACAAAATTAAAATAAAATGGTTACAACTGAGAAACTTATCAAATTATGTGGAAAATTCAGGGGCGAAGGGTCTATTGGTTGTTTGTCCAAATTGGGCCCTTGGCCCCAACATATCTTTGCCGTATATGAGACTATAACATATTTGGGTATTGTAGCCATATTGTCCTCTTTTAAAATCTTGGCCCCATAAAACACACATTTTTTACCCGATTTCGATGTACAGGGTAGTTGACGCGAAGTGTTGCCCGAGCCCCACCCCGAAATTATTTTGTCTAAAGAAAAAATTGTAACTAAATATATTCAAAACACAAAATATCTATAAAATGCTCCTGTATCACCACTGTGGTACAGGGTGTTATAGATTTGTGCATTTGTTTGCAACGCTTAGAAGGAAAAGAGCTAGACCCATCGATAAGACCCATAATAAGAGGCATAGTTTTGGTCCGATCTTTACAAAATTTGGCACGAAGTTCTTTTTGTGATATCCCAATATGTTTTTTTTTTTTAATAAAATGTTTTCAAAGGGCACAATTTCAATTACGAGAAATCTTCAGCTAGGGCCGAACCCCTTAGAAACTATTTTTTTAAAGACAAAATTTCATTAAAATTATTTCTAAAGACATACTTTTAAAAAAACACATAGAGTTCAGAAAAATGTATGTACGGTCCATATTATTTAATGTTTGATGATTTTTTCATGCAAATGATGATCGTGACTGCGCCTAAAATGGTACATCCACTTAGTCCAATTTTGGCATACTCTTTAATACATTTCGACCGGTATTTCACAAATAAATGCTTCAATGTTGTCTTCCAATGCTTTAAGTGAAGCGGGCTTGTCTGTATAGATAAGAGCTCCACAAAAAATAGTCTAAAGGCGTTAAATCGCACGATCTTAACGGCCAATTGACCGATTCCTAATGTGAAATAAAATGTTCACCGAACTCGCCTCTAAATAAGTCCATTGTTACACCTACTGTGTGGTATGTGGCACGGTCTTCTTGAAACCATATGTCATGCAAGTCAAACGCTTGCAATTTGGGCAAAAACAAAAAAAAAATTGGATATCAATCACAATAGCGCTCACTATTCACAGTTACGTTGGATTCGCATTATCTTTGAAGAAGTACGGTCCAATGATGCCACCAACCCATAAACCGCATCAAACTCTGACTTTGGTAGCTCTTGCAATGCTTCTGGCTGATATTCACTCCAGAATCGACAATTCTGCTTATTGACATACCCATTGAGCCAAAAATGAGCTTCGTCGCTGAACAGACCTCGCATTTTGATAATAAAATTCAACAATTTGCAAGCGTTGTTTGTTGGTAAGACGATTCATGGTTAAACCGTTTATGTTTACAAATGACCAAATTATTGCAATATTAGTCCCAATGGGGGCTATTTCTAAATCTGAACCTTTTTTTCCAATTTAATAGACCAAAAAATGTCTTTGCCAAATTTGAGGACGATCAAATGAATATTGCGACCTATACTATGTATAGAAATTAACATGGACAGATAGACAGAAAGCTATTCTGAGTCGATCGGTTTATGTAACCCGAAAGCTATGCTGACCTCCTTCCTTTTAGTAATAGGTTCGTCTTCTCACGATCCGGATCACCCCATAGGATTTTCGCAGTCCTACCGACTGTTTCGCTGTTCCACGTTTGTCGCCCACGCCCTTAAATCGGACTGCGTCGATCCGAAAGGCTTCCGGTTAACCAAGTTTATTACTGCCCTTGCTTTCCTCCTTACACCGTTATGGTCCGGTCCCAAACGATGCGGATTGTGCCATCCTCAGAGAAGGCGTTAATCTCCTTCTTACACTGCAAGACAGTTCGTGACCTTACCTTCCTGAGTGTTATTGCCCTTATGGCAATTTTACTGTCCGTAACGATGTTCACACTCGACGTCCTTGTGTTAACATCACAACACCTCACGCATTCCGTGATCACCCGGATCTATGCCTGCAGGACCGTATTATGGTCAGACAGTCTAAAACTTATCTCAGTCCCTGGGTTCTCAATTTAGACCCCCAGGCCCATTCTGTCCCCCAGCTTTGAAACTAATTCTTAATTTTTGGAAGCAAACATTTTGCTGAACAAAATGGAGCGTATTGACTGCGACTAAAGTCATACTTGTATCCAGGGTAGTGAGCGCCTATTTAAAAACCTTCGATCAAAATACATTGGTGCCTATGTAGCGAAATCAGATAAAACGAGAAGGCTCTATGGTAAACTTGATACGTCGGTTAGTCGAAATAACATTGAGTCTAAAAGCCAGAAGCAACAAGATAAAACGGAATTAACTCAAATATTCTATTGTAAAAATAAGGAGTTTCCATTTTTTCCAACACCGTTTCCAAAATTTAAGCTTGTTAGGATTTGTATATTGTGAAATACTCAGTAATGTCATCTCTAGTATTGATGAAATAGTTCTTCTATGACTATTCCGCGTAGTTCTTTGTTCCTTTCTACATAGCATTTTCATGTCAGAGTCATATTAAGGTATTTCCTCCTTTAAGATTGGTTTGTTTATTTGCTTGATTAACCTCACATAACTTTCCTTCACTGAATTCACTTCAAGCAGTCAGTCGGTCGAATGGCAGGCCCAATTCATGTATCTGTCCGTCCATTTCTCACTCATTGCTCTTAGCATCCCATGACACATACTACGCTGTACAATGGGATAACCTAATGATAGTTGCCAGTGTTTTATGTTGTTGTTTGTGTTTTGTAGGAATCCCTCAAATACAGATTGAAGATACAAAGGGTATCCACGAATGCTGCGTGAGTCATTTGTGTCTGGACAGACATTGTGCTCCCAGCGGTTTTATAATAGTTTTGTATTATAATTTTCTGGGTGTTGTTAATGTTACTCTTTTTTTTATTGGTACTCGGTTTCGGTTTTTAAATTCATCATGCCATATGGACAGTGGTTTTGACAGCGTCAATATGAGACAAGTAGAAGTTATCGGTAAACTTAAGATCATATGTTGAGTAATGAAATTTAAATCCTTTGGCAGCTTACTCGGAGCGACTCGTCAAGGATTTTTGCAAGTTTTTTTATACCCTCCACCATAAGATGGGGGGTATACTAATTTCGTCATTCTGTTTGTAACTACTCGAAATATTCGTCTGAGACCCCATAAAGTATATATATTCTTGATCGTCGTGACATTTTATGTCGATCTAGCCATGTCCGTCCGTCCGTCCGTCTGTCCGTCCGTCCGTCCGTTCGTCCGTCTGTCTGTCGAAAGCACGCTAACTTCCGAAGAAGTAAAGCTAGACGCTTGAAATTTTGCACAAGTACTTCTTATTAGTGTAGGTCGGTTGGTATTATAAATGGGTCATATCGGTCCATGTTTTGATATAGCTGCCATATAAACCGATCTTGGGTCTTGACTTCTTGAGCCTCTAGAGTGCGCAATTCTTATCCGATTGGGATGAAATTTTGCATGACGTGTTTTGCTATGATATCCAACAACTGTGCTAAGTATAGTTCAAATCTGTCCATAACCTGATATAGCTGCCATATAAACCGATCTTGGGTCTTGACTTCTTGAGCCTCTAGCGTGCGCAATTCTTATCCGATCAGAATGAAATTTTGCACGACGTGTTTTGTTATGATATCCAACAACAGTGCCAAGTATGGTTCAAATCGGTCAATAACCTGATATAGCTGCCATATAAACCGATCTTGGGTCTTGACTTCTTGACCCTCTAGAGGGCGCAATTCTTATCCGATTGGAATGGAATTTCGCACGACGTGTTTTGTTATGATACCCAACAAACGTGCTAAGTATGGTTTAAATCGGTCCATAACCTGATATAGCTGCCATATAAACCGATCTTGGGTCTTGACTTCTTGAGCCTCTAGAGGGCACAATTCTTATCCGATTTGAATGAATTTTTGCACGAAGTATTTCGTTATGATATCCAACAACTTTGCCAAGTATGGTTGAAATCGGTCCCTAACCTGATATAGCTGTCATATAAACAGATCTGGGGATTTGACTTCTTGAGCTTCTAGAGGGCGCAATTCCTATCCGATTTGGCTGAAATTTTGCATGACGTATTTTATTTTTACTTTCAACAACTGTGACAAATAAGGTTCAAATCGGTTCATAACCTGATATAGCTGCCATATAAACCGATCTGTGATCTTGACTTCTTGACTCCTAGAGGTCGCAATTATTATCCGATATGCCTGAAATTTTGTACGATGGATCCTCTCATGATCATCAACAAACGTGTTTATTATGGTCTGAATCGGTCTATAGCCCGATACAGATCCCATATAAATCGTTCTCTCTATTTTACTTCGTGAGCCCCAATGGGCGCAATTCTTATACGAATTGGCTGAAATTTTACACAGGTCTCCAACATATAATTTAATTGTGGTCCGAACCGGACCATATTTTGATATCGTTTTAATAGCAGAGCAACTCTTTTCTTATATCTTTTTGCCTAAGAAGAGATGCCGGGAAAAGAACTCGACAAATGCGATCCATGGTGGAGGGTATATAAGATTCGGCCCGGCCGAACTTAGCACGCTTTTACTTGTTTTTAAATAAAATTTTTATGAAAATTTTTTATTGAAATGTGGTTATCTTTGCTAACACCATTCACCACTGTTCATTGTCCCCAAGTGTTTTGATGTTATGTATGCAGCGTAGCCAATATGGTCGGACTTGGCGCTAACGATGGATGAATGAATGCATAAATGTGAGCAGTAGCAATTATAGAGTCTGTCGTGGCGGCATCGACTCTCTAATATTGTAAGCAACGCGGGTGTAAACAATGATTCCTTTCGACTTCCAATGAAATGCCAAAACGTAGCAAAATGAAACATCAGCAAAAAAGCGAAACTGAATACAAAAAGCTTTATATGCACAATGTAACACAGGTAGGAAATTCCTTTGTGTATACGCTCTCATGTCTGGTCTCTGTTATTGTTTCTCCCATTTGGATGAAAAAGGTTGATTTTTTGTTTTTAAGGAAGGTGTGATACACGTGAATTTACAAAACATCTCGACCAGTTGACGCTTCATTAGAAAATCTTTTAATGTTTTTCAATGTGATGCTTAGTGCGCAGTTATTTTTTGAGTTCCAGTTCCCTATAAACCTGCAACAGAGTAGACCATATGAATAGGTTATAAACCCGATGCAGCTGTCATTAAAATCGAGACAAGAATACGATTTTATGAACTCAACATTTCTTATGGGGAAATCGGTATAAAAGGTGCTATATCAAGATATAGGCCATCTTTGAACTTTAGGCTGTAGAGTGATTTCAACAATCAGACGAACGGAGATGTCTACCTCGTCTATTAAAATAAAACGATGATCTAGAACTTTGTAACGTTGAAAATGTAAAGGGTGATTTTTAGCTTTTATATTTTTGGTAACGTTTTGGTAATGTTTTGTGCTTTGTTTCACTTTCAAACATCTTCAGTTTGGTCTAAAATTTAACCATGAATTCTCGTACAAACGAACAACACTTGCAAATTATTGAATTTTATTATCAAAATGCGTGCTCTGTTAAGAAAGTTCATTGCGCGCTACTTCCATTCAATCGACAAAGCTTATTTTTGGCTCAATGGGTACGTAAATAAGCGGAATTGTCGAATTTGGCATGAAGATCAGCCAGAAGCATTGCATGAGCTACCAATTCATCCAGAAAAAGTCAGAGTTTGATGCGGTCTATGGGCTGGTGGCATCATTGGGCGGTACTTCTTCAAAGATGATACGAATCGTAATGTAACTTTAAATGGTGAGCGCTTTGGTCAGATGATATTCAGAATGCAAGAGCTTGAATTGCATGACATGTGGTTTCAACAAGACGGTGCCAGATGCCACACAGCAGGCGTAACAATGGACTTATTGTTAGGCGAATTTTGTGAACATTTTATTTCACTTTCGGGAACGATTAATTGGCCCCCTAGACGTGCTATATTAAAGCTCATGTCTGTACAGACAAGCCCGCTTCAATTGACGCATTGGAAGACAACATTGAAGCATTTATTCGTGAGATACCGGCCGAAATATTGAAAAGAGTATGTCAAAATTGAACTAAACGGATGGACCATTTTAGGCGCAGTCGCGGTCAACATTTGCATGAAATAATCTTCAAACATTTAATTATATGGACCGTACTATCGATTCAAATATAGATTGCATGCATTTTGTCATTCCGGTTCCAACACATCGAAATATCTATTTTCGACCCAATAAAATATATATATTCTTGATCTGCGTAAAAATCTAAGACAATCTAGCCATGTCCGTCCGTCTGTCTGTTGAAATCACGCTACAGTCTTCAAAAATAGAGATATTGAGCATAAAAGCCACATTTATTATCCGATTCTGCTGAAATTTGGGACAGTGAGTTGTGTTAGGCCAGTCGACATCCTTCTTCGATTTGGCTCAGATCGGTCCACATTTAGATATAGCTGCCATATAGATCGATCTCTCGATGTAAGGTTTTGGGTCCATAAAAAGCGCATTCATTATCCGATGTCGCCGAAATTTGGGACAGTGAGTTGCGTTTGGCCCCTCGACATATTTTTGCAATATGGCACAGATCGGTCCAGATTTGGATATAGCTGTCATACAGACCGATGCCCCGAATTAGGGTCTTAGACCCATAAAAGCCACATTTATTATCCGATTTTGCTATCTCTCGATGTTATCGAGATCAGGTGCTTTAACCCTTTCCAAATGGCATATTTTTTTACTATTTTTTTCGATTCTATCCTACTGTGCGGTGTTCAGTTTGATACGATATTCTGCATAAAAGCAAAAACCCCGTGTTATAGTAATTAAAATACAAATACGAAACACATTTGAAGAAGATAAGTTGTCAAACAAAGTTTATTTTTAAAACCCCTTTGACATTTGAAGTTATGTCATGACCAATCAAAGTAGGTTCGTTAGGGTTAGAGTTTTGTTGTTGTGTTAATGAGTTTACCTCTTAATTGTACCATGTATTTTTCCGCAACTCACCAGTTGGTGAGTTGTTTTGCCTTCAATAATTTTCCAATTAAAAAAAAAAACCATAAAACTTCAAAAAAGTTCCAATTTAAAGAAA
Organism: Stomoxys calcitrans; assembly: GCF_963082655.1. Taxonomy (NCBI): domain Eukaryota; kingdom Metazoa; phylum Arthropoda; class Insecta; order Diptera; family Muscidae; genus Stomoxys; species Stomoxys calcitrans. The sequence goes on along the minus strand of NC_081556.1, from coordinate 152,187,147 downwards.
TTTCCAAAGAAAGTCACTGCTAATTGTTTGGCTATTTTTTCAAGCAAAAGTGAAAAAACACACATACACACAAAATCAATTAGCGAAATGATGCTGCCAGAATGCTGTGTGCTGAAATGAAATTTAAGTTTCAAACTTAAATCATGAAATATTAGTAGCAGCTTAACTATAGTCGACACATTCTCATTTAATTAAAGCGTTTAAATTTAATTTCCCCTAATTACTCGCATATCTGTGTTGGCTTTTGGCTGTTGTGTCAAGTTTTTTTTTGTTATGGTTCATTTATTTTTGTTGTTGTTTTTTGTGGTTATTGGCATCTTCTGTATTTGGTTTTATAGCTTTTGGCTGGCCTCAAAATCCATTTAGCTGGAGCAACAAAATAGGTGGATAATTAATACCTCTCATAGCTGGGCTAAAGCCGGAAAAAGCTGCTGTGGACTCAATGAGTTTGAAGCGACAGACACTTGTCGTCCATTGAGCCCCAAAAGCCAATTGGCATTCATTCTGAAATGGGGGGGATTATTTATTGAATATCCATTCAGAAAATTGATAATTGCAAATGTGAATGCGGAACGTGTTGAGCTGCTAAGTCATCATCGATCATCGATATTTCGCTGAGGCTGGTATTTGAATGTCAATTTAGATGACACAACCAAGCCGGCGACAAAAATGACTGACCATAAATGTTATTTAAAGTGAAGCGAAATTCTAAACCATCTGAATAATAAGTTGACCAAATAGCAAACAACTCAAATTATAAATGCGCAATAAACGCTGGAGAGTTGAATACAATGATAGTGTGGCATCAAAAATTAAAAAAGCACAATTCAAAATGGGATTTATTTGAAAATGGGGAACTAAAATCCTGGACTCTGGGAACATTAATTTTGTACTGCAGGTATCAAGCAACTCAGGGGTTTTGATCCCTTCTTGAGTTTGATGAAGCTCAATGGGTAGTAGAGGGATTGTGGTTTAAATCTAAACAATATAAAAATCATACGAGGGTTGCTGTATAAGTTTCTGACCAAGGCAACACTAAGTGTTGCTATGTGCAAAGTGACATTTCAATTGAAAAGTTTGACATTTTCTAGCATAATTGTACTCAGAAGGTTTTGTCGTATGACCATCATTTGTACTGTTTTCGTGCGACCACAATTTTCGGTGGGGATTATGACGACAAGTGCATTGATGGACTTAAATATTTGTATGGCGATAAAGCAATGTACTATAGCACTGTGAAAAATTGATGTAATTTGAAATTAAATTAAAAATTGGTGTATTTTGATGCGTGTAACTATGCTATCGTCGTCATACAGCTCGTGGTTCATACGTCGCCTATATTCTCCGTTAAAGCAAACTGGTCCATATATTTAACAAAGAATCTTTCTCTCAAATACTCCACGCACTGCCTCATCTGCTTTCACAAGTACCCATGCTTCAGAACCATATAACAGCACGGGTAGTATCAGTGTCTTGTATAGTGCAATCTTCGTCTGTCGAGAGGTGGCCTTGTTTCTAAAGTGCTTACTTAGTCCAAAGTAGCATCTGTTTGCCAGTATTATTCTTCGCTTAATCTTAAAACTGGTGTCATTCGTTTCGGTTACGGCGGTGCAGAGGTAGATAAAGTTACTGAATGTGTTGTATTAGACCCCTACATATACCGAATATGTAAATCGGACTTATAGGCTGATCTTCGAATTAATGGTCTAGGATAGGAATTGTGTTAGACCCATCGACCTCTTGCTCTGAGTCGCCAAGCTGCACGAACGTAATCTGCCGGTATTTTGACCCACTCCCGTACAAAACCTTTCTTCAGCTCATCTATAATGGCTTATTATACCCCCACCATAGCATGGGGGTATACTAATTTCGTCATTCTGTTTGTAACTACTCGAAATATTCGTTTGAGACCCGTAAAGTATTTCTTGATCGTCGCGACATTTTATGTCGATCTAGCCATGTCCGTCCTTCTGTCCGTCCGTCTGTCTGTCGAAAGCACGATAACTTCCGTAGGAGTAAAGCTAGCTGCTTGAAATTTTACACACATATTTCTTATTAGTGTAGATCGGTTGGTAAATGGGCCATATCGGTCCATGTTTTGATATAGTTGCCATATAAACCGATCTTGGGTCTTGACTTCTTGAGCCTCTAGAGTGCGCAATTCTTACCCGATTAGAATGAAATTTCGCACGACGTGTTTTGTTATGATATCCAACAACTGTGCCAAGTATGGTTCAAATCGGTCCATAACCTGATATAGCTGCCATATAAACCGATCTTGGGTCTTGACTTCTTGAGCCTCTAGAGTGCGCAATTCTTATCCGCTTGGAATGAAATTTTGCACGACGTGTTTTGTTATGATATCCAACAACTGTGTCAAGTATGGTTCGAATCGGTCCATTACCTGATATAGCTGCCATATAAAACGATCTTGGGTCTTGACTTCTTGAGCCTCTAGAGTGCGCAATTCTTATCCGATTGGAATGAATTTTTGCACGAAATATTTTGTTATGATATCCAACAGCTGTGCTAAGTATGGTTCAAATCGGTCCATAACCTGATATAGCTGTCATATAAACAGATCTGGGGACTTGACTTCTTGAGCTTCTAGAGGGTTCAATTCCTATCCGATTTGGCTGAAATTTTGCACGACGTATTTTATTCTTACTTTCAACAGCTGTGCCAAATAAGGCAGCTATATCATGTTATGAAGCGATTTGAACCATACTTAGCACAGCTGTTGGATATCATAACAAAATATTTCGTGCAAAATTTCAGCCAAATCGGATAAGAATTGCGCCCTCTGGTGGCTTAAGAAGTCAAGATTCAAGATCGGTTTCAGAACCATACTTAGCACAGTTGTTGGAATTGATAGCAAAACACCACGTGCAAAATTTCAGTCAAATTAGATGAGAATTGCTTCTTCTAGAGGCTCAAGAAGTCAAGATCCAAAATCGGTTTATATGGCAGCTATATCAAAATATGTACCGCTTTGGCCCATTTATTTACAATCCTTACTGACCTACATAAAAAAGAAGTATTTGTTCAATATTTCAAGTACCTTACGGACATGGCTAGATAGACTTAAAATGCCACGACGATCAAGAGTACATATACTTTATGGGGTCTTAGATGCATATTTCGAGGTGTGATAAACAGAATGACGAAATTAGTAGACCCCCATCCTATGGTGGAGGGTATAAAAAGTGTATTCTAAATTAAATGCATTTAGATGTTTAGAATCTTTCTAAAAATTTTTGTTTCTCCAATTTATTTAAAATTTTTGAATTATATATTTTTTCTCGTTTGTTCTTTTCGTTTAAAACTCAATCAAATTGGATTTTCCGCCAATACGCAATCGTTCATTAATGCTTTCCATATTGGTGGCATACTAAATCTGGCACAACTGTGTGCTGGCAAATCCTTCATGGCAATCTGAAACAAAGTGTTGTTATGGAAAAATGATTGTTTGGTCGTTTCTGTGCTCTGTTTTTGCTGACTTGTTGATGACAAAATGCCATTTAAATAAAATATGGATTCAAAATAGAAAAAAAAGATAATAATAAATTGCAAGGCGGGCGACTTATGGGAGTCACAGCCAATGCTCATAGAACGCAGAGCAGATTTGTCACAACGATGTGAGCACATCACACACACACACACAAACATGCCCACAGATATCAAATGAAATCATAAAAATTTAAATATTTCGAATTAAAATGAAAATGCAAAATAAAATAAAAAGACGATAACATCGAAAAAGAAATTTGAAACTGGCATTAAAATAATAACAAGAGACACCATAATGGTGAGAAAACAGGAAATAAATAAATGTATGACCATATTTATGAAATATTTACATACCAACTCATTCATGCGCACACACACACACACACACACACACTCAACTGTACGCAATTTATTTGATTGCCAAGTGTCAGCAATAAAATGCTATAACCACAGCATTTTGCCAAAATTCTTTAAATATGAAATTCAAATTAAACATCGCCTCTTTAAATGCCCACAGATTTGTTCCTCCCCATGTTGCCATGTACTTGTGTTTGAGCATGACATTTAAGTCAAGATTTTGCAGGTTTTCCAGGTCGTTTACTTTGACAACGTTTCTTTGGAAACGACTCGCCTTTCAGAATTCATTCCCTGTTTTTGAAAAACAAATTTCATGAGCATTTCAAAGCCTTTTCCTTGGGTAATGAGCATAAATAGCAAAAAACAGCATAATTTCGTGGAATGAGAATGTTATCAACATTATTGTACTAAAAAGTGAGAAAGGGCAAAAATCGGCCAAAACAGACCTTTTGATACTTCTAACCGTAGTAAATATAACGGGAAAATTAATACACATTAGTAGTTGGTACACATACTAAAGAACATGAACTAGTAAGGAAAGGCAAAAGTCGGCAAAACAAAAATTGTGTTTGAAAATTGAAATTGAATTGAAAATTGTAGCTAATACGGTCATTTAAGTGCAAATCGGGCGATACATATATATTTTTTTTTTTTTTTTTTTTTTTTTTTTATAATTCACTTTATTTGCAATCTATCTTAAAAATACAAGATAATAAGCAAAATTGATCACAGAGATTATTCAATAACAGGTGTTATGTGCTCCAATGAACTACATAACATAAGAAACAAACTAATGTTGTAGATTTATATTTTAATTATGGTAAAAGTTTTGGTTTATTATATGCTACTGACTAAGATCTAGTACATGTTTTCTCTTCAGTCTTCTTGTGTCATTGCTGTCGTCCAGAAGGGAAACAGCAAGGGGATTTGGGTGATGACGTAGTCTTTGGAAATAGTTTGTGCTATGTTTACAGATTTCTTCTTTAATAGAGAGCATTTTGAGATCTTTTAAAATATCTTTGTTTCTTACAAACCATGGTGCATTTGTTATTAATCTTAAGGTTTTCGATTGGAATCTTTCTAAAATTTCAATATTTGAATTCTTTGCAGTACCCCATAGTTGAAGTCCATAGGTCCATACTGGTTTTAGTATCGCTTTATACAGGCGTAGCTTGTTATTTAGATTTAGCTGTGATTTTGGTCCAAGGAGCCAGTACAGTTTACGGGTTTTGATTTTTAATTGCTGTTGTTTTGCTTTGATGTGTGCTTTCCAAGTTAGTCTCCTATCTAACGTCATCCCAAGATACTTGACTGTGGAGTTTTGTGGTACAACGTTTCCATGAATTTGCACTGGAGGGCAGTCTTTTCGCCTTGTTGTAAATGTTGTATGTGTTGACTTATCTGAATTAACTTTAATGTTCCATTTGAGAAGCCACTTCTCGAGGTCGTGAATTTGTCTTTGTACAAGACTTGATGCATGGATAGGACACTCACTACAGCCAAATATTGCTGTGTCATCTGCATACGTTGCAAAAGTAACATTGTTTGAGACGGGAACATCTGCTGTAAATATGGTATATAATACTGGTCCTAGCACGCTGCCTTGAGGAATACCAGCCTTGATTTCAAAGAATGGTGACGTTTCATCCTTAACTTTTACATAAAAATGTCTTTTAGATAAATAGCTTTTAAAAAATAAGTAAAATTGAGCTGGCAACAACTTTTTTATCTTGAACAATAGGCCATCATGCCACACACGGTCAAACGCCTGTTGAATGTCGAGAAAAATTGCTGAACAATACTTTTTGTTCTCTAAAGCATCAATTATGACATTAACAATCCGATGACACTGCTCTGGTGTCCCATGATTATGTCGGAAACCGAATTGATGCTCAGGAATAATGTTTTGCTCTTCCAATATTGGCAATAAACGTCTTAAGAATATTTTTTCAAATATTTTAGAGAATATTGACAAAAGGCTTATGGGTCTAAACGATGAGAGCAAATGTTCAGGCTTATTTGGCTTTGGTATCATAATGACTTCAGCGCACTTCCACTGCGTTGGGAAATAGTCAAGCCTCAGCATCGAATTGTAAATGTAAGTTAAAAGCAGAATACCCTTTTTTGTCAAACTTTTAACAACTTTTGAAGTGATTTTGTCATATCCGGGAGACTTGCCGTTTCTAAGATCATTAATCTCACGTTTAACTTCTTGAGGCGTTATATGTTTCAGAGGTAAATGCATTTGACATGGCGAGTTCAAAAAGTTGGATATTTCTTCTTTATCACTTGAAGAATTAAAATCATAAGGAGAAAATATATTATGTAAATGGTTTGCAAAAGCTTCTGCAGTACTTTTTTCGGATCTACACCAGGTACCATCAGGTAATTTAATCAAGGGCTTTCTTTTAACTGGGCGCTTAAGATATTTTGTAGCTTTCCAAATTAAATGGTCGCCGTATATAGAGCTGTTGTTTATTTTCTCCATAAATGAAGCTGTCTTATCGTTTTTGAAGTCAGATAGCACTTTTTTTAGCTCCTTGCAGGCTTTATTAAATAGTCGCTTGTCGATTGCGCTTCTTGTGTTTTGCCATCTCTTTCTTAACCTTCTTTTTTGCCTTATAAGTGACCTTATTTCTGTAGAAATATGCATATTGCTTGTTACATGTTTGTGTGGTTTTAATGTGGATTGAAAAGCAGCTTCGTGAATAAGTCCTGTAAAATATTCCACAGCATTATCAATATCCTCTCCATCCTTGAGTTTTATATTAAGGTTTATATTCGCGTCTAGCCATCGTTGAAATGTTATGATATCAGTACGAGTTGAAAATAAGTTGGAATTGCGAGTTTCGGTATTTATTGAAATGTTGTAGTTTATCAAAACAGGGCTATGGTCAGAGCTTAGATCTTCAGAGCTACAAACATCTAAACGATGACTTGGTATTCCTGCGTAAACAGCAAAATCAAGCAGATCCGGAATTTTAAATTGATCGGTAGGCCAATACGTGGGGGATCCAGTAGATAGAACCGAATATTTTTTCTTTGTCAAGCATTTATAAAGTTCTCTTCCCTTTGAATTTATTAGTCTGGAGCCCCACCATGGGTGCTTAGCATTAAAATCTCCTCCTACAATGAATTTGGAACCCATTGACGAAAATATATCTAGGTAGTACTGATACTGAATGCTGTGGCGGGGAGGGAAGTATATAGCGGAAACAATAAAATCACCTGAGTTGCTGCTTACTTTAATACGAGTTGCCTGTACTCTATCTTCTTGAATTCCCTCTAGGGGTTCATATTTAATTGAGCTTTTAATCAAAATGCAGGAACCTGCGTGAGCACGATTGCTTGGATGGCTGGTACTGATAAGGTCGTAACCCCTTATTCGAAAATAAGTCCTATTCGTAAAATGTGTTTCCGACACCAGAAGAATGTCAACATAGTTAGTGTTAAGAAATATTTCAACTTCGTTTTGATGATTTGGAAGCCCATTGGCATTCCATAATGCAATTCTCAGATTTATTTGCATAGTTTAGACACTAATAATGACATCATGCTTATTAAAGAATTGGTTAATTCAATTTGTTTATTGAGTAATGCTTCGATTTTTTCAAAGGAATTGCTTTGAGGGCCATTGTTACCTGATAAAACTTCGGCATACGATGTCTGATTGTGGTTATTCGAATGTATGTTGGCATTCCAAGTAGACGGTAAATTGGGGATATTAGTACTAAATGTATTCATGTTATTCGTGTTGCTATCTCTCTTACTTGCATGTCGCTTCTGAACTAGCTCTTTATAAATTCTGCACCCTTTGTAACTTGCAGTATGACCTCCTAGACAATTACTGCATTGGGGTGGAGTAGTTCTTAGTTTCTTGCACTCAGATGTTGGATGGTTTAGACCACATTTAACACACGTATAGATTTTCCTACAGTATGTCTTACTGTGTCCAAATTGTTGGCATCTGTGACATTGAATGATATCATCCCTTTTTATAGGTGGTTCAATTTTAACCACAGCGTTATATATATACCGGATATTGTATACTTCAGTGTTTTTTGGACCAGGCTCTAAATCAACAAAAAACATTGAAAGAGGACTTTTGTCGAATCTGCTTTTAACATTTACAATATTTCTAACTTTATGACCTTGTTGTTCGACTGCTTGCTTGATAACATCAATAGGTGTTGTAAAATGTAAATTTTTCACTACGACCCTGTACGCTCTCTCCTGCTTTAGCTGATACGTATGGAATAAGATTTTTTTCTCATCAAGATATTTAATCATTGTTCTATATGAATTCACAGACTTTATTGAGAGACGAATTTGGCTATCTTTGAACGATTTATAAGTAAATTCACTTGGAATTATTACCTTTGATATGTCATCTATCATTTTTCTTATATCCATAATATTAGGCAGTATTATTGGAGGTGGTTTTGGTTCGGTGGTCTCGATGTTGTTATTGCTGTTATTTTGATTTTCATCGCTGTTTTCAGTACTTAATATTGCAAATTGATTGTTGCTGGTGCTTGGTTGGTCTTCTTGAGTCGACAAACGTTTTCGTTGATGAAGCAGAGGAGATTCTGCATTGTGTCTTTTTCTCGACGAGACAACTTGCTGCCAGCCTACACAGTTATCATTGCCATTGTTGTTGGAAGCAGTTCCAGCATCATCGCCGTCTTCGCCACCGTCCATGCTGTTGAAACAGCAGAACAGCAGTAGTTGTTGTTGTGATGTTTTTTTTTTTTTTTTTTTTTTTTTTTTTATTTTTTGTTGATTTAAAGAAGGTGGTTAGTGTGTTGTTGGTGACTTCAACACACAGTTTGTAAATAGAGTTTTAAAGGTTTGGCACCTTTACGCGAAAAAAAGAAAAATATTCAAATTGTCTAGCACTGCACACGACTGGTTGGGATCACTGTCAATGAGAGACTGATACATATATATGGGAGCTATATCTTAATCTGAAGCGATTTTAATGAAATTTCGCACATATGTAAAGATCAGTAACAAAACAAACCGTGCCAAATTTTTTGCAGATCGGTTGAAAATTGTAGCTGCTACGGTCATTTAAGTGCAAATCGGAGGATACATATATATGGGAGCTAGGCAAGTCCCCAGATCGGTTTATATGACAACTATATCAGGTTATAGACCGATTTAAAACATACTTGGCACAGTTGTTAGATATTATAACAAAACCCTTCGTGCAAAATTGCCTTCCAGTTGGATAAGAATTGCGCCTCTAGAGGCTCAAGAACTCAAAACCCAAGATCGGTTTTTTATGGCAGCTATATCAGGTTGTAGACCGATTCGAACCATACTTGACACAGTTTTGGAAATCATAACTAAACACGTCCTGCAAAATTTCAGCCAAATCGCAAAAGAATTTCGCACTCTAGAAGTCAAAACCCAAGATCGGTTTATATGGCAGCTATATCAGGCTGTAGACCGATTTGAACCATACTTTGCACAGTTGTTGGAAGTCATAGCGAAACCCGTCGTGCGAAATTTCATTCCAATCGGATAAGAATTGCGCCCTCTAGAGGCTCAAGAAATCAAGACCCAAGATCGGTTTATATGGCAGCTATATCGGGTTGTAGACCGATTTGAACCATACTCGACACAGTTCTTGGATATCATAACAAAACACGTTGTGCAAAATTTCAGCCAAATCGGAAAAGAATTGCGCCCTCTAGAGGCTCAAGAAGTCAAAATCCAAGATCGGTTTATATGGCAGCTATATCAGGTTATAGACCGATTTGAACCATACTCGACACAGTTGTTGGAAGTCATAACAAAACACGTTGTGCGAAATTTCATATCAATCAGATAAGAATTGAGCCTTCTAGAGGCTCAAGAAGTCAAGACCCAAGATCGGATTGTATGGCAGCTTCATCAAGTTATGAACCGATTTGAACCATACTTGACACCCTTATTGGATATCATAACAAAACACGTCGTGCAAAATTTCAGCCAAATCGGGAAAGAATTGCGCCCTCTAGAGGCTCAAGAAGTCAAAATCCAAGATCGGTTTATATGGCAGCTATATCAGGTTATGGACCGATTTGAACCATACTCGACACAGTTGTTGGAAGTCATAACAAAACACGTTGTGCGAAATTTCATATCAATCAGATAAGAATTGAGCCTTCTAGAGGCTCAAGAAGTCAAGACCCAAGATCGGTTTATATGGCAGCTGTATCAAAACACGGACCGATATGGCCCATTTACAATCCCAACCGACCTACACTAATAAGAAGTATTTGCGCAAAATTTCAAGCGGCTATCTTAATTCCTTCGAAAGTTTGTGTGCTTTCGACAGACAGATGGACAGACGAACGGACATGGTTAGATCGACATAAAATGTCACAACGATCAAGAATATAAATATATATTGTACTTTATGGGGTCTCAGACGAATATTTCGAGCAGTTACAAACAGAATGACGAAATCCCATTCTATGGTGGAGGGTATACAAATAGACAGAAAGACAGACAATTCAAATTTTGCCCATGAACATTCCATTGAGGAACAGGGGCAAACTTCTCACATATGAATGCGGCAGGCGTTCCAGGCCTTCAACTTCATAGGCGGACATGCTAACCTATGCTCTACGAAGACAAACGCACATGGCTACATCGCATCTGGAATTCACTACAAATTCATTACTCTGTACCACATTAGTTGTGTAGGTTTTTAATTTCGGCCGGGTCTAATTTTGTGGTCTTACATAACAGCATTGCAAACCAAATGAATAATTCTCCATACCCCATGGCGTTACAGATCTATTCTCATCGTTGTAATTAAACCCTTCACTTGTTTTGCCCTACATCATAATAGGTGCCTCAGGCCTTTCCAATACACCTACCCCCATGCTGTTTAGCATAGACTTGTGAATATTGTATGAGCTTTTTTTCACCTAAGACCCTTAACAGTTTTTATGTTAATGACTTATAATTCTCTTTTTTTCTGCTTTTTTGTGCGTTATTCTCAGTTGTTGTTTTATTGTGTTAACCTTTTTCCTTGGCTATCTTTTTGCGAAAGTTCAAGGCTGCGGTTGGTGTTTCTTTTTTTTTTAATTTTCTTTAAGTGCAGGTATATTATTTTTATTGTACCTCAATTTTTTGTTTGTTTTTGTGAAATAAAATCTTTTTTTTTTGTTTCTCCACTAAAATTCATGAATATGTATGTTACAACGCCATTTACATGCATGGTGGTGGGGAACATGGAGAGAAAAATGGGTAAAAGTTGCTTATATTGATATTGCAAACAAAAACAAGTAAAAATGCGTTAAGTTCGGCCGGGCCGGACTTTGGATACCCACCACCTCTCGGGTATATATGTAAATCACATTTTGTCATAATTCGGTGAAAAATGCATAATTTATGCCCCCATAGTAGCTTTATGCAAATATGGTCCGATTTGGAACAAATTCGAAACGGATGTTGAGAGGTCTTATGAGTATAAGTCACTGCTCAATTTTGTAGAACCAAATATTGGTCTTTTTGGTAGCCATATCCAAATATAGACAATCTGAACCATATACGACACGGATGTCGAAAACCCTAACTTAAGTCACTGTTTCAAATTTGAGTAAATCGGATTATAAATGTGCCTTTTATGAGGCCAAGACTTTAAATCGAGAGATGGGTCTATATGTCAGCTATATCCAAATCTGTACTGATCTCAGCCAAAGTAAAGAAGGATGTTAAAGGGCCTAACATTACTCACTGTCACAAATTTCGGCGACATCGGACAACAAATGGGCCCAAGACTTTAAATCGAGAGCTCGGTCTGTATGGCAGCTACATCCAAATCTGGACTGATCTGTGCCATATTCCAAGAAGATGTCGAGGTGCCTAACCTAACTCACGCTCCCAAATGTCGGCGACATCGGACAATAAATGCGCCTTAAATGGGCCCAAGACCTTAAATCGAGAGATCGGCCTATATGGCAGCTATATCCAAATCTGAACCGATCTGTGCAAAATTGAGGAAGGATGTCGAAGGGCCTTATATAACTCACGATTTCAAATTTCGGCGAGATCGGATAATAAATGCGCCTTTTATGAGCCCAAAACTATAAAACGAGAGATCAGTCTATATGGCAGCTATATCCAAATCTGAACCGATCTGGGCCAAATTGAAGAAGGATGTCGACTGTCGTAACACAACTCACTGTCACAAATTTCGGTGACATCGGACAATAAACGTCCATTTTATGAGCCCAAAACCTTAAATCAAGAGATCGGTCTATATGGCAGCTATATTCAAATTTGGTCCGATCTGGGCCAAATCGAAGAGGACTGTCGACTGTCGTAACAGAGCTCACTGTCCCAAATTTTGGCAAAATCGGATAATAAATGCGCCGTTTATGGCCGCAAGACCCTATATCGGCGGATCAGTCTATATGGCAGCTATAACCAAATTTGGACCAATCTGGGCCAAATTGAAGAAAAATGTCGAAAGGCCTAACACAACTCATTGTCGCAAATTTTGGCAAAATCGGGCAATAAATGCGCCGTTTTGTGAGCCCAAAACCTTTAATCGAGAGAACGGTCTATATGTTCCCGTCAGGATTCGAACCCAGGCGTCCAGCGTCGCACAGTGGGATGGGGAAAAAAAAATAAGTGGAAATAATTCTGTCATTATGGAACGGATAGAGATATCTTATATGCACATTTTCAGGGCCCTAGAAGTCCCAGGGGCCCATTGGTGGGCCTTCAAAGTTGGTCACGTCGGCCCTACAAAATTTTGTTCGGCTGTCAAAACCACATTATGGTCTGATTTTAAGCTGAAATTAAAAGCTAATTCCAACGTTCTCAACGAGTCAAATCTAGAGATAGGGTTTTTTGCGTTGGAAGTCATAACAGAAGTCTTTGTGCACAAGCTTAGCTATATCGGATAAAATATGCTCCTTCTAGGGACTGAAGAAGTCAAATAGGAAGATCGGTTCGGATGTGGCTCATTTGAAATTTCAACTGATCCTCTTCTATAGGAAGTATTTGGACAAAATTTGGAGCTGCTTGATTTATCCGAGTATTTTTTAGGGTCTTATACTAATATTTGCAGGTGTAACAAACCGAACGTCGAAATTCGAGTAACCCAGTCCCAGCTGGAGCTTTTGCAGTATGTTTCCATTTTTTAAGATATTACGGCAAATGAGACTTAATGCAATAATCGAAGCGACGATAGGAAACCTGGAAGAAGAGAGGTCAACATTGAGAACCCAGGGACAGATCTGTTTTAGACTGCCTGACCATAATACGGTCCCCCAGGAGGAGATCCGAGCGATCACCGAATGGGTGAGGTTGTATGGTACTAAAGCGAGGACGTCGTGTGTTATCATCTTTACGGACAGTAAAATTGCCATTAGGGAATAACAACCAGGAGGGTAAGATCACGAACAGTCTTGCAGTGTAAGAAGGAGATCAACGCCTTCTCTGAGGATGGCACAATCCGCATCATTTGGGTGCCGGGCCATAACGGAGTAAGGGGGAATAAAAGAGCAAACGATTTGGCAGTGAAGGCCAGAAGACTGCCGTCGATGAACTTGTTTAACCCGAAGCTTTTCGGGTGACGCAGTCCGATTTAAGGTGTAGATAAATGTTTTCTGATGTTCTCGCCGGGATTCGAAGCCACGCATTCAGCGTCAAAACCAGACATGCTAACCACTGCGCTACGTTAGCCTCCTACATCAAGAAGAAACATTTGTGCAAAATTTCAAGCTGATATCTTTATTCGTAGGACAGTTATACTGTTAAATAGATAAATATTTCTAGGTGTTACATACGGGAAGGTCGCCCCGATAGCCGAGTTGGTAGCGTGCTTGGATTACCAGTGCAGGGATCATGGGTTCGATTCCCGCCAGGAGCCCTGGTCCGTTGCAACTGTGATATCACAGTGGACTCAAATCTGTTTAAGTGAGTCTTACGGAATAACTAGATTAGTATACTCCCCATTCTATTGCGGTGGTTATGAATTTTTGAAAATCCCAATCAACATGAGTTCCATGAACGAGCTCCCTATGTAACCCCAAAAAGTCATCATTTGGTTTGGCTTTTCAATGAAAATAAAAACCAATTGCCACAGCAATAGCTTCCGTCACAAATACTTTCCACAAATGTGGGCCATTCATAAATATTTTTGAATATTAAATTTTCTACAGAAACTTTTCATCATTTACATGGAGTCCCATTTAATTGCCTTCGCAAAGTTATTCGTTCATCCTTTGTTCCAAACTTTGCTAGAAATTTTTAATCTTTAATGCGAATTAACGAATCATAAGCACGCATGCATTCAAACTGTAAATGCCTTAAATATTAATTTATGGCACAAAACTATTATGGAATTATGTGTGAGTTTTTAAATAACTTTAAGCATGAATCACTAAAATCTGTTCTCATATACGAGACACATTGGACGATTTGTGACAAATGCTGGTGCCAGTAAAAACTAAAACATAAACCTACACCAGGCCTATTTCTTTTATTGAAATGTGGCCGTTGTCATAACAGCACCGTGGCGCACAGGTTAGCATGTCCACGCATGACTACGAACGCCTGGGTTCAAATCCCGGCGTGAACTTAAAAAAAAAATTAACGGTTATTATCCCCTTACTTATGCTGGCCTGCCATGTTAAAACTTCTCTACCATGTGATGTCTCCATGCGGCACGCCGTTCGTCTCGGCATAAAAAGGAGGCCCCTTATCATTGAGCTTAAACTTTAATCGGCCTTCACTCATTGATATGAGAAAAGTATTCCCTGGTCCTTAGTGGAATGTTATGAGGAAATTAAATCGTATTCTATTAAGGAACAGCGGGGATACTTCTCTCATATCAATGAGTGCTTTGCGATATAAGTTTTTTAAGCTCAATGACAAAAGATCTCTTTTTTACACCCTCCACCATAGGTTGGGGGTATACGAATTTCATCATTCTGTTTGTAACTCCTCGAAATATTAGTCTAAGACCCCATAAAGTATATATATTCTTGATCGTCATGAATATATCCGTCTGTCCGTCCGTCCGTCTGTTTATCGAAAGCACGTTAACTTTCGAAGGAGTAAAGCTAGCCGCTTGAAATTTTGCGCAAATACTTTTTATTGGTGTAGGTCGGTTGGGATTGTAAATAGGCTATATCGGTCCACGTTTTGATATTGCTGCCATATAAACCGATCGGGGATCTTGACTTCTTGAGCCGTTAGAGGGCACAATTCTTACTCGACTTGGCTGAAATTTTGCAATTTTATGACATTCAACAACTGTGCTGAGTATGGTTCAAATCGGTCCATAACCTGATATAGCTGTCATATAGACCTATCTGGGGTCTTGACATTTTCAGTTTTTAGAGGGCGCAATTCTTATCCGATTTGGCTGTAATTGTGCACGCGGTGGTTTGGTATCACTTCCAACAACTGTGCCAAGTACGATTCAAATCGGCCCATAATCTGGTATACCTGCCATATAAACCGATCTTGGAACTTGACTTCTTGAGCCGCTAGAGGGCGCATTTCTTATCCGATTTGGCTGAAATTTTGTACAACGGCTTCTCTCATAACCTTCAACATTCGTGTCTAATATGGTCTGGATCGATCTATAGCTTGATACAACTCCCATATAAACCGATCTCCCGTTTTTGCTTTTAGAACCCGTACAAGGCGCAATTCTTGTCCGAATGGACTGAAATACACAAAACACAATGACTTCTACAATGTTCAGCATTCAAGTCATTTATGGTCCGAATCGGATTATAACCTGATATAGCTCCAATAGCATAACAGTTCATATTCAATATTCTTTGTTTGCCTAAAAAGAGATACCGCACAAAGAACTCGACAAATGCGATCCATAGTGAAGGGTATATAAGATTCGGCCCGGCCGAACTTAACGCCTTTTTACTTGTTATACCCTACACCACTACTGTGGTATAGGTACAGTCATTTGTAAACCGATTCTCTCGAAATTTTTTTGATGACTCTCGACATTACCGGTGAATTGCATGGAAATCGGTTCAAATTTAGATATAGCTCTCATATATATGTTCGTCCGCTTTGCAGTAATAATGCAATAAAATGGTCATTTGTTAACCGATTCTCTCGAAATTTGGCTTGGAGGATTTTTTTACGACTGTCGACATTACTGGCGAATTTCATGGAAATCGGTTCAGACTTAGATATAGCTCTCATATGTATATATCGCCCGATTTTCACTCCTAGAGTCACTGCAAGCACATTTATTGACCAATCTTGCCAAAATATTGCACAACGCTTTCCTCGATGACTACCGCAATATATATAGAGTTTGGTCAAAATCGGTTTAGATTTAGATATAGCTCCCATATATATGTTCGTCCGATTTGCAGTAATATTGCAATAAAATGGTCTTTTGTAAACCGATCCTCCCAAAATTTGGCAGGAAGGAATTTCTTATGTCTATATTATTGATGAATTTCATAGAAATCCGTTCAAATTTAGATATAGCTCTCATATATATATATATATATATATATATATATATATATATATATATATATATATATATATATATATATATATATATATATATATATATATATATATATATATATATATATATATATATATATATATATATATATATATATATATTGTCAGATTTTCACCCCAAGAGCTACTGCAAGCGTATTGTGTGACCAATCTTGCCAAAATTTTGCTCACCGCTTTTGTCGACCGCTACCACATTATCTGAAAAGTTTACACGAAATCGGTTCAGAATTAGATACAGCTCCCATATATATGTTTGTCAGATTTTGGGTAATTTGCCATAATGTTGTCATTTGTCAACCGTAGTTTTTACAGTTTGAACCTATTTGCTCGAAATTTGATACGGATTATTTAATAACCCATCGAAAAACATCCGCCGAGGTCCATCAAAATTGGTTCAGAATTATATATAGCTTCCACATTGTACTTATATGGTAGGTGTAGGGTATTATACAGTCGGCACCGCTCGAATTTTGCCCTTCCACAATGGTTAATACTGAGTGCGAATGAGTGCCGCAGAGCGACACCACTTAGTAGAGAAGTTTACATGGCTGATTACCAGCTCTTGGAGGGGAAAATAACTTTGAAAAAAAAAATGTTGTAATGTTCGCGACAGGGTTTGAACCCTGAGCTCTGAGTTAGTATGGGCTCGTTCTCATAATGTAATATACAAAATTCTAGAAAAATAAATTTAAGGTTTCGCTTTTTTGGTGCTCCATAAATCAAACCGGAATTGTGCGCTTTTGGGCTCAAGAACTTAAATCAGAAAATTGGTTAATATGAGAAACATATCCAAACAGAGCCCGATTAGAAATATCTTGAGTTGCTGCCACACTACATAATTTAGATGAATTTTTCCTTCACATACCCTACACTGTGCCCGTGGACAAAGGAGGCTTTTCTGATTCACCTGGCTGACCACACACAATAACAAAAGTCCCCCATTCGATTTATAAATGTTTTTGCGTTGAAATGTTTCAAAGTTGTGAAAACATCTAAATATCGTCGTCGTCGTCGTCACACTCATAATGGTACGACGAATAATAATGCATTCAATTGTCCATGCAATGAACAATTGAAGTTTAGTAAGAATGAATGAATGCCGCTCCCAACCGCCATGCCAACATACTTTTCACCACTACAAATTGCAATGGCATGACGAGGTAGAATGCATACATTTTTGCAAAATTTTCAAGCAAAACAACAACAACAACAACAAACATGAGCAAAATCACCGACATGTTCACTTGTACACACAATTCATAGCATACTTTTAGGTGCTTTAATAAATCCCGAAAACTTGTAAAAACTTTAAGAGCAACAAAACTAATGTAAATTGTGTGTGTGTGTGTGCTTGCTCGCTCGCTCGCCCGCTCTCAACCATATCCATATCTCTGCCTCAGGCATTTATATCCTGGATTTGCTAATGTAGTATGAGTGAGTAGTAGTAGTTGAGATCATTGTTGCTCATATATGTAATGTGGTGGTAGCGGATGGCTGAGTGAATGAGCACCAGAGCATACTCATTGTTGTAACTATGAGTATTGAAAAATATCTCAGCTAAGGTTGGGGGTGTGTACGGGTGTATGTGTTGGTACACTTGGTGCCAAACAATGAAAATCTTTTGTTTCAACCACATAGCGTAAATGCAATGTAAGCTATGCTATGCCACAACCATCGTCTACAAACTGAACATGCAGTGAAAGCAGTGTTGCCGTTATTATGTTTCCCTATAAAAATTGGCTGTTCTTCAGCCAATGGAATTTGGGTAAAACTTTATCAAATTTTAAGGATAACAAAGTTTCAGCGAAAATTTAAGGCAATTTTCAGTGAGGGCAATTTTTCGGAAAAATGTTCAGTGCATATCCAATTTCGTCTACATTTTCAGCGAAAACCCAATTACGGGAATCAATGTAAAATGTCAGCATGATTAAATGGAACTCCGACGAAATCTTTTCATTTAATTTAAAATATGAGTGCGTATCAAATTTTATGAATTTTTCAGAAATTAAATTTTGATTAAAGTTTCTATGAAATCGTCTTAAACTAAATTTTGTTTAAATCTGTATATGTATAAAAAGAAAAATCGCGTTAAGTTTGGCCGGGCCAAATGTTATGTCCCCTCTACCAGGGATCGCTTTTGACAAGTTCATAATTTTTTTTTTTTAAATCTATAAAAGCTATATCAATTTATAGACAGATTTAAAGCATACATGCCACAGTTGTTGGAAGAATAAGAATTTCGCCCTCCAAAGGCTCAAGAAGTCAATTCGGGAGATCGGTTTATAAGGAAGCTATATCAGGTTATGGAGCGATTTGGAACATATTTGGCACACTTGTTTGTGGACGTAGCAAAACTCCACGTTCAAAATTTCGGCCAAATTGGAAATCGAAAACCTTAATTGTTTTCCATGCCAGGGTTCCGTCAATCCTAGGCAGTGCCGCTGGCTGCAGTGCCTCGCACTCGACCTCAAGCGTCGTTATTAATTTTATGTAATTTTGTCGAAAAAAATTTTTTTTGCGCATTGGCAACACTTTCTTCCCAAAGTTCTTTGCAAAGTTTTCACCGCCAAAATTCATCTCTTTAGCTGCCTTAGCTGAATCTGCTGCTTGGTTGTGTGGTAGGGGGACGCTGCTTTTACGGGAACGATGAAAGTGCCAACATTAGCTTATTTAAGCTACTTGAGCTAAAAAGTTATGAGCTTTGGCAAAATGTGACACTTAGTTCGTTCTGCAATGGAATTCTCTCTGCTTCCCTTTCGCCCAAGACTCTGTGTTAAAACAAGGAAGAGTTTTTCGATGCCAAAGTAGCAAAATAAATACATCTTCATGAAACTACGCCAAACATAGTCATAAGTGTGTCATGATTTTTCTTTTTCCTGTTATTACTCTTCGCGGTTCTTTTACTCCATATTTTTGGTTAATTTTGTTTTTTTTTTCTTTGGTTGGGGCCATAGTTTGTGAAAGATCTGACAGTATGTGAGTGGTTTAACATGAATTCTTGGAAGTGGAATGTAAACAGTAAATGTGGGAGAGAAATTTGAAAGTTTTTAATCTGAAAGTTATATGTGATAAAAAATCGAAAATCGAAGGAGAGGCCCTTGAGTGATATACTTCGGACCAAATATCTAAATAGTAATTATTACTAATTTTAAATTGGAGTTCGTAAGAGAAATTCAAACAATAATGTTTAACAAATTAAGAAACAAAAACAACTATGAATTGAAGAATGGTAAAGAACTGTTACGAACCCCATTCATGTCCGTTTGGAGGATTTTGGTTGGCCTTCTAAGCACTTCTTCTTCCTTCAATTCGATTTCAATACTGTCCGGGGCGGTTCTTTTGTCGAATCCTGGTGAGACAATTAGAAAAAAATTGTCAGCGGTGGTTTTCCCTCCTAATGCTGGCAACATTTATGAGGTACTTTGCCAAACTTCTCTGCAAAGAGGTGTCGCACTGCGTCACGCCGTTTAGACTCGGCTATAAAAAAGAGGCCCCTTATCATTGAGCTTAAACTTGTAGCGGACTGCACTCATTGATATGTGAGAAGTTTGCCCCTGTTCCTTAGTGGAATGTTCACGGGCAAAATATGAATTTTGTTGTTGGGCCCATTAGACACTTACTAGTGGATCCAAACCTACTACTACTAATATTCCCATAAACATTCCATTAAGGAACAGGGTTACTTGATCTCATATATTACTATGAGTAGCAATTTCGAAGTCTACTCTTTAAGACGTTTCAGTTGTGACCCACTGTGTTACGATATCCTTTTGGGAAGAGTTTTTGCAGGGGTGCGTATCCTTTCAGCACTTGGCATCAAATTTTTGGACATCAACTTGCTCTTAAAATCCTTTATTTTGACATCCATATTGTACTGATCTTGTTAGATGCCAGTTTGTAGGGCGTTGGTCTCCCACCATGTCCGTCCGTCCATCTGTCTGTCCGTCTGTCCGTCCGTCCGTCTGTCCGTCCGTCCGTCTGTCCATCCTTCTGTCCGTCCGTCTGTCCGTCCGTCCGTCTTTTGAAGGAGTAAAGCTAGCCGCTTCCAATTTTGCACAAATACTTCTTATAGGTGCAGGTCCCCATTTTCATGGGGATCAGTCTCTACATTATGTGAACTTTTTGGGTTAATTAATTTAACGGTTTTACAATTCGTAGAAATAGACAAACAAAAAAAGTGCAACACTTTGATTTTGCTATATAAGAAGATTTAACTTTCAAGGGAAATTATCTCGAATCAGTTTTGTTTCATCCCAGTCTAATACATATAAGAGTGCCGACGTGCCTTTGAGTTCATAAGCATTTGTATTGCAGCTATCATTTATCCCTTATTCTTAGATAATGTGGAGATTGGTATGATAAGCTTTGGTTTATAATCTTGCCAACACTGCACAATGAATATTCTGATGTTGGGAAGTCTACCATAATGGACTGTTCCAAATTATAGCATAATCGGGTAATAGGTGTGGCTTTCATGGCCGATAAATCTTCAATCAGGAGATTGGTGTATATGGCAGCTATATCCAAATATGGTCCGATTTTGAACAAACTCGTTCCTCATTTGATATCCGACAAAGTCACATGAATGAAAGTGATCTAGGATAGGAAATTAAACTGTAAATGCCCCATCCGTTCTTAGAAGGCTTACAGATGTTAAACACAATGTATACGAGCAGTAAGCTCCAAATGGGATCTGAATACGAGGACAATCCACTGGATCGATCTGCAGGATCGGGAACAATATTATCTTACTCCTGAGAAATTTGATAGACGGCGATTATCACAGATGCAGAGCACAAGTTGTTTTGGCATAGGCAAGGCGATGAGGACCACAGCTACTGGAGTTGGTCAGATTGGGCCTGGGGGTCTATGTTGAGAATCCAAAGACTGAGATCTGTGTTCGAAGGGCTGACCATAATAAGGTCCTGCTGGCAGAGATGCGGGCGATCACTGAATGCTTCAGGTAGTATAGTGTTAACGGGAGAAACTCGAATATACCACGAGGGTTGCCTTTTATATTTGGGGATTGGATAACCCTTGTGTAGCAATCTGCTAACTGAGAGCTCTATCGTAAAGCTTGACATTTTTGAGGCTGTACATACTCAGAACGTTTTGACATACGAGCGCTATTTGTGTTGTTTACAGTAACTTAAAAGATTCATCTCGCCCAAAAATTGGAATTAAATCGTGAACACTTTCGTGCGATTATTTTTTACAACTTTCGACATTGACTAACTCAACAACAGTGCATTGATGAAATTAATTAAATTTTTGGTGATGAAGCTCCATCAAGGACCAGAGTTTGTCGATGGTATGTTGAATTCAACCGAGGTCGTAGTTCACTCCAATACGAATTTCGTGTAGGTCATCCAAAATCAGTTGTTGTTCCGAAAAACCATTGATGCTGTGCAACAACTGATATTGCAATATCGTCATGTGACATATCGCGAGATTAAAAAAACATTAGGTCTTAGTGAGACCAGCATACATTTGATATTGCATAAACATTTGACCGTCAAAAAAATTTGTTCGCTTTCGATCCCACATGATTTGTCAATCGCTCAAAAAAAGTCTCGTGTTGATTGGTCGAAATAAATGCTCCAAAAATACGATTGCGGTGCTTCGAAACACGTCTATGGTATAGTGACAGATGATGAAGCGTGGATTTACGAGTATGAGCCGGAAAGCAAACAGCAGGCGAATGTATGGGTGTTTCAAGATGAGCCAAATCGAACAAAAGTTGTTCGCGCACTTCCTGGTTTTCGAAGAAACAGAAACAGTCAGTTGGTTGGTACACAACCATTTGTTTGCCTATTATCTTTCAAGAAATCAGGAAAGCTAACCGACGGAGGCGGATCACTCTTCACCACGACAATGCGAGCTCTCACAAATCTGCTCAAACAACTGCAGTTTTGATCACTCAAAACATCGATTTGATGAGTCATCCGCCGCATAGCCCTGATTTGGCACCGAATTACGTTTTTCGACACCTGAAGTGCGTTCGGAATGCAAGTTTTGGAGATACCTCAATCAGAATGGCAAACGCATGGAAAAGTGTATAGATCTTAATGGGGAATATTTTGAAAAACAATGAAGCGATTTTCGATGATTAATATTTGTTTTTGTTCTCAAATCCCAAAATATAAAACGCAACCCTCGTACTACAAAATTTTCCAAGAACATTCCATTAAGGAACAGGAGATACTTCTCTCATATCAATGAGTGCAGCCCGATTAAAGTTTAAGCTCAATTATAAGGGGTCTCCATATCTTTTATGCCGAGTCCGAACGGCGTGCCGCATAGCGACACCAGCATTATTAAGGAGATAACCACCGCCAAAAATTTTTAAATTTTCACGCCGGGATTTGAACCCAGGCGTTCGGCGTCATATGCGGACATGCTAACCTTTGCGGTACTGTGGCCTCTAAATATGCAAATGCAAATTTTGCCCATGAACCTTCCACTAAGGAACAGGGGCAAACTTCTCACATATCAATGAGGGCAGTCCGATTCAAGTTTAAGCTCAATGATATGGGGCCTCCTTTTTATAGCCGAGTCCGAACGGCGTGCCGCAGTGCGACGCCTCTTTGGGGAGAAGTTTTACATGGCATAGTACCTCACACATGTTGCCAGCATTAGGAGAAGAAAACCACCGCTAAAAAATAGTTTTTTCTGATGGCCTCGCCATGATTCGAACCCAGGCGTTCAGCGTCATAGGCGGACATGCTAACCTCTGTGCTACGGTGGCTTCTCAATATGTCCATCTTTAAAATGGCTATCGGGATTATAACATCGAAAACGGTAAAATCACGAACGAGATTGGAGTATACGAAGGAGATTAACCCCTTCTCAGAGAATGGCACGATCCGCGTCGTTTGGGTTCCGATCCATCGCGGGGTAAGGAGGAATGATAAAGTAGACGATATGGCCGTGATGGCTAGAGGACTGCTGTCAGTAAATTTTGTGAATGCGAAGCCTTTCGGGACGACGCAGTCCGACGTGGGAAACGAACTCGACCTTTAAGTCGTTGGATGAAAACCCTAAGCTAGATTCCAGAGAGGAAGTGGAAAGGAGTTTAGTATTTCAGTATCATTACGGGTCACATAGGACTACGGGTGCACTTAAGCTGAATAGGTACGGCAAGTGATAGCGTATGTGGAACATGCGGGGAAGATGACTTCCCCTTTTGCAACTAACAGACTCTGATACTTGTTTGCAGCTACGATACCAAACTTGAAGCACCCTAGGGGCATAAAATGGAAAACGATTAAGGATTTTGTGAGCAGCACGAAATTTCTGGCAGATACCTCTTTGGAGATATTCTTTAGATTTACACAACTAGCCGTAGGCGTGGCAAAGAACTTGTTAATGTTATCCTTAATTATATCCACCAACTTAGGGTGGGGGTATTCTAATCTAGTCTTTTCGTTTGTAACACCTCGAAATATTGATCTAGATTCCCATTCGAACTAGTCATGTCCGTTTCAAGCTAGCTGCTTCAAATTTTGCACAGATACTTCTTATTGATGTAAGGGATGTCGTTGGGGATTGCAAATGGGCCATATCTGTTCAGATTTGGATATATTGGGTTGCCCAAAAAGTAATTGCGGATTTTTTAAAAGAAAGTAAATGTATTTTTAATAAAACTTAGAATGAACTTTAATCAAATATACTTTTTTTGCACTTTTTTTCTAAAGCAGCTGATAACTGACAGAAGAAAGAATGCAATTACAGAGTCACAAGCCGTTGAAAAAATTTGTCAACGCCGATTATGAAAGATCCGCAATTACTTTTTGGGCAACCCAATAGCTCCCATATAAACCGATCTCCCGATTTGACTTCTTTAGTCTCTGGAAGCTGCAATTTTTATCCAATTTGGCTAAAATTTTGCGCATAGTGTTCTGTTATGACTCCCAACAGCAGAGCCAAGTACGGTCTAATTCGGTCTATAACTAGCTCCCATATTTTAGCAGAATCCATGGTGGTGGGTTCCCAAGATTCGGCCCGGCCGAACTTAGTACTCTTCTACTTGACTTTTACTAAAACTTAAATTTTTTTTGTTTTTTTTTTTTTTAGAATTCGCCGCTTTAAAATTTGTTACTATTAAATCTCTAATGAAACATGAAATGCTGAGGTAAGTTTTTAATTTAAACATATTACATACTACTCTCTCAAAGAATATACTGAATAATCCAGATATTGGAAATTTTTTTATAAAGTTGTGAAAAGAAGAAATCGGCCGGACCGAACTTTGGATACCCACCACCTCGGCTATATATGTAAACCACTTTTAGTCATAGTCCGGTGAAAAATGCATAATTTATGCCCCCATAATAGCTATATCGAAATATGGTCCGAATTGGACCAAATTCGGCACGCATATTGTGTGATCTAATAAGTATAACAAGTCATTGGTTAATAGATCGATGTGAACGATATACGACATGGATGTCGAAAAGCCTATACATAAGTCACTGTGTCAAATATCAGCGAGATTGGATTATAAATGAGATTTTTATGGGGCCAAGACTTTAAATCGAGAGATCGGTCTATAGGCAGCTATATCCAAATCTGAACCAATTTGGGCCAACTCGAAGAGAGATGTCGATGGGCCTAACACAACTCACTGTTTCACATTTCGGCGAAATCGGACAATAAATGCGCCTTCTATGGGTCCATAACCTTAAATCGAGAGATTGGTCGATATGGAAATCTGGACCGATCTGGGCCAAAGGATGAATAAGGGTGTGGACTGGCCTAACACAACTCACGGTCCCAAATTTTGGCAAAATCGAACTATAAATGCGCCTCTTATAGACGCAAGACCTTAAATCGAGAGATCGGTCGATATGGCAGCTATATCCAAATCTGAACCGATCTGGGCAAAATTGCAGAAAGTTGTCGAAGAGCCTAACGCAACCCACTGTTCCAAATTTCGGCCAAATCGGACAATAAATGCGCCTTCTATGGGTCCATAAGCTTAAATCGAGAGATCGGTCTATATTGCAGCGATATCGAAATCTGCACCGATCTTGGCCAAATTGAAGAAGGATGTGGACTGGCCTAACACAACTCACTGTCCCAAATTTTGGCAAAATCAGACTATAAATGCGCCTCTTATGGGCGCAAGACCTTAAATCGAGAGATCGGTCTATATGGCATCTATATCCAAATTTGAACCGATCTTGGCAAAATTGCAGAAAGTTGTCGAAGAGCCTAACGCAACCCACTGTTCCAAATTTCGGTCAAATCCGACAATAAATGCGCCTTCTATGGACCCAAAACCTTAAATCGATCGATCGGTCGATATGGCAGCGATATCGAATTCTTTGCCGATTTGGACCAAATTGAAGAAGGATGTCGGCTGACCTTACACAACTCACTGCCCCAAATTTTGGCAAAATCGGACTATAAATGCGACTTCTATGGTCCCATAACCTTAAATCGAGAGATCGGTCTATATGGCAGTGATATCGAAATCTGGACCGATCTGGGCCAAAGTAAAGAAGGATGTGGACTGGCGTAACACAACTTACTGTTCCACATTTCGGCGAAATCGGACAATAAATGCGCCTTTTATGGGCCCAAAGCCTTAAATCGAGAGATCGGTCTATATGGCAGCTATATCCAAATCTGAACCGATCTGGGCCAAATAAAAATATGGATGTCGGGGGGCCTACCACAACTCACTGTCCCAAATTTCAGAAAATCGGACAATAAATGTGGCTTTTATGGGTCTAAGACCCTAAATCGGCGGATTGTCTTCTGCATCCTCACCGTTGGACTATGTGACCCCACCGACCTTCCCTTACGGGAATATACACAATAGCAGCATCACAGCTTCAATATTGCCAGGTCAGTGCCGGGAAATGTATCATTTTTGCAAATAAACTGCAACGGTCTCCGTGGCAAGATCGATTAGATTGGGGATTTCTTCAGTCAGAAAAATATATTGGTCGCAGCGATCCAGGAGACAAAGCTGACCAACACCTGCAGCTTGCACAGTTGTCACGGATACAATGTGCTACGTAAGAATCACTCTAGGAATAGAGGTGGGGAACAGGCCTTCGTGATACACCATTCCGTGCAATATAGACCCATCTTGCCTGCGCCTGGCGCTAGTGAGCCCTACATGGAGTGCATGGGTATAGCAGTCGGGTCCGGTACTGTCGAGATAGAGCTATACAACAATGCACCTGAGGAAATTGAATGCACCGACATACCAGAGTAGTTCTGCCTCAATTACGTTTCGGCAGATGCAGCCGCCTCAACTCCTACAGAGCAAGGATTGATGCCGACGTGTAAGATGTATGTCCCGAATGCAACTGGGGGGCAAACGATAAACGTCACCCGTTTAACTGCCCTGCCAGATCCACTCGACTCAGACCCAGATCTTATGAGGACGCACCCCATCATAGTCGCAGAGTTCCTGGGTCTTGACATTCAACAGAATCAAGCAAACGATTCTGCATCCGGCAGATGCAGCCGCCTCAACTCCTACAGAGCAAGGATTAATGCCGACGTGCAAGATGTATATCCCGATTGTAACCAGGGGCCACACGATAAACGTCACCTGTTTAACTGCCCTGCCAGATCCATTCGACTCAGACCCAGATCTTATGAGGACGCACCCCATCATAGTCGAAGAGTTCCTGGGTCTTGACATTCAACAGAATCAAGCAAACGAATGGTAGAACACAACAAACTGCTACAAAATAACAACGTCATCGTCAGGATTTGGTTCTACCATTATTTTCATGCCCTTACTACCAACTCTACCAAGAGTTTGGAAAACGGATCTTTCCATATATAAACTACACCATATATACATATCTCCTATGACCGGACATTGTGTACCTCGTTGCCATAGACCACAGTTATATGTCCTTAAGTATGTCGCCACACATATTTATTTACAAAACTTATGAATTCTTGTATTCCGCCATTGTTTGTTTCATTCTGGGTAATGCCAATAAAAGTGGAGTCTGCATTTATTTGTGTTTGTTCGCAGACTTCTCTACTACTACTACTCCTTGCACGTTTAAATGGTTGCCTGCCTTTAAAACCACAAAGAAAAAAATGTTCGCTATGCAAGTGTTTGTGATGGTGCTACATGGAAGTAAGCACATAAATGCCACTAAGTCCTACATACAAAATTCATAATAGAGCATGATATGGGTTCTGATAGTCATACAACATGTGAGTGAATATAAAAATTTAAAGAAGAGAAAAAAATAGAGATTTTTCTTCTTTTGCGGCAACAAAAAACAAGTCTTACAACATTGGTGGCAAAACTTTCATTAGACTTTGATGTTGCAGGTTGTTGTTGATGTAATTCAAGCAACGTAGTAACACACAGAAGCAGCTCGTACAAATACCAAAAGCGACTTATGCATTTAAAGGCTTATTTCAAAGAAGCAAAGAACCTACACATAGACGCTTTTAACTTTTGAAGAGAGTTGCCAGAAATAATTTTTGTTGCGAATGAGATCATACCCCGTTTGCTTTCAACGGACAGACGAACATGGCTAGTATGGTCTTAGAATTTACCCAATTTGGCTAATAGAAAGTATGCTCGTACTAAAACGAATTAAAATTTCTTCAAAACTTCAAACTGTTTTTCTAAAAAGATGGCAACGCCACTTTTGAATTTTGAAAACACCTCGTTTATGTCATTGTTAATGTGTGCGTGTAGTTCTTAGAAATGTAAAAGTTTAAGTGGTAGCATTAAAGCTCCATGTATTCTAGGGCAAATGTTGTTAAATGTCAAAGGCAGAGAGTGAGAAATATGCATAAATACGCTCTCGCAAATAAACATTTCAATAAAGGAAACACATGTGTGTGTGTGTGTGTGTGTGTGTGTGTGCATGCGTACGTGGAAGCGGTGTTCTGTGATGTAAGCTTAAGGTTGACAATAGCAGAGATTCCCTATACGCACTCACACTACCCACAGAACCAAGCGTTCTTTATGAAGGCAACAAAAACCAGATGAAAATTTTTCTATGCTTAGTTTCTGCTTAACTAAGTCGTTTGCCCTGGTTTGGGCTTACTTTTGCTCTCCTTTCCTCTACTCACCCAAACCCACACACATTCAAATAGCATTTGTTTTATGGTGGTGGTAGTCTTTAAGGGCTTTTTTGTTGTTGTTGTTGTTTATATTCATTCTTCTAGGTCCCCTGCTTGCGTCATTACCATGGTGATCGTCGTCTCATTTCTTATGACGTTGTCCTTTAAATGCTTAAAGGATCTCTGTGGCAGACAAACACATTTACATTTCCATTTCCATCACCGTTTATTCTATTGCCATGCATTTCATCAAAGTCGTTGTCTCACTCACTAAGGGTTGGGTTATGTCTACTACAAAGTGTTGAACGTCTCAAAGGCAGATGTGGCAGATATGAGAAATATCAAAGGCAACAATGTGGAAAAAGAAACAGATAACAAACAAACTACTAAGAAATTCAAGGTTAATAAAATCGGCGCCATTAATGTGTCCTAAATTCGCAAATATAAATGTCTGAGGTTACTTTAACCCAGCATAAGTAGGCAGGTTTATTTTTCTCAAGAAGGTTTTGTATTCGCAAAATAAAAACAGCAAGGCAAATGTTTAATATTCTCAAGAAACTTAAATTAATTGGAGTAGAGACAAGTATGGTACCTATTCAAAATAGCAAAATCTTAATTTTTAAGGGAAAATGGCAATATTCTGTAAACGAAAATTCAAATTAAAAAAAAAAAAAAACAAGTAAAAAGACGTTCGGCCGGGTTGAACTTTGGATACCCACCACCTCGGGTATATATGTAAACCACCTTTCGTCATAATCCAGTGAAAATGCTTTATTTATGCCCTCATAGCGGCAATATCGAAATATGGTACGATTTAGACCAAATTCGACACGGATATTGAGTGGTCTAATAAGTACAAGTTATAGTTCAATTTTGTAGAACAAATATTGGTCCTTTTGGTAGCCATATCCAAATATAGACCAATCTGAACCATTCACAATACGGATGTCGAAAAGCCAAACGTAAGTCACTGTGTCAAATTTCAGCGAAATCGGATTATAAATGTGCCTTCTATGGGGCCAAGACTTTAAAATGAGAGATCGGAGAGAGCAGCTATATCCAAATCTGAACCGATCTGGACCAAATTGAAGAGGGATGTCGAAGAGCCTAACACAACTCACTGTCCGAAATGCCAACAAATGCCCGTGTTATGGGGCCAAGACCTTAAATCGAGGTATCGCTCTATATGGGAGCTATATCCAAATCTGTACCGATCTGAGCCAAGTTGCAGAAAAATGTCGAAGAGCCTAACGCAACTTACTGTTTCAAATTTCGGCGACATCAGACAATAAAAGCGCCTTTTATGGGCCCAAAACCTTAATCGAGAGATCGGTCGATATGGCAACTAATCCAAATCTGGACCGATTTACCACAATGTTAACCAAATCGGACAAAAGTTGCGGCTTCCTGGCGCTCAAGAAATCAAATCGGGAGATCGGTTTATATGGGAGCTAAATCTAAATCTGAACCGATATAGCTCATTTGCAATCATCAACGATCTAAAGGGTGATTTTTTGAGGTTAGGATTTTCATGCATTAGTATTTGACAGATCACGTGGGATTTCAGACATGGTGTCAAAGAGAAAGATGCTCAGTATGCTTTGACATTTCATCATGAATAGACTTACTAACGAGCAACGCTTGCAAATCATTGAATTTTATTACCAAAATCAGTGTTCGGTTCGAAATGTGTTCATTCACCGTAACGTTGCGTCCAACAGCATCTTTGAAAAAATACGGTCCAATGATTCCACCAGCGTACAAACCACACCAGACAGTGCATTTTTCGGGATGCATGGGCAGTTCTTGAACGGCTTCTGGTTGCTCTTCACTCCAAATGCGGCAATTTTGCTTATTTACGTAGCCATTCAACCAGAAATGAGCCTCATCGCTCAACAAAATTTGAACACATTTCGAACCGAACACTGATTTTGGTAATAAAATTCAATGATTTGCAAGCGTTGCTCGTTAGTAAGTCTATTCATGATGAAATGTCAAAGCATACTGAGCATCTTTCTCTTTGACACCATGTCTGAAATCCCACGTGATCTGTCAAATACTAATGCATGAAAATCCTAACCTCAAAAAAATCTCCCTTTACATCAATATTAAGAATCGGTGCAATATAGCAAGTGGCTAGCTTTAAACGTTCGACCGCTATCCTGATTTTGACAGGCGGACGGACGGATGGACATGGCTAGATCGACTAGACTAGATCAAAACGTGGAGACGATCAAGATTATCTATATACTTTATGGGGTCTTAGACGCATATTGCGAGGTGTTACAAACGAAATGTATAGATCCCGAAACGACGGTTCTCTTTGACGTCGAAACGGACTGAAACTTCAGCATTACTTTACAGTTTCCTTATCAGCGTCACGATCTTTACTGCGATGCCCTCAATAAACAGCGTGCTCCACATAAAGCACCCTTCAAGTCGATGAATAAAAGGTATTGGTGTGTATTAAAATCTGCACACTGTTCAATGATTATACGCAAGGAGTTGATGTGGTCGGCACAATATGTTAAGATGTAACTCCCATATTAATCCATCACCTGATATAAGTTCTTTAGCCTCTAGACGGCGCAATTCTAATACGATTTTACTTAAATCTTGTACGATGATTGCTTCTACCACCTCAAAAGCGATATTAGTCCATTATACACAGATCTTCTCGTTTCTGCTCAGCCTTTAGTCAGCTAACCTCACCTCTCAACCTAAAATTGGAGCAACCAATCCCTAAGATAGTTTCCCTTCTCTCATCAGCTATCAGCCGATAGTTGGCAGTTTTTACACCCTCTACCATAGGATGGGGGTATACTAATTTCGTCATTCTGTTTGTAACTACTCGAAATATTCGTCTAAGACCCCATAAAGTATATATATTTTTGATCGTCGTAACATTTTATGTCGATCTAGCCATGTCCGTCCGTCCGTCTGTCTGTCGAAAGCACGCTAACTTTAGAAAGAGTAAAGCTAGCCGCTTGAAATTTTGCACAAATACTTCTTATTAGTGTAGGTCGGTTGGGATTGTAAATGGACCATATCGGTCCATGTTTTGACATAGCTGCCATATAAACCGATCATGGCTCTTGACTTCTTGAGCCTCTAGAGTGCGCAATTCTCGTCCGATTTGACTGAAATTTTGCACGTAGTGGTTTGGTATTACTTCTAACAACTGTGCTTAGAATGGTTCAAATCGGTTCATAATCTGGTATAGCTGTCATATAAACCGGTCTTTGATCTTGACTTCTTGAGCCTCTAGAGCACGCAATTCTCATCCGATTTGGCTGAAATTTTGCATGAGGTGTTTTGTTATGACTTCCAATAACTGTTCGTAGTATGGAGCAAATCGATACATAACCTGATATAGCTGCCATATAAACCGATCTGGGATCTTGACTTCTTGATCCTCTAGAGGGTGCAATTCTCATCCGATTTAGCAGAAATTTTGTACAACGGCTTCTCTCATTAGCTTCAACATACGTTTTTAATATGGTCCGAATCGATCAATAGCTTGATGCAGCTCCCATATAAACCGATCTCCCGATTTTGCTTCTTGAGCCCCAACAAGCGCAATTATTATCCGAATGAACTGAAATATTACACAATGACTTCTACAACGTTCAGCATTCATTTAAGGTCCGAATCGGACTTTAACTTGATATAACTCTAAAGCATAGCAGTTCTTATTCAATATTCTCTGTTTGCCTAAAAAGAAATACCGCGCATAAAATTCAACAAACGCGATCCATGGTGGAGGGTATATAAGATTCGTCCCGGCCGAACTTAGCACGCTCTTACTTGTTTGAATTAGTTTATAAGAGCCAGTATATATTTTATCTGTTCTCATATCATATTTATTAGTGCTGCCCTATTTTGGGGGTTTCTCATTGACTTTGTAACATAGTCGCAGCAAAGTGATTCATTTCAAGAACTCTTTCTTGTATAGTTCTTTTCCAATTTCTAGTTATAAGTTGAGACATGGATTTCCCCCTTTTATCGGTTGGCTAATATACCTTGAAGTATAACTTGTAATTAAGATCATACATAGTCTTTTTTAAATAATGCTTCCCTATGCTATTGAGTAATAACAACCATTTTTGAAGTATATCTTCCGTTACAACTATTCCCAAAAACGGAACTACAAAAGAACTGTACTAGAAACGGAAATAACTGCTACTACCATTTGGAAAGGCAAGAACCTTCTTTTATGTTGTTATTCAAAGCTGGTGTCTAATGCTCAGGTTGCATGTCGAGTTGACATACCCACCCAATCGGTACTCG
Organism: Stomoxys calcitrans; assembly: GCF_963082655.1. NCBI lineage: Eukaryota > Metazoa > Arthropoda > Insecta > Diptera > Muscidae > Stomoxys > Stomoxys calcitrans. The sequence goes on along the minus strand of NC_081556.1, from coordinate 152,154,390 downwards.
AATAAATAGCCATCTACCACCTATGATAACAACAACAATAACATGTATAGAACAATTACAATAATTTACTGCAATCATGATTATCATGAATTCTACTAGCCTGTATAGGAGGAAGCTGCAAAGGGACGCATAGAGGGCAATAACTACAACAAATGTAATACTGAAAAAAAAAAATTCCCTGCTAACGGAAATTCATATTTGAGTGCTTTTTTTGTTTGGTGGTAATTCTTAATTTCCACAACGGATTTTTCAAAAAAACATAATTCACACAATCAAATGAAACGTGAAGGGGGAATCGTTTTATTGTACAAGCCGCCAGACCGCCTATCCTGACTATTTGAGCAACTTCAATGGTGTGCGCTACACTGGATGATGATGTTGGGAAAAAAGGCCACGGATGTTGGTAATTACAGAAGAGGCACAGTGGAATGATTCGAAAACAAATTGCGGGAAAGCTACATTTTCAATAAAATGTCATATTCAAATCTGAACCGAACCAAACTTTACTTTAATTAGCTATGACAAAACATTTGTATCATTAGTCAAACTTAGAATAGATTTCAAGCTCCTCAATCTTCTGTGCTCCTTCTCCGATCTCTTACACCAAGCTTTGAGATGTCTTTTACCACTTGATAAAAAGTCTATTGGAGTTTTTGTCGTCCCGGTTTGCCACAGTGTTTGCCTTCAAAGAAGTTTTTCGCTGGAACTTCTAGGTGCATTCTGACCACATGACCTAGCTAACGCAACCATATGTTTAACTATGCTAACGTCGTCATACTGCTCATACAGTTCGCGGTTCATACGATCCCGATATACTCCATCAATGCAAAGTGGTCCATACATTTTACGAATAATCTTTCTCTCAAACACTTCAAGCACTGCCTCGACTGCTTTCACAAGTACTCAGGCCTCGGAATCATATAACAACACGGGTAGTATCAGTGTCATGTATATTATAATGTTCTTTCATAGAGAGGTAGTTTTGTTTCCGAACTGCTAACTTAATCAAAAGTAGCATCTGTTTGCAAATATTATTCTTCTCTTTGTATTGGGTTGCCCAAAAAGTAATTGCGGATTTTTTAAAAGAAAGTGAATGCATTTTTAATAAAACTTAGAATGAACTTTAATCAAATATACTTTTTTACACTTTTTTCTAAAGCAAGCTAAAAGTAACAGCTGATAACTGACAGAAGAAAGAATGCAATTACAGAGTCACAAGCTGTGAAAAAATTTGTCAACGCCGACTATATGAAAAATCCGCAATTACTTTTTGGGCAACGCAATATTATAACTGGTGTCATTCGTTTCGCTTACCGCTTTACCGAGGTAAATAAAGTAATTGATTGTTTAAGTGGAGGAGGATGATCAGAATGAAAGCTGCTTTTGGATATAGGAAGTGATTTATACCGATACTTGAGTGGAAGTGGATTGTATTTGGTTGCGGTCATAGGAGGCAAGGAACTTCAATGATAGAAGAGGGGATCAATGTTGGAAATCCTGTCGGGCATAATGTATCAAGCAGACAGATATGGACAATTGAGTGCGAAATAAAAAGAGAGTTAGCCTAAAATTGATATGTCGATTTGATTTATTGTGATGGTTTGTCTGCTCACCTATGCAAGTTCTTGAAGTTAATGTCCGAAACGAATGACACCAGTTTTGAAATAAAGCGAAGAATAATACTGACGAACAGATGCTACTTTGGATTAAGTAAGCAGATGGTTCCGAGGCATGGGCACTTGTGAATGCAAGCGAGGCAGTACATGGAGTGTTTGAGAGGGAGATTCTTCGTAAAATATATGAACCACTTTGCGTAATGTAATCGTTTTCGATTAGAGCGTGCTCTATTCCTTCTGACAAAAACATAAAGCAATCAGCTTTTTTTGTTGTCACTCAAATGAAACCAACCCCAAATTATACTGTTTTCACAAATTTATGAAGTAACCAGCTATCTCACAACTTTAACAATTATTACTCATAAAAAAATCCGCTTTCGCTTAAACTTTAGGTTTTGTTAAGGTTATGAAATACTAAAATAATATACAGGTGTGATAGCAAAAATTATCAATCCTATGTAAATTGACAATTTTGACAAGCATTTTCAAGTACATATGAATACAAAAAGTGACATGCCATAAGACATCTACATGCCGTGTAATAGCGCCTTTACCTCCATTTACTGCCAGATCCCCTTTCACTGATTCCCTTCGGATTCTTTTAAAGGCTGCAGTTACTACTTCCGGTAACCGACCGGACCTGACCTGCATATAAACCGATCCCCGGATTTGACTTCATGAGCCCCTAGATGTCTCAATTTTCACCTGATTTGGCTGAAATTTGGCGAATAGACTTCCACATCCGCGCCAAGTACGATTTGAATCGGCCTATAAACTGACTTAGTCCTCACATATTTAACTTCTTAAGCCTCTAGAAGCCTCACCTGACTTGACACAAAGACTTCTGTTCTGACTTCCAATATACGTGCCAAAAATGATCCCAATCGATCTTAAACTGATATAGTCCACATATAAACTGATTCACTGATTTGACTTCTTAAGCCTCTAGAAGCCTCAGTCAATACTAAATTTGAATGAAACTGACTTAATAAGGTAACTTTTTAGCGGAATCCATGGTGAGTACCCAAGATTCGGCCCGGACGAACTTACGACGTTTGGGTTTTTTGTAGGGAACTTTCTAGCAAAAAAAAATTTTATAAAACCGACCATAATTGGTAGGCCGACCATAATTTCGTAGCGCCGAGGTGACCCAGTTTGAAGCCCATTAATGTGCCCCGTGACCTTTAGCACCCTAACGTTTTGCACATTAACTGGTTAACACCTCAGATAAAACCATCTAAAATTTCTTGACGATATCTTTATCCGTTCAAAAATGACAAACATCTCGCCACAAATTTTTTTTCTTATACCACTGTGCGATGGTGATGTTGGTAATTGATTATTGTCTTGTCACTTCAAGTATCATTAGCACTCAGTATTTAACTTATAGTCAGTACCACCTGACCCTCACTGAGACTCTCGAAAGGACTTATATCAATAAGAAATTTCTATGCAAAATTTCAAGAGGTATCTTCATTTGTTCGCCAACTATCGTTATTATATACTCTATGGGGTCGCAGATCAATATTTCGAGGTGTTACCAGATTGGTATGCCCCCATCTTATGGTGGTGGTAGTGATATAGGGTATACATATTTGTTTTATTTTATATCCATCCCACTGTGCAACAGACAAGCATTTAAGTTATAGCAGTGAGATGCAGCGCCTGGCAGAGCAGCACACCTTTGTGGATGCAGTAACAGAAAATCTGATTTCTTTTTAGTTTTATTTTTTATGCGGCTGTGAAAAAGGTCGGACGAACGGAAAGGCACCCCTTCGTGCCTCATAGAAATGTATTAAATTGAGTGACATTTTAAAGGATATCAATTATTCCCCTTTGCAGCAATGAACAAACACATATGCTTATGTGTTTGCAAGTTCGCTCGTTATGTGCTCATGCATATGATGTCCTGTCTCTGAAGGGTGGTGGTGGTGGTTGTAGTAAACACGTTGGCAGAGAAATAATAAGAAAAAAAAAGTAGTGTTTCGTCATTTCATTATAGCGAGAGGCAACATTGCCTTGCACTCTGAGTGAGCCGTATCGTGAAGGCAGCTAACTCAGTTGTTGTTGTTAGTTGAACTGCACAAAAGGCTGCACATCGCACATCTGCCCTTTAGCGTTGATTTTTCCTTGCTGCTATCGCTTAACGTCTAGACAACATCAGGACGCGAAAGAGGGTTGCAGATATGAAGTCGTCGTAGTCGTAGTGGCATACGGCTTTATTGAAGTACATATTACTTTGCTTACGAGCTCCTTTGGTGGCTGATATATTAGAGAGCACACCCATCTGACATCTGTGAGCAGGCCAGAAGTTTACTCAATGGTATGGTGTTATAATATGTGTGATAAGACTGCAAGAAGTTTTCACAGAAAAGCCGTTACATTTTTTTTTTAAACGTGGAAAAGATAAATAAAGGTTGGCGTGGGACAGATTCAAAGTTGATTGATTGCTATAGAAATAAGGTGTGAATTTGAGTGATGAGAACGAGCGACACCATAATTCATGTGTAGAATGTTAAGATGTAAGAATGTTAAGATATAAAGCATGATTTAGCCATATTTGCCTATTTATTGCCAATTCATAGACTTCAATAATGCAGCTATTGCCACATAACTAGAGATGGGCAATGGGTAAATACCCAAAAGGTATTTACCCAGTAAATTGGGTAAATACCAGGGTATTTACCCGGTAAATTGGGTAAAAACCCGTGTATTTACCCATTTTTACCCAAAAGCTGGGTATTTATAATTTTGTAGATATCTTGGGTATAAAAACATTTTTCAAAAAAATTTTTGATGACCTTCTGATATAATAATATCAGTTTTTAATTATATATAGCCGCTATATGGACCGATCTCCATACTTAAAGTCTTAAGGCAATAAATTGGTAATTTTTCATTCGATTTCGATGAAATTTGGCACATTGAGATCTGGTTGACGCCTACTTATTTCTGTGAAGTGCGGTTCAGATCGGACTATATTTGGATATAGCTGCCCTTAGACCGACCACCCGATCTGTCGATATAGGGCATTGAGGCCATAAAAAATCCATTTATTACCCGAATTCAATGAAATTTGGCACAGTGTGTTCTGGTAGACCCCCAACCATTACTGTCAAATGTGGTACAGATCGGACCATATATGGATATAGCTGCCATATATACTGATCTCCCGATATTGTGTGATGAGCCTATAAAAGGAGTTTTTCATCCTATTTCGATGAAATTTGACGCAGTGAGTTCCGATATCCTCTTAACCTTTTTGTTGAATATCGTCCAGATCGGACCATATTTGGAAATAGCTGTCATATAGACCGATCTGCCTATAAAGAGTATTGAGCCAATAAAACGTGCGTTTTGGCGCCCCTCTAAAGCTTTTTGTTGAATATCGTCCAGATTGGGCCATATAGGGAATGTGGACCAGATACTCTACACAATATGTAAGTGTTTGGGCGACCACCTCACTCCCCAAAACACCTCTACATCGGACATATTTATTGACCATGTCAATGTGGGGCCTAAGTAAAAGGTATTGGGGAGTAGAGCACGAAATTGGTACCCACTTCGGAACCAATTTTCTGGGTGTGTACCCTTTTCCCAAAAACAACCCACAAACAGTAATTATTTACTGACCGACGCAATGTCCGTCTGTCCGTCCGTCTGTTGTAATCACTCCAGAACCTTCTAAAATTGAGATATTGAGCTGAAATTTGACACAGATACGGTTTTTTTATGCACGCTGGTGAAGTTCTTAAACGGGCCAAATCGGACCATATTTGGATATAGCTGCTATATAGACCGATTTTCCGATAAAGAATCAAATGCCCATAAAAACTTTATTTTTCATCCGATTTTGCTGAAATTTGAAACAGTGAGTAGTTTAAGGCTTCCCAACAACTGATTTAGATCGGACTATATTTAGATATAGCTATCATATAGACCGATCTCCCGATAAGGGGTCTGAAGACCATAAAAGCTTTTATTACCCGATTTCGCTGAAATTTGCAACAGTGAGTTATTTTAAGCCACCCGACAACTGACCTAGATATGGTTCAGATCGGACTATATTTTGATATAGCTACCATATAGACCGATCTCCTGATAAAGGGTCTGAAGACCATAAAAGCTTTATTTATTACCCGATTTCGCTAAAATTTGCAAAAGTGAGCAGTTTAAGGCTTCCAGACAACTGACCCAAATATGGTTTAGAGATATAGCTGTCATATAGACCGATCTCCCGATAAAAGGTCTGAAGGCCGTAAAAGCTTTTTTTATTACCCGATTTCGGTGAAATTTGGAATTGTGCGCACTTTTAAGGCTCTCAACATCCGACACAAATATGGTACAGATCGAATTATATTTAGATGTAGCTGTCATATAGACCGATCTCCCGGTAAAGGGTCTGAAGCCCATAAAAGCTTTATTTTTTAACCGATTTCGCTGAAATTGAAAAAGTGGGTAGTTTTACGCCTTCCAACATAGGACTTAAATATGGTTCAGATCGGAATATATTTAAATATAGCTACCATATAGACCGATCTCCCGATAAAGGGTCTGAAGGCCATAAAAGCTTTATTTTTTACCCGATTTCGCTGAAATTTGGAATCGTGCGCAGTTTTAAGCCTCTTAAGATCCGACCCAAATGTGGTACAGATTGGACTATATTTAGATATAGCTGCCATATAGACCGATCCCCAGATAAAGGGTCTGAAGCCCATAAAAGCTTTATTTTTTTAACCGATTTCGCTGAAATTTGAAATAGTGGGTATTTTTACGCCTCCCAACATAGGTCTTAAATATGGTTCAGATCGGAATATATTCAGATATAGCTGCGATATTGACCGATCTGCCGATGAAGTGTCTGAAGCCATAAAAGCTTTATTTTTTATTCGATTTCGCTGAAATTTGAAATACAAAATTCAACATTGGCTTATATATATTAGACCACTCAATGTCCGTGCCGAATTTGGGTGCATAAGTTGTACGATTTTCACCAGATTGTGGCGAAAGGGGGTTTACATATACACCCGAGGTGGTGGGTATCCAAAGTTCGGCCCGGCCGAACTTAATTCCATTTGTCTATGTTCACGTCGGGATTCGATCCCAGGCGTTCGGCGTCATGACGCGCTATTGAGCATTATTGTATGCAACACACGAACATAAGCCCATCGGCATACAAATAATGTGCATATGTGTTAGTGTGCCTATCACTGCATTAAAGCTTGAAAACATATTTTAAATTCAAAACCTTTAATATGCATAAAATTCGGAGTGAAGTAATAACATCTTTCTGTATCACCTTTAGACATACAGAAAGACAACAACTAACATATCCTAAACTCATAACAATTCACATTTGTGTCAGTCCCTATGCTAGCCAAGCATTTCGACCCAATTTGGGATTTAAGCAAATGTTATGGATCATTAGCAAAGAAAATCACAAGTGTGAAAATCTGTGGGTATTTTCAAAGATTTAATGGCATAACTTGTTATTGATTTCCATTTTCTTTTCTATATAAGCCAAGCCTCCATCTTTCTTGACTGCTCCATTTTTCATATTTCCATCATTTCTGCTTTTTTTTTTTGCTTATTAATCATGACTGATGAAAGAGGGAAAATCCCTTTAGAGAAATTAAATCAAGAGTAAAAAAGGATTTATTATACAAACACACAAGAATGCCACGCGTCATTAAATAAACTCTCACTGCCATTTATAAAGTCTGGAGCCGAAAAAAGCTACCAAAAAAAAGGGGAAAAATATGAATTCCTGCACATGTATGGCATATGCCTACAACTTCCAGTACCATTTAATCCAATCATGGCCAATATAAATACCAACACGTAGGCAAAATGTCATGCAAAACCTAACGAAAAAGGATCATAACTGTTAACAGCAACCTGTCATGAATTTTGAATAGTAACGGCCAACCAAGCAAACCAATAGCCACGGCAAGGAAAGGGGTAGGGTCATACCAAACATGGTGCTTCCATTCATTTGCTTGAAACTTTAGTACTTTTTCCAATGTCAATATCGCCTGAGGAACAAAGGGGGCATTGGAGTAACAGGAAAAAAACGACAATGCTCTTGAACAAAAAATTTGAATTGTATTACTTTTCAAAAAAAAAAAACCTTCGTTTTGCTGAATGATGGCTTGTTTGGTGGTTTGTACTGCCTTTCTGTGTCTTTTTTTCTCAAAAAACCAGACTTTCTTTAAAAGCGCTCTTCATTCATTGATTTTCTGGTTGGCTTTGTCACACACGAATACACATTTCCATGAAATGTTTTGCTTTGCCACAAAAGAAGAACATAAATAATAATAACAAATTATGTTTATTAACTTGCAAATGCTGAATTGCTCAGACGAAGCCACAACCAACATCAAACATTCAAAAGTGTAGGGTCAAAGGTTGTTTTTGGGATTTTTTTTAAGCCATTTGTTAGCAAGTTTTTCAAGAGCTCTCTCTGTGCCTCTTCGTGTCCTTTTTTTAAGGTGATTTTCATTTTGTGGACTTGAATCAAAAATTATGGTTCATTGGCCCCACCTAATAAAAGTGGCAGTTGAAGTATTTTTAAAAATATTCCCCAAGGAATGTCACTTAAGTATGATTAAATTGTGAAAATGTTAGTCTTGAAGCAAAATAACTTCAAGGACATCAACATTGGTTCCAAAATTGGTTTAAGTAATAAATTTATTTTATCATTGGCTTGATGAGCTCGAAAGCTGCGTAAGTTCATTGCTACCGCAAATGTGTATAGGGTTACTGATTTACAAGGTCGACCTGTAGCCAAGGTCGACCGGATTACCAGTGGAGAGGCCTGGGCTGTCGCTACTGTGGAATCACAATGGACTAAAATAGTCTTAGTAAGCCTGTTTAAGACAATAGAATACCACTCTTACCAACCAACCAACATATTTTTGTCTTTCTGAAGGTATTGGCAACATAAATCAGTCATTTATAACAAAGGATGCCAACTTAGATTCTATGCTGCATCAAAGTTGTACCACCTAGTGCCAAACGAAGAACAGGCACTAAGTGGAGGCATATTTCATTTTCTGCTGAGTGCTTTTTACCCTTTTTGTAAATTTCAGGTTTTTGATGTCGCTTTTTATCACAGGGAGCTTTATACTAGCCTATTTTCTTTACCCACAAACATTCCATAAAGGAATGGGAATACATAGCTCATATCAATGTGTTTAGTCAGATTTAATCCATTAACGACGAATGGGTAGAAAATACAAAAATTCAAATTTTGCCCATAAACATTCCACCAAGGAGCAGGGGCAAACTTCTCACATATCAATGAGTGCAGTCCGATTCAAGTTTAAGCTCAATGATAAGGGGCCTCCTTTTTATAGCCGAGTCCAAATGGCGTGCAACAGTGCGACACCTCTTTGGTGAGAAGTTTTTACATGGCCTAGTACCTCACAAATGTCGCCAGCATTAGGAGGGGATAACCAAAATTGCAAATTTTGCCCATTAACATTCCACTAAGGAACAGGGGCAAGTTTAAGCTCAATGAAAAGCGGCCTCCTTTTCATAACCGGGTCCGAACGGCGTGCCGCAGTGCGACACTTCTTTGGAGAGAAGTTTTACATGGCATAGTACCTCACAAATATTGTCAGCATTAGGAGGGGAAAACCACCGCTTAACATTTTTTCTGATGGTCTCGCCAGGATTCGATCCCAGGCGTGGCCTCCTTGAAGAAGTAATTTTTTATATCCCAGAAAACCAAGCAAAAAGTTTTCTACAAATTCTTCTCTTCTTTCTTATATACAACAAGTTCGGCCGGGCCGAATCTTATATACCCTCCACCATGAATCGCATTTGTCGAGCTCTTGCCACGTTATCTCTTTTTAGGCAAACAAAGGTTATAAGAAAAGATTTGCTCTGCTATTAGAGCGATATCAAGATATGGGCCCGTTCGGACCACAATTAAATTATATGTTGGAGACCTGTGTAAAAGGTCAGTCAATTCGTTTAAGAATTGCGCCCTTTTGGGGCTCAAGAAGTAAAATAGAAAGATCGGTTTATAGGGGAGCTGTATTAGGCTATAAACCGATTCATGCCATATTCGATACGTATGTTAAAGGTCATGAGAGAAGCCGTTGTACAAATTTTTGGTAAATCGGATAATATTTGCGCCCTTTAGAGGCACAAGAAATCAAGAACCCATATCGGTTTATGTGGCAGCTATATCAGGTTATGAACCGATTTGAACTATTCTTAGCACAGTTGTTGAAAGTCATAACAAAACACCTCATGCAAAATTTCGGCCAAATCGGATAATAATTGCGTCCTCTAGTGGCTAAAGAAGTCAAGACCCCAGATCGGTTTATATGGCAGCTATATCAGGTTATGGACCGAGCTGTATTAGGCTATAAACTGATTCATGCCATATTCGATGCGTATGTTAAAGGTCATGAGAGAAGCCGTTGTACAAAATTTCAGCCAAATCGGATAATATTTGCGCCCTTTAGAGGCTCAGGAAATTAAGATCCCATATCGGTTTATATGGCAGCTATATCAGGTAATGAACCGATTTGAACCTTATTGGTTTATATGACAGCTATATCAGGTTATAGACCGATTTGAACCACACTTGGCACAGTTGTTGAATATCATGACAAAATACTTCGTGCAAAATTTCATTCAAATCAGACTAGAATTGCGCTCTTTAGTGTCTCAAGAAGTCAAGATTCAAGATCAGTTTATATGACAGCTATATTAGGTTTTTGACCGATTTGAACCTAACAGTTATTGGAAGTCATAGCGGAACACGTCGTGCATAATTTCATTCCAATCGGATAAGAATTGCTCCCTCTAGAGGCTCAAGAAGTCAAGACCCAAGATAGGTTTATATGGCAGCTATATCAAAACATGGACCGATATGGCCCATTTACAATCCCAACCGATCTACACTAATGAGAAGTATTTGTGCAAATTTCAAACGGCTAACTTTACTCCTTCGAAAGTTAGCGTGCTTTCGACAGACAGACGGAGGGACATAGCTAGATCCACATAAAATGTCACGATGATCAAGAATATATATACTTTATGGGGTCTCAGACGAATATTTCGAGTAGTTACAAACAGAATGCTCGGCCGATACGGGATGACTATGAGCACCACACAGGCTGGAACTTTGAGCTCCGAATTGTGTGATGCCCATCGTTATCAAGGGAAGCTTAGCTGAAAGCTACCGGGCGCGTCCACAGGTTGCGGATGGTGGAAAGCTCCGTTTTTATGCGGAGTAGCTGCAAATGCGGCAGCGGGCAGTCAGCGATTTTCGAGAGGAGAGTCTCAGTGAGGAGTCAGGTGGCACTGGCTCTTAATTAAATACTGAGTGCCAATGACACCCGAGATGACAAGGCGAGTTATTGGCGCCTTCAAATGACCAATGGCCAACATCATCGTCTGATCCCAGGTTAAGGTCGGCGAGCGTCGGATCTTGGAGCAGGCAGCTCGCAACAACCAGGGATACGTGTGCAATCCCACAAAACCCATGCGGTTGGGGCGCTGGGCCAGTAACCCGCTCCCGGAAAACTGAGAACTACTATGAGAAACAAAGGAATAGTAAAAACGGACCCTCCCACAACGTTGACGACCCACGCAAACGAAAAAAAAACCATGATTTGCGGATCTGCACCTGGAATGTCCGCACTCTTTATAGAGAAGGTGCAGTACACGTGCTGGCGGATGTAGTAGAGAAGTACAAAGCAGATATTACCGCCTTACAGGAAGAGCGATGGACTGGGAATGGCGTCACTACAACACCAAACGGTGACGAACTATACCAGAGCTGCCATAACACGAGGCATGAATTTGACTGTGGATTTGTGGTTAGTCGGAGACTGAAATAGCTTGTCTCCAGCTTTACTCCGGTGGATGAGAGGCTAGCCACAATTCGCATAAAATCCATATTCTTCAACATCAGCCTTATTTGTGCCCATGCCCCGACGGAAGACAAAGACGAGCAGACCAAGGATATTTTCTACGAGCTCCTAGAGAGAGAATATGACCGCTGCCCCGCCCATCATATTAAAATCGTTCTGGGTGATTTTAATGCGAAAAAAGGGAAGGAAGACATTTTTGGTCTCACAGTCGGAAAGTTTAGCCTCCACGAGTTAACTTCCAGTAATGGGTTGAGGCTGATAGATTTCGCCGCGGCAAAAACATTTTCAACATAAAAATATTCACAAAGCCCTATGGCTGTCACCCGATCAAACCACGAGAAACCAAATTGATCACGTTGTGATAGATGGAAGGCATTCATCCAGCGTGTTAGATGTACGATCGATCCGTGGAGCGAATATAGATTCGGATCATTACCTTGTTGCAGCAAAGGTTCGCACCCGTTTGAACATGGCGAGGAAAGTACGATCTGACACTGCACAGAAGCTGGACATTGAAAAGCTGCAAACACAACAAATGGCAGCGGCATACTCCACTCGACTGACCCAACTGCTTGATGAAAGCACTCCTTGTTCCGATGATAAAATGTCACAGTGGCAAACTATTGCCCACTCCATGGAAAATGCCGCGAAATCCGTACTTGGGTACCGGAAGCCTCCTCCAAGAAACCCATGGTACGACCAAGAGTGTCGAAATGCTACTGAAGCTTAGAATGCGGCATATAGAGCAACCCTGCAATCAGTAGCAAAGCGCCGGATGAAGGAGAGGCATCGCGAGAAAAGGAGAGAGGAGAAACGTCTATTCCACAGAAAGAAAAAGCAAATGGAAAGACATGAGTGTGAGCGTATTGAGATGTACAGGAGTCAGAATGAAGTCCGGAAATTCTACCAAAGAATTAAACATCAAACCGATGGCTTTGGTGCAGGCACATACTCCTGCAGAGACAAAGAAGGAAATATGGTAACTGACACAGATAACATGCTGAGGATATGGAAAGAACATTTTACCCAACTGCTAGTGTCCGATGTTGGCGGCGAAGAGGATACCGCAGAACCAATCCCTGATGATTGTATGGAATGTTTACCTCCTAGTCAGAATGAGGTCCAAGTAGCAGTGACCCGACTAAAGAACAACAAAGCAGCAGGAGCCGACGGGTTACCCGCTGAACCATTTAAGACCGGAGGCGACACGCTGTGCAATCTGGCTAGAAGAACGCATACCGGATGATTGGAACCTCAGCATACTATGTCCCGTACACAAGAAAAGAGACAAGACGGAATGTGCTAACTACAGAGGAATAAGTCTCCTCCCCATCGCATACAAGAAACTCTCGAGTGTAATGTGTGAAAGATTAAAAGCTAAAGTCAATGAGATAATTGGGCTCTATCAATGCGGCTTTAGACCTGGTAAATGGGTCTGGCAGTAAATAGAGATAAGACGAAATTGATGGTTTCAACTCCCAAAAAGCCTTGCACAACCGAGCAGATAAAGAAAATGGAGAAAGTTGGGAACCACAACTGTGAGACTCGGCACCGCCGTAACCGAAACGAATGACAACAGTTTTGAGATTAAGCGAAGAATAATACTGGCAAACAGATGCTACTTTGGACTAAGTAAGCACTTTAGAAACAAGGCGACCTCTTGACAGACGAAGATTACACTATACAAGACACTGATACTACCCGTGCTGTTATATGGTTCTGATGCATGGGTACTTGTGAAAGCAGATGTGGCAGTGCTTGGAGTATTTGAGAGAATGATTCTTCGTAAAATATATGGACCAGTTTGCGTTAACGGAGAATATAGGCGACGTATGAACCACGAGCTGTATGAGCTGTATGACGACAATAGCATAGTTACACGCATCAAAATACAACTTCTGCGTTGGCTAGGTCATGTCAGAATGGATGAAGAAGATCCAGCAAAGAAGTCTTTTGAAGGCAAACCCTCGGGAAGACCAAAAGCCCGATGGAATGATCAAGTTTTGGGAGACACCTCGAAACTTGGTGTCAGAGATTTTAGAATGAGCTCAGAAGATCGAGGCGCTTGGAACGCTATTCTACGTTCGGCTAGTGGAACAAATATTCTGTCATAGCCAATTAAAGTAAAGTAAGTAAATCATAGCCAACAAACTGAATTATACTGTGACGCCTTATCATTTAACTAATCTTTAATCGAGCAACACTCATTGATAAGGGAGCTACTCCCTTTTGTTCTCTCATATCATAGTCGTGCCATTGAATTACAGCACAATTTACCTCTACTCACAAAGTCATCGAAAATCCACATCTCAAATTAAGAGAAAATACAAAATATTTGCCAAACTTGACACGTTTTTCCGGCACCACAAATCCAAATATGTGGTGGCCAAGTTACAGCCGTCAAACGATAATTATGAAAACCCGCATATATCCTTCCGCCAGCAAAGCACTCATTACAATTGTTTAAGCATGTCACAGAGTCAACGCATGCAGTAAAGCATGCATGGCCCAAACTGGGCCAATTCGAAAGCATATGCTATCCTTTTAAAAAGGTAATTATCCTCGGGAGTTTCTGTATGGCCGACGTTCGCTTGATGAGTGAAGCGTGCCGTTCGCCATGCCGTATTGCATTAACGGACAAATTTTCAAATTTACTCAATTTTTTTGAAATTCGTTCAGTCACGGCCTTGCTAACACCACCATAACCATCATCAGCGACACCATATCCCCTAACCAGCGCCCTCGCCGCTATCGCCATAACCAACACCGCCAACACTAACAACAACAATTTTGTTACCATAAAACACACAATAATGGGAAATGGAAAATTCGCTCATGCCACCAGAAGGACAGCTGTGTGAACACGAGTATGTTGTTATATTAGTTGTATGTTTGAGTACATGCTCATTTGCGTGTGTGTGTGTGTGTGATTTCAATAATATGAAATCATTTAAAGGATGTTTAAGTACGTATTTTCACGCCAAAAACTATTTTGCATATGAGTGAATAAAAATTGGTACACTGCTAGGTGAAGTGAATTATGACGAATCTTTGTTAGCAAATTTAAAATTTTTCGATATCTTTCCGTTAAAAACTAATTCGATATTATCCAAACTCTTGTTGTTGTTTTTGGAGGCCACCATAGCGCAGAGGTTAGCATGTCTGTCTATGACGCAAAATACCTGGGTTGCAATCCTCCCCCTTGCCCCAATTTTCAAAACGCCAGTTCTCGGAGATGGGTGCACCGATCTAAGCGAATATTTTTTTATTGTACCCAAAAACACGAAATTGGTGTCCATTTATGAGGTCAAATAACCTGGGGGGACGCCCTATGCCAAAACCCACCCAAACGGACATGTTTACCGATTGGGGCAATATGGTTATCAAATGAAAGGTATTTAAGAGTAGAGTATACAAATTTCACCCCTAGTGTTCGGAGGTCCCCCACCCCCAAAAACCCCCAACAGGACACATTCTCTCCTTTGGGTAGGACACTTTTCAAATGAAAGGTATTTAAAAGCAGAGTACAAATCTGGCATAAAAATGCATTCCTTGGTATCTTACGGGCATCCCTCCCCCCAAAACCCTCAACACGACTTTTTACAAATTGGGACAAAATGGTTATCAAATTAAAGGTATTTTTAAGTAATGTAAGAATTTTAGATAAAAATGTATTCTTTGGTGTCTGAAGCGCCTACCCACCCCCAAAACCCCTCAACAGGACATATTTAGCGATTGGGACAATATGGGTATTAAATGAAAAGCATTTGGAAGTCTAGTACACATCTGTTATAAGAATTTGGCCTAACGGGTCTATGTGGCCTCCCTAACCTTAAAAAAACCCAAAACGGGCATGAATGTTCAAAGTCACAAAATGGGTATCAAATGAAAGTTCTTTGGGGGGTTGACTACGACTCTGGTATACATTTGGCAGAGTCCTGGCGACTCTAAACTGTGCAATTTTATGTGGTCATTCAAGTGTGTCTTGTTAAAAGATCTCTCACTTGCGAACCGATGTATGGGGGTATATTCATTTTGTCATTCAGTTTTCAACCCATCGAAATATCCATTTCCGACCCTATAAAGTATATATATTCTTGATCAGCGTAAAAATCTTAGACGATCTAGCCATGTCCGTCCGTCCGTCTGTCTGTCCGTCCATCTGTCCACCCGTTCGTCCGTCCGCCCGTTCGTCCGTCTGTCCGTCCGTCCATCTGTCTGTCTGTCCGTCCGTCCATCTGTCTGTCTGTCCGTCCGTCCGTCCGACTGTCTGTCCATCTGTTCGTCCTTCTGTCCGTCCGTCTGTCCGTCTGTCCGTCTGTCCGTCCGTCCGTCTGTCCGTCTGTCCGTCTGTCCGTCCGTCCGTCTGTCCGTCCGTTCGTCTGTCCGTTCGTCTGTCCGTTCGTCTGTCCGTCCGTCTGTCTGTCCGCCTGTCCGTCCATCTGTCTATTGAAATCACGCTATAGTCTCTAAAAAAAGAGATATTGAGATGAAACTTTGTACAGATTTTTTTTCCATAAGCAGCCACATTTTCATTATCTGATTTTGATGAAATTTGGGACAGTGAGTTGTGTTAGGCCCTTCGACATTCTTACTCAATTTGGCCAAGATAGGTCCAGATTTGGATACAGCTGCCATATAGACCGATCTCTCGATTTAAGGTCTTGGGCCCATAAAGGGCGCATTTTTTTCCAATTTTCCTGAAATTTGGGACAGTGATTTGTGTTAGGCCCTTCAACATTTTTTGTTATTTGGCCCAGATCAGCCCAAATTTGGATTTAACTGCCATATAGACCGATCTCTCGATATAAGGTTTTGGGTCCATAAAAACCGCATTTATAATCCGATTTTGCCGAAATTTGGGACAGTGAGTTGCGTTTTGCTATTCAACAACTTTCTGAAATTTGGCTTAGACCGGTCCAGATTTGGATATAGCTACCATATAGACCGATCTTTTGGTTTTTAGGTTTAGGGCCCATAAAATGCGAATTTTTTTCGGATTTGGCCGAAATTTGGAACAGTGAGTTGTGTTAGGCCTTTCGACATCCTTTTTCAATTTGGCTCAGATCGTTCCAGAGTTGAATATAGCTGCCATATAGACCGATCTCTCAATATAAGTTTATGGGTCCATAAAAGGCACATTTATTGCCCAATTTGCTGAAATTTGGAACAGTGAGTTGTGTTAGGCCTTTCGACATCCTTTTTCAATTTGGCTCAGATCGTTCCAGATTTGGATATAGCTGCCATATAGACCGATCTCTCAATATAAGTTTATGGGTCCATAAAAGGCGCATTTATTGCCCAATTTGCTGAAATTTGGTACAGTGACTGGCGTTAGGCTCTTCAACAACTTTCTAGATCGGTGCAGATTTGGATATAACTGCCATATAGACCGATCTTTCGATTGAAAGTTTTGGACCAATAAATGGCGTATTTAAAGCACATTTATTATCCAATTTCGCTGAAATTTGATACAGTCACTTATGTTTGGCTTTTCGCCATCCGTGTCGTATATGGTTCAGATCTCGGTCTATATTTGGATATGGCTACAAAAAAGACCGAATATTTTGTTCTACAAAATGTAAACAATGACTTGTGCTTGTTAGACTACTCAACATCTGTGTCGAATTTGGTCCAAACCGGACCATATTTCGATATAGCTGCTATGGGTGCATATCCAAAAAAAAAAGCTAATTAGTGTGGATTTGAACGGGAAACGTAGCCCCGAATGTCTTGATCACCAGCTTAAAAATGCTTAAAGAAAAATCCATTTTGACCTCTCGAGATCAGTTTCAGATATAATCCAGATTGGATTTTTTTTGGATATACAGTGACACATACCAGTTTTTGGCTTCAATTGCCTGCATTTGGAACAGTGAGTTGTATTAAACCTTTTTTGTGCTGAATATGGTCAATTTATAGGCTTAATTAACTCACGAAGGAACTTCAAATTATAGCATTTCTCTCGTATGATGAAAATTCGAACAGATTTGTCATTTAATCACTCGGTTAACCTAACTCAAATCCTAGCCTGCACTATTTTACAATCTGATCTACTCTACAAATCTACATCTCGATCTTTTTTCATCTCGTATTCCTTAGCTGTTTTCCAAAAACAAAAAAAAAATATCTCTGGTCATTATAAGCCAACCATCTACTGTTGTATTGCCTTTAGGCTTTTCATATGCCTACACATTTCTGTTGATGGTGAGTTCAGACAATGACAATGATGACGACCGACCCTCTTCTATGAACATCAGCATCGAGTTAATAAAGACCAAGTCTGAATGGTAGGAAGCATTGTTTGCCACCACTGGTGGTTGTTTGGTTGCTGGGCAACATGGGCTCTTCATAACATTTCCGGTGATCCTTTGTTGCTCGCCCAAAAACACTAGGGCAGCAGAGATGGGGTGGCTGAAAAAAAGGGAAGTGATAGTGACTGACCGAACCATTATGTGAATGAGTCCTTGTAGAAGTCCTTAAATTACATATTAATAATGCGTTTGATGAACATTCAAATTTGGTCATTTATATGTGAGCGTCTCTGTATGGGTGTATATTGAATGGCTGTGGCTTGTGGCTTATTCTCAAACTACCACCTACATGGGGTACCTCTTCATTACGATTATTATGTTCCTTTGTCCAAGAAAAGGGAAAAGCAACTCCCAAAAAAAGGGCATTAAGCAGCAACAGCAGCAGTCAGCCCCTTTTTTGCATACATTCCTGGGTTTGTATGAGAGTAACGAAAGAGACTTTAAAGCAAAAACATGAACTATTAGTGATGTTTTTTTTTTTCATGAACTGGCTGAGCGTGTGTTTCTTTGGTTAAACTTTTTTCTTTATTTCTCCTTGTCTCCTCCCTATGCTTGCGACTCTAAACTATGCAATATCCTTTTATGTGGTCATTCAAGTGTGTCTTGTTAAAGGATCTCTCACTTCACTCCGTCGTCGTCAGTTTTCTTTTTTTTGGACTTTTGTACTTTGGTGCTTTATAACAATGATTATTTGATGCTAGTGATGATGCACAGTGGGATGATATGAAGAAACATGAAAACGATATCATTTGTTAGCTTTATAGAAGAAAAGGATATCATATTAAGGTTTGGAATGGTACATTGTGGAACAATTTCATTTAAATCTTTTGAGGGGCCCTTTACATGGAATCTGAACCGAAGATGAAGGGTCTCCATGTTTTGTGATATATCACAGATCTACCAGAATGAAAAAAGGACAATAAATATGTCTATATATATATATATATATATATATATATATATATATATATATATATATATATATATATATATATATTTATATTTATATATATATATATATATATATATATATATATATTTATATATATATATATAAACATATATATATATATATATACTCAAAGTCGATTTAGCCCTGTCCTTCTGGCGAAAGTACGCTTACTTTGGAAGCAATAAAGTTAGGTGCTTGAAATTTTGCACAAATACCTCCCATTTGTGTAGGTCGGTTGGTTTTGTAAATGGGCTATTTCGGTCCATTTTTTGATATAACTGCCATATAAATGGATCCTGGATGTTGACTTCTTGAGCTCCTTGAGGGCGCAATACATATTCGATTTAGCTGAAATTTTCATAACCTGTTTTGTTTTAGCTTCCGACAACTGTGGCAAGTATGGTCTGAATCGGTTCAAAACCTGATAAGGCTCCCATATAAACCGATCGCGGATTTTGACTTCTGAAGCCGCTAGAAGCCGCAATTTAGGCCAAACAGAATGAGCGCGTTGAGCTTTGGTTTTGAGCGTCACATTGCAAAAATGCAACTCTGCACACAAATTCCACAAAGGCAACGAATAAAAGCTTACAAATTTTCAACTTTGATGCTTGAAACCAAGCGTCCTTCGGCGTTGCCGCACTGAAAGTAGTGTTTTTGCGAATAGGTTTTCAACATTTTGTTTGCAGAGTTGCATTTTTCAACGCGTCGCTCTTCAACGCTCTCATTCTGTTTAGTCTTTTATAATCCGATTGGGATGAAATCTTGCATGAAGTGTTTTGTTATAACTTCCAACAATTGTGCAAAGTATGGTCCAAATCGGTTCATAACCTGATAGCTCCAATCTAAACCGATTTCAGATCTTGACTTCTTGAGCCTCTAGCGGTCTCAATTATTATTAGATATGGCGAAATTTTGCCTGAAGCGTTCCGTTTTAACTTCCAACAACTGTGCCAAGTATGGTTTAAATCGGTTTATACCCTGATATAGCTCCCATTCGGATCTCGGATCTTGACTTCTTCGTAATTATTACCCTTCACTTATCTGAAATTTTGCATAAAGTCGTTTGTTTTGATTTTCAGAAATTATGCCAAGTATGATCCAAATATGGTCTGAATTCGTCTATAACCTGATTAGCGCCCACATAAACCGATCTCCCGTTTAAACTTCTTGAGCCGTTAGAGGGCGTTATTATTATCCGATTTGGCTGAAATTTCGCATGAAGTGTTTTGGTATAACTTTTAACAACTGTGCTAAGTATGGTCCAAATCGGTTCATAACCTGATATAGCTCCCACATTAACCGATCTCCCGGTTATACTTCGTGAGCCTCTTTAGGGCGCAGTTATTATCCGAGTTGGCTGAAATTTTGCACAATGACTTGCACTTTGGCCTCCAAACGCCAAATCTAGTATGATACATCGATCTCCCGATATAGGGTCTTGAGCCTATAAATGGCGAATTTGCAACCCGACTTGGGTTAAGAAATGAGTTGCAGTGTTGCCACCCGATATTCGGCCCGAGCACGGTCCATATTTAGATATAACTGCTATAAAGAACGATCTGCCAATAAAAGGCATTATGTCCACAACTGTCGCATATATTGCCTGATTTCACTGAAATTTGGGGCAGTGAGTGTCACTAGGCCAAGCGATATTCTAAAACGACCGAGTACGGTCCATACCGAACCATATTTAGGATCTTTTAAAATAAATGCGGCTATTGTGCCATATTGCAGATGTATGTCCAGGGGCTTAACTTAACTCACTGTCCCATATTTCAGCGACATTGGACAATAAATGCGCCTTTTGAAATTGAAGAAATATGTCGAAGGGCCTACGACAACTCACTGTCCCGAATTTCAGCAAAATCGGATAATAAACTTGGCTTTTGTGAGCCTAAGACCCTAAATCGGAGGTTCGGTGTATATGACAGTTATATCCAAATGTGGACCGATCTGGGCCAAATCAAAGAAGGATATCGAATGGCCTAAGACAATTCACTGTACCGAATTTCAGCAAAATCGGATAATAAATGTGGCTTTTATTGGCCTAACACCTTAAATCGACAGATCGGTCTATAGGGCAGCTATATCCAAATCTGGACTGATCGGTCTATATGGCAGCTATATCGAAATCTGGACCGATCTGGGCAAAATTGAAGAAGGATGTCGAGTGGCCTAACACAATTCACTGCCCCGAAATTTCAGCAAAATCGGATAATAAATGTGGCTTTTATGGGCCTAAGATCCTGAATCGGCGGATCGGTCTATAGGGGGGCTATATCAAGATATAGTCCGATAGAGCCCAACTTCGAACTTAACCTGCTTATGGACAAAAAAAGAATCTGTGAAAAGTTTCTGCTCAATATCTCTATTTTTAAAGACTGTAGGTAGCGTGATTTCAACAGACAGACGCAGAGACGGACGGACATGTATATATACCCCCATCCTTCGGTGCGGTGGTGGGTATAAAAAATTGTACGTCGGCAAATCGCTTTACACAACCCTAATAAGTGAATCCTGGAGGCAAGCTTATAGATCGAAAATTTATTACCCGCTTCCGCTGGCTCAATTTTCATATTTGTTACGTTCACAAATGCTAGCGAATTTGGGTTGAGATATATCCAAAATTCGGCATGGTTTAATTTAAATTCCTTTGATTTCTGCTGTTACAAACAACAAAAATTTGGAACCTTTTGATAAAGGAAAATAATTTCTTACCCATTGTGCCACATTAGGGTGGCTTGGGTTGATATGTTACAAACAACAAAAATTCGGAACCTCTTGATAAAGGGAAATAATTTCCTTGCGTTGGCGTGTGTCCTTCCCCACTGAGATCCATGTTGTGCTAGTTATTGTGTCGGCGGCGGTGGTGGTTGCTTGTTGTCGGCAATATCCACGCTGCCTTTGTTAGAAAGTTTGAGCCCTTGCTCAAGCGCCTTTCAGTTGTCAGTTGGTTTTGATAAATGAAATTGAAAACTCGCTTAACGTTTCCGCTAGTTTTGCTTAGTTTGCAGCTCGTTGTGGTGAATATGCGTGACTGTGTGAGTGTGACTACGCGTGTGTGTGTGTGTATTTTATGCTCTTATTGCCTTGCCTAGCCTCAATATTTCAGTCAAAGGTGTTGATGGGGTGTCCTAAGCCACAGTCAGGATATTATGGCTGTTGCACTGTTTTTGGAGTTGGCCATGTGGGCGCTCCTTTTCTCCATTCGAGTGTATCGGTTTAAAGGTTATCGCATAGTTTTTCTTTGGTAGCAGAATATAAAAATAATGCCTTTTTATGGGGTTTTCTTGTTTTTTATTTTGCCACTTGATGATGAAGTCTCTCTCGGCATTGGGCCTGTATTGTTGGCCAAGTTGTTATACGGCCACGTCATAGCAATATTGGCTCGTGTTAGTAGCGTGCCTAACTTGTGTTACTTTTTCGTTTTTTATTTTATGTTTGGCCCTACTGCAGCCCCTTAACGAAATGCAGGGCCAAAAAGTTCGACAGATGGGTGGATAATTTGTTTTATTACAAAAGAAATAGGAACCTATTGAAATAACGAAATGTTGCTTGCGTTTTAAATATTCGCCCTTTATCTACAATAAATGATCTCTTGAATTTCCCATTTGGGGAGGGTTTTTTTAAGGAATTTAAAAAATGCCTATGCAAATTGCGGTTAAATGAGTTTGGAAAAATTTTTTATTTGCCTCAGATTAAGGCTATAAAGATGGGCATATGGATAATATTACTCTGAACTTACTAATGTGGAAATATTTTTCAAAAATTAAACGACGCTTATGCATGGTGGGAGATGTTGCTGCAAATTGTAGGTGGCCAATATCAGGTTGGGTGGAGTGAATGGTAATACTTTACATTATTCGTAATTCTAGCTTACCGTTCCTAAAAATTACTACCTGAGCACAAATGAATATTACAGAAATATTTAAAACAAGTAAAAAGGCTTTAAGTTCGGCCGGGCCAAACTTTGGATACCCACCACCTCGGGTATATATGTAAACCACCTTTCATCAAAATCCGGTGAAAATTGCATACCTTATGTCCTACAGCAATTATATCGAAATATGTTTCGATTTGGACCAAATACCAATAAGTACAGTAGCTATATCTAAACATAAACCGATCTGAACCATATACGACAAAGATGTCGAAAAGCCTAACCTAAGTCACTGTGTCAAATTTCAGTGAAATCGGATTATAAATGCGCCTTTTATGGCGCTAAGACTCTAAATCGAGATATCGGTCTACATGGCAGCTATATCCAAATCTGGCCCGATTTGGGCCAAGTTGCAGAAAAATGTCGAAGAGCCTAATACAAAGCACTGTCCCAAATTTCGGCGAAATCGGGCAATAAATGTGCATTTTATGGGCCCAAAACCCTAAATATGGCAGCTATATTCAAATTTGAACCGATCTGGGCCAAATTGAAGAAGGGCGTCGATGAGCCTAATTAGACTCACTGTCTCAAATTTCGAGGACATCGGACAATACATGCGCCTTTTATGGTCCCAACACCTAAAACTGAGAGACCGGTCTATATGGCAGCTACATCCAAATCTGAACCGATCTGTGCCAAATTAAAGAAAGATGTGTAAGGGCCTTAGACAACTCACAGTCCCAAATTTCAGCAAAATCGGATAATAAATGTGCCTTTTATCGGTCTAAATGGCAGCTATATCCAAATCTCGACCGATGTGGGCCAAATTGACGAAGGATGTCGAAGAGCCCAACACAATTCACTGTCCCAAATTTCATCAAAATCGGATAATAAATGTGGCTTTTATGGGCCTTAGACCCTAAATCGGAGGATCGGTCTATATGACAGCTATATCCAAATCTGGAGCGATGTGGGCCAAATTCACGAAGGATGTTGGAGGACCCAACACAACTCACTGTTTCAAATTTCAGCAAAATTAGATATTAAATGTTGCGTTTATGGGCCTAAGACCCTAAATCGAAGGATCGGTCTATATGGCTGCTATATCGAAATCCAAACCGATCTGGGCCAAATTGACGAAGGATGTCGAAGGGCCTAACACAACTCACTGTCCCAAATTTCAGAAAAATCGGATAATAAATGTGGCTTTTATGGGCCTTAGACCCTATATCGGAGGATCGGTCTATATGGCAGCTATATCCAAATCTGAACCGATCTGGGCCAAATTGACGAAGGATATCGAAGGGCCTAACACAACTCACTGCCTCAAATTTCAGCGACATCGTATAATAAATGTGGCTTTTAAGGACCTAAGGCCCTAAATCCGAGGATCGGTCTATATGGCAGCTATATTCAAATCTGGACCGATCTGGGCCAAATTGAAAATGATGTCGAAGGGCCTAGGACAACTCACTGTCCAAAATTTCAGAAAAAATCGGATAATAAATGTGGCTTTTATGGGCCTAAGACCCTAAATCTGAGGATTGGTCTATATGGCAGCTATATCCAAATCTGAACCAATCTGTGCCAAATTGAAGAAAGATATCGAAGGGCCTAATACAACTCACTGTCTCAAATGTCAGCGACATCGGACAATAAATGCGCCTTTTATGGCCCCAAAACCTAAATCCGAGAGATCGGTCTATATGGCAGCTATATCTAAATCTGGAACGATCTGTGCCAAATTAAATAACGATGTGGAAGGGTCTAAGACAACTCATTGTCTCAAATTTCAGCAAAATCGGATAATAAATGTGGCTTTTATGGGCCTAAGACCCTAAATCGGAGGATCGGTCTATATGGCAGCTATATCCAAATCTGCACCGATCTGTTCCAAATTAACGAAAGATGTCGAAGGGCCTAATTGAACTCACTTTCTCAAATTTCAGCAAAATCGGAAAATACATGCGGCTTTTATGGGCCTAAGACCCTTAATCGGAGGATCGGTCTATATGACAGCTATATCCAAATCTGGACCGACCTGGGTCAAATTGACGAATGATGTCGAAGGGCCTAACACAACCCACTGTCCCAAATTTCAGCAAAATCGGATGGATTCGAATGCGTTCAACGTCATAGTCTACAAGGCACGAATTCGATATCCGCATTTAGGACGATGAAGTCCCCACCCTAAAAAGATGTAAGAGAGTTAAAGAAGGCGCAACGGAGCGGGCCCGGTACGGCTAGTCCCCTATAAAAACCAATTTTCCAATATGAGCTCTTAAGCTCATAAAAACCACATATTATGTATTTGAGTATAGCTACCATACTTACCGATCTCCCGATTTAAGTTCTTAGGCCCATAACAGACGCATATATAACCTGATGTCGCATGAATTTAGCACGACGAGTTGTGTTAGGCCTATTTGCAATCACACCTAGAATGGGATAGATGGTATTACAGTTGGATATAGCTGAAATATATACTGATCTCCTGATTTAAGTTAGGTTAGGTTGAAAAGAGGGTGCAGATATTAATCCGCCCCATGCCACTATGGACATACACTTAAGCCAGTAATCTCCAGATTTAAGGTCTTGGGCTTATAAAAGTTACAATTGTTACTCGATTTCACTAAAATTTGTCAATATCCCATATGGTGCAGCTCATCTTATATTTGGATATAGCTGCTATACAGGCCAAACTCCTGTTTTACGGTCTCGAACAGTGAATTGTGTTAGACCCCACGACGTCCGCGGCGATTTTGATCCAAATCGGAACATATTTCGACTTCTTAAATTGTGTAGTATTACACGGATT
This sequence comes from Stomoxys calcitrans, assembly GCF_963082655.1. Lineage (NCBI taxonomy): Eukaryota > Metazoa > Arthropoda > Insecta > Diptera > Muscidae > Stomoxys > Stomoxys calcitrans. Next base: position 152,128,914 of record NC_081556.1, on the reverse strand, counting down.
TTTACGTAATGAGGGTTATATATGGGTGAACGAGGTGGTGGGTATACAATGATCCGTCCGGCCGAACTTAATGCCGATTTTTGTTTGTTCCTCTTTCGAGACGAACTCAATGATAGGAGATTTTCTTGTGCAATGAAAAAGGAAAGCCAGAACCGCAACACACATCAACCACTATGGGGCGTTTCGTTAGTTGAGTATGTTGTACTCATCTCCAATTTATTGCGAAGACGCCTCTATGACATATTGGGTTGCCCAAAAAGTAATTGCGGATTTTTCATATAGTCGGCGTTGACAATTTTTTTCACAGCTTGTGTCTCTGTAATTGCATTCTTTCTTCTGTCAGTTATCAGCTGTAACTTTTAGCTTGCTTTAGAAAAAAAGTGTAAAAAAAGTATCTTTGATTAAAGTTCATTCTAAGTTTTATTAAAAATGCATTTACTTTCTTTTAAAAAATCCGCAATTACTTTTTGGGCAACCCAATAAATACCTCATCAACCACTCTCGACAACCCTTTTACCGTTTTACTGGTTGAACCCATCACCATAGGATGGGGGATATACTAACCTAACCATTCCCTTTGTTACACCTCAAAATTTTGATCTGTGACCCCATAATGAATTTATATTCTGGATCGTCCGGCCTTCCATCTATCTAAATCATGATAACAGTCGAACGAAAGACTTGATAGAGAGATACGAAGATGATTTGTATTGATGTAGGTTGTTGTTGTTGTAACCACATTTGCATGTGAAGTTGGCGATCCTCATCAAGCTCGTTCCGTTCTATACGACCGATCGCGGCGGAAATATGATGGCCTTTTTTTTTTTAAAGGGGCCAATAACTCGCCTTGTCGTATCGAGCACCATAGGCACTCAGCATTTAAGCAAGAGCCGGTACAACCTGGCCTCTCTGAGACTCTCCACTCGATATCGCCGATTGTCCGCGACTGCAGTTGCATTTACTCCTCATTCCACTATCCTCAACCTGTGAACGCGCCCGGTAGCTCCCAGCTAAGCTTCTTGTGATAACGAAGAACACCACACAGATTTCGATATAGCACCCATATAAACAAATCTCCGGTATTGACTTATTGAGCTTCCAGAGTCTTAAATTTTTATACGATTTGTCTGAAATTTAGCACAAAGACTTCTGTTTTGACTCTCAACATCTATTACAAGTATGATCCAAATCGGTTTACAACTGATATAGCCCCGATATAAACCGATCCCAGTATTTGACTTCTTAAACCCTTAGAAGCCAAAAAAAAAAAAACACCGATATAAACCGATTCCCGTATTTGACTTCTTAAACCCTTAGAAGCCAAAAAAGAACACCGTTATAAACCGATTCCCGTATTTGACTGCTTGAAGCCAAAATTTTTGCCCGATTTGGCAGAAATTTTGTATGCAAAGTTCGTTTATTCGAGCCAACTTCCACAACAAATCCCGAACAGATAGGTCCATAAACGGATATAGCCCCGATATAATCCAATCCCGAGTTTTTACTTTTTGAGCAACTTGACCCACAATTTTCATCCAGTTTGGCTGGTGTTGGATGGAGAGTTTTTTACGACTTCTTCTTAAATTTTTACCTTCTTCTTAATTTTGGCACAAATTTGCGACGTAAAGTATTCGTAAGTCCTACAGTTAAGTTGTGGGCTCCCTAGATTCGATCCGGCCGTCCTTCTTACTTATTTTTTGTTCATTTATATCTAATCGTTTCGTCAGTCCTCTCAAAAAATTTGTTTTTCAACATTTAAGATTTCCATCTCAATTATGACCTAGAACATGAAATCGCTGATAACCTGTTTAAGCAGCATTTAAGTCTTTCCATTAACATATTTCTAGTAGTTTGTAAACATTACTTGAGAAAATTCCTTTAAACGCATTACTTCACAACCCAGGCACGAAAGTAACATGGCATGAGAACAATGAGAAACGGCTAATCTTAGCCTTGGGTAAGGGTGGCAGGGGTGGTTACGCCAACCCCCCCCCCCCCATTCTCTTGCTACGTGGTGTGAAATGCAACCGGAAGGAAATTAAACAAAAGTGTTTGTGTTATACACAACACTTCAAAGTAATTTATGCACGAATGCAACATACAACGGCATATTGCAAGAGTTTACAAAAAACGGATCTCCGGCAGGCGTTACAAGTGTTCCACTTACAGCAAAACAATTGGAAAAAAATAAAAAATAGAGTCAAAATAGCAGCAAGCTTTAGGAATCTGCAAAGAGTGAACTACTGCAGTTAAAGTAAATTAAAATAATGATTTATATTTACAAAATATTGACCAAATCCACTGCAAAAATATATGATAAACGAACCGTAGCAATGTTAGTAAAAGCGCCATCGAATAACTGGGCACAGCTACCATCCTGCGGTGTTGTGGATAATAAAACAAAGCATGACTCTTTACAGTTTGGCAACAACAACAAACAGGTGGTTGAAGACCAGCGGCGGTGTAATGAAGTTTTTAGGAAGGAAATAAATCTGCGAAAAAATTCAAAGTTGATTAGATCTGCTAAAAAAGTCACAATATGAAAACGCACAGATGGATATGGCTAACCCGAATTAGGAAGAGTTATGGAAATACATAAAATATACATTGGATGACGGAAGTGGTCCAACCAAGTCGATGTTGATATGGCTGAATCTGTCTGTTGGTAGAGGATATGAACATAGTTCGCTATGAATATGTCTTTAAATTTTGCATCGCTGGCAAGGAATGCATAGTTTTATCTACTTTTTAATATCCTCTCTCATTTTTTGTAGGTTGAGTTGAATCCACCTTGTGAAAGATAACAAGTAAGAAGGCGTTGAGTTCGGCCGGGCCAAACTTTGGATACCCACCACCTCGGGTGTATATGTAAATTACCTTTCATCATGATCCGATGAAAAATCCATAATTTATGCCCCCATAGCAGCTTTATCGAAATATGGTCCGATTTGTACCAATTGTACCAATTTCGACACGGATATTGAGAGCTCTAATAAGTACAAGTCATTGTTTAATTTTGTAGTACAAAATATTGGTCGTTTTGGTAGCCATATCCAAATAAAGACCCATTTGAACCATATACGACAAGAATATCTAAAGCCAAACATAAGTCACTGTGTCAAATTTCAGCGAAATCGGATTATAAATGTTCTTTTTATGGAGCCAAGACTTCAAATCGAGAGATCGTTCTATATGGCAGCTATATCCAAATCTGAACTGATCTGGACCAAATTGAAGAGGGCTGTCGAAGGGCCTAACACAACACACTGTCCCAAATTGCAGCAAAATCGGATAATTAATGTGGCTTTTATGGGCCTAAGACTCTAAATCGGCGGATCGGTCAATATGGCAGCTATATCCAAATTTGGACCGATCTGGGCCAAATTGAAGAAATATGTCAAGGGGCCTAACACAACAAACTGTCCCAAATTTCGGTGAAATCGGACAATAAAAGCGCCTTTCATGGGCCCAAAACCTTAAATCGAAACATCGGTCTATATGGCCCTATATCCAAATCTATACCGATCTGGGCCAAATTAAAGAAGTGTGTCAAGGGGCCTAACACAATACACTGTCCCAAATTTCAGCAAAATTGGATAATAAATGAGGCTTTTATGGACCTAAGACCCTAAATCGGCCGATCATTCTATATGGCTACTATATCCAAATTTTTACCGATCTGGGCCAAATTGTGGAAAGTTGTTAAAATGCTTAATGGAACTCACTGTATCAAATTTTGGCGAAATCGGACAGTAAATGTGCCTTTTATGAATCCAAAACCTTAAATCGAGAGATCAATCTATATGGCAGCTATATCCAAATCTGGACCGATCTGGGCTAAATTGCAGAAAGTTGTAGAAAGCCTTAACGCTAATCACTGTAGTAAATTTCGACGAAATCAGACAAAAAATGCGCCTTTTATTGGCTCAAAATCCTTAATGGAGAGATCGGTCTATATGGCAGCTATATCCAAATCTGAACTAATCTGGACCAAATTGAAGAGGGCTGTCGAAGGGCCTAACACAACACACTGTCACAAATTTCAGCAAAATCGGATAATAAATGTGGCTTTTATGGGCCTAAGATCCTTAATCGGCGGATCGGTCTATATGGCAGCTATATCCAAATCTGGACCGATCTGAGCCAAATTGAAGAAGTATGTCAAGGGGCCTAACACAACACTCTGTCCCAAGTTTCGGTGAAATCGGACAATAAATGCGCCTTTCATGGGCCCAAAACCTTAAATCGAGACATCGGTCTATATGGCAGCTATATCCAAATCTTTACCGATATGGGCCAAATTGAAGAAGCATGTCAAGGGGCCTAACACAATACACTGTCCCAAATTTCAGCAAAATTGGATAATAAATGAGGATTTTATGGACCTAAGACCCTAAATCGGCGGATCGGTTTATATGGCAGCTATATCCAAATTTGGACCGATCTGGGCCACATTGACGAGGGATGTCGAAGGGAGTGACATAACTCACTGTCCCAAATTTCAGCAAAATCGGATAATAATTGTGGCTTTTATGGGCCTAAGACCCTAAATCGGCTGATCGGTTTATATGGCAGCTATATCCAAATCTGGACCGATCTGGGCCACATTGACGAGGGATGTCGAAGGGCCTGACATAACTCACTGTCCTAAACTTGAGCAAAATCGGATAATAAATGTGGCTTTTATGGGCGTAAGACCCTAAATAGGCGGATCGGTCTATATGGGGGCTATATCAAGATATAGTCCGATATAACCCATCTTTGAACTTAACCTGCTTATGGACTAGAAAAGAATCTTTGCAAAGTTTCAACTCAATATTTCTATTTTTAAAGACTGTAGCATGATTTCACCAGACAGACGGACGGATATGGCTAGATTGTCCTAGATTTTTACGCTGATCATGATGTGTTGCAAAAGGAATGACAAAATGAATATACCCCCATCCTTCGGTGGTGGGTATAAAAAGGTATATGTAAAACAATATCGTGCTTGTACATTTTTTATTCCCACCACCGTAGGATAGGGGGTTTGCAACACATCAAAATATCAATTTCTGACCCTACGGAGTATATATATTTCGGATCGTCGTAAAATTCTAAAGACGATTTAACGATTTTATTTGTCTGTCCGTCCGTCTGTTGTAAACACTCTAGAACCTTTAAAAATTGAGATATTGAGCTGAAATTTGACACAGATGCGTCTTTTTGATGCACTCTGGTTAAGTTTTTGAACGGGTCAAATCGGACCATATTTGGATATAGCTGCTATATAGACTTGCGATTTTCCGATAAAGGGTCTAACAGTGAGTAGATTAAGGCTTCCCGACAATTGGTCCAAATATTGCCCAGATCGGACTATATTTAGATATAGCTGCCATATAGACCGAGCTCCCGATAAAGGGTCTGAAGACCATAAAAGCTTTATTTATTACCCGATTTCGCTGAGATTTGCAAAAGTGGGTTCTTTTAAGCCTCCCGACATCTGACCTAAATATGGATTAAATCGGTCCATATTTAGATATAGCTGCCATATAGACCGATCTCCCGATGAAGGGTCTAAAGCGCATAAAAGCTTAATTTATTGCCCGAAATTTGCAACAGTGGGTAAGGGTTCAGATCGGACTATATTTAGATATAGCTGTCATATAGACCGATCTTCCGATAAAGGGTCTGAAGCCCATAAAAGCTTTATTTATTATCCGATTTCGCTGAAATTTAAAACAGTGGGTTATTTTAAGCCTACCGACATCTGACGTAAATGTAGTTACGATCAGACTATATTTAGATATAGCTGCCATATAGACCGATCTCCCGATAAAGGGTCTGAAGCCCATAAAAGCTTTATTTATTACCCAATTTCGCTGAAATTTGCAACAGTGGGTTACTTTAAGCCTCCCGACATCTGACCTAAATATGGATTAGATCGGTCCATATTTAGATATAGCTGCCATATAGTCCGATCTCCCGGTAAAGGGTCTGAAGACAATAAAAGCTTTATTTATTACCCAATTTCGCTGAAATTTGGAATAGTACTCAGTTTTAAGCCTCCCGACATCTGACGTAAATGTATTTCAGACCGGACAATATTTAGATATAGTTGTCATATAGACCGATCTCCCGATAAAGTGTCTGAAGCCCATGAAAGCTTTATTTATTATCCGATTTCGCTAAAATCTGCAACAGTGGGTAGTTTTACGCCTCCCGATATCTGACCTAAATATGGATTAAATCGGGCTATATTTAGATATAGCTGCCATATAGATCGATTTCCCGATAAAGGGTCCGAGGCCCATAAAAGTTTTATTTATTATCCGATTTCGCTGAAATTTAAAATAGTGGGTTATTTTTAAGCCTCATGTCATCTGACCTAAATATGGATTAGATCGGTCCATATTTAGATATAGCTGCCATATAGACCGATCTCCCGATAAAGGGTCTGAAGACCGTAAAGGCTTCATTTATTACCCGATTTAAACAGAGGGTTATTTCAAGCCTCCGGACATCTGAACTAAACATGGTGCCGATCGGACTATATTTAGATATAGCTGTCATATAGACCGATTTTCCGATAAAGGGTCTGAAGGCCATAAAAACTTTATTTATTACCCGATTTCGGTTAAATTTGAAATTGTGCGCACTTTTAAGCCTCTCAACATCCGACCCAAATGTGGTACATATCGAACTATATTTAGATATAGCTGTCATATAGACCGATCTCCCGATAAAGGGTCTGAAGTCCATAAAAGCTTTATTTATTACCCGATTTCGCTGAAATTTGCAACAGTGGGTTATTTTAAGCCTCTTAACATCTGACCTAAATATGGATTAGATCGGTTCATATTTAGATATAGCTACCATATAGACCGATCTGCCGATAAAGGGTTTGAAGACTATTAAAGCTTTATTTATTACACGATTTCATTGAAATTTGAAATAGTGCGCAGTTATAAGCTTACTAACATCCACCCTAAATATTGTGCAGATCGGATTATATTTAGATATAGCTGTTATATAGACCGATCTGCTGATAAAGGGTCTGAAGCCCATAAAAGCTTAATTTTTTAACCGATTTCGCTTAAATTTGAAACGGTGAGTTATATTTTGCCTCCTGACACCAGACCTAAATATGGTTCAGATCAGACTATATTTAGATATAGCTGTCATATAGACCGATCTGCCGATAAAGGATCTGAAGCCCATAAAAGCTTAATTTTTTAACCGATTTCGCTTAATTTTTAAACGGTGAGTTATATTTAGCCTCCTGACACCCGACCTAAATATGGTTCAGATCGGACTATATATAGATATAGCTGTCATATAGACCGATCTGCCGATAGGGGGTCTGAAGTTAATAAAAGCTTTATTTATTACCCGAGTTCGGGTGATTGAAACAGTGAGTAGGTTAAGACCTCCCAATATCCGACCTTAATATAATTCAGATCGGGTTATAATTGGATATATCTGCCAAAAACGCCAATATTTTATTCTACAAAATTGAATTGTGACATATATATTAGACCACTCAATGTCCTTGCTGAATTTGGATGCTTAAGTTATCCAATTTCCACCAGATTGTGACGAAATGGGGTTTACATATATACCAGAAGTGGTGGGTATCCAAAGTTCGGCCTGTCCGAACTTAATGCCTTTTTACTTGTTTAAAATTTACAAGTAGTCTGCAATGCCACAGGTATATGTATTCATATCGTATAAATGCAGTTGTATGAAGAAATAACGTTTAACCCTTAGTGTACGTTCCTCTAACAACATTCTTGCAGCTACGCCATTATTGGACGTTACATGGCTCCTTGGACTGTAGTAAATTGCTTGACCATTGAGTAAGAACATTTTGTTCTTTGGGCTAATACTTCCTGGAGGGTATTTTTGTTTTTTCATGTTCGTCCTTTCGCGGCATGAAAGGGCCGCACTTGGAGTACATGGTACTTTTTTGGAGCATTACACGAAGCCAGGAGGAGAGTACGTATAGAAGGGCCAATAACATAGACCACACAACAATCTGTAATTAAATTCTAAAGCTTTGCTCTCATGCCATCATCTCCACACAATGGGACAAGGACTTGTTGGGCAAGGAGTAATGCAGACGGACAGAGCTTATTACAACATTGTTATTTCTTTGTTTCGTTTTTTTGGTCTACCCTTCGTTGCTTTGGGGGGTTGGCTAGGAAATATTACCTGTCACAAGAATATTTATGGCTGTTAACCACGTTATGATTTAACAGAACAGGCTAACTAACAAACAGCAACAGCAACAACAACAATTATAGAATCAGGTATGCTTTGTCAGTATGGTGTGAGGAAGAGAGGAACAGCATAGCTTTTAACCGCCGAATTAAGCCAATTAGCAAGAAGACCTAAAGCTTCGCAAGGACAAAGACAATTTTCGAAAAATTTTAATTAAATCAAGTTAACGAAACTGAAAATTATTCCTCTCACCACCACTCCTCATACAAATCGGTTCATTAGGGAGGTGTTAGCTTCGCGGTTGCTGCTTAGCTGTTGCCATTGACGTTATTTGCCAGTCAAAGAAATTCAACAAAATTTCAGTCTGAATTCAATATCCTTTTCTCGGTTTGTGTTTCTGCACAAATAAATGTCAAAATGTGTCTTTTTAACTTTATTGTGTTCTTGAACAGCGGGTGAGCGTGGGGAGGTACCAAAACCCAAAACACTGTCAAACATTTGTGGCAATATTCACTTGTTCTCACATTAGTGATGTGTTGAGTTTTTAGGTTTTGCGTCTATTTTTGGGAATCGATTTTGTCAGCAGGTACTGTTGTAGCTACAACAAACGAAAATCAAGCACATTTTTTTTTGGTTAAATAATTGCGGTGATGAGAAAAAACCTGATTGAAAGATCTTTCAAATTGAATGCCTGAGAAGCAGTTGAAGTCGAGTGCGATACACACATTTTGGTAAAAATCGGTTCAGATTTAGATATAGCTCCCATATATATATATATATCGCCCGATTTGCAATTAAATTACTGTAGTAGCTTCAATTTTCAACCGATCAACGCAAAATTTGGCAAGAATTGCTTCGTTACTGATCATAACATATCTGCAAAGCTTCATCAAAATCGGTTCAGATTTAGATATAGCTCCCATATATATGTATCGCCCGATTTGCACTTAAATGACGTAGCAGCTACAATTTTCAACCGATCTGCACAAAATTTGGCACGAATTGTTTTATTACTGGTCCTAACATATCTGCAAAATTTCATCAAAATCGATTCAGATTTAGATATAGCTCCCATATATATGCATCGCCCGATTTGCACTTAAATGGCCGTAGTTTTTACAATTTTCAACAGATCTGCACAAAATTTGGCACGGACAGTTTTATTACTGTTTGCGAGATTTCATCAACCGATCTTCCCATTTGTATTCTTCAGCTCATTCGGTTGCAATTAAATTTGGAACTATAAATATTAGAATCTTTTTCGATCTCCCACCGGCAATGGTCGCATTCTAAGACATGCGTAGACTTTCTTCCTTGGCTTCCTTACAGCTTTTTCCGACATCGTTTTTAGTGACCTTCAGTCTCAGCTTTGCAGCATTTGCCGACATTTGTAGACTTCAGTCAATCACCATGTCTTCCTTTTAGACATTGAACTGTTATGGCGTAAAGTATGAGTAAGACTTCTAATCTAGCCAACAACATCAAACCGATAGAGTTTTTCAAGTTTTACTTTGGCCCCATAGTCTTAAAATATGAACAGCCTGCAATTTTTGCTATTTATTAGATCTTATCTCTTAGAATTTGCTAACATTTGATTAGAGGCAGGCACACGGATTTGACAAAATTGACAGAATATTGGAATATTTGTCCCATTACTCACACATAGAATAGTTTTCCAGCGCCTTGATCTTCTGCGCTCCTTCTCCAATTTCTGACATTAAGTTTCAAGATGACTTTCACCACTTAATATTTTCATTGGAGTTTTGGTCATTCTGGCTTGCGTGTACCATCGTGACGTCTTTAAAAGATTTCTTTGCTGAAGCTTCTTCACTCGTTCTGACAACATGACCTAGCCAACACTACGGTTGTACTTTGATACGTTTGTCATGCAGCTCATACAGGTCGTGGTTCATATGACGCCGATATTCTCTATCATTACAAACTGTTCCATAAATTTTACAAATAATCTTTCTCTCAAACACTCCTAGTACTGCCTCGTCTGCATTCACAAGTGCCTATGCCTCGAAACCATATTACAAAACGGGTAGTATCAGTGTTTTGTAGAGTGGTATAGTGTCTGTCGGAAGGTGGTCTTGTTTCTAAACTGCTTGTCTAATATAAGGTAGCATATGTTTGCCAATATCATTCGATTCGGGAAAAGCGATGCCGAGGAAGATAAGGTTGCTGACTATCCCAAAGTTGTGATTTCCAAAATTCTCCATTATTTGCTCGGTTTGCAAGACGTTGTGGGACGACGTGGCGCGACGTCTTATCATAGGTGTACGGATGTTTAAAGATGGGAACAAGTAATGTCAATTATTATGTTAGGTTAGGTTAGTTTAAGTTGGAAAAAGGGACACTATGAGCATATACCTTAGCCAGAAATCGGCTTGTTGTGCGCTCTAAATACTATAAAGTCACCTCGTAAAAGAAAATCTAAATCTAAGAAATGCTTCAACGTCACACCATGTTCCCCACATGCTATCACTTGCCGCACCGATTTTGCATAAGTGAGCTCTTAGCCTCTTTGTGTTCTGTTATGACACCGAAAGCCATACTGACCTCCTTCTTACTTACTTTCATTAATGGCTTCGTCTTCTTACGATCCAGATGTCGCCATAGGATTTTTGTCGTCCTACCGACCGTTTCGCTGTTCGATAGTGTTACATGTGCGTTCGTGGCTCACGCCCTTAATTCGGACTGGGTCGACCCTAATGTCTTCGGATTAACCAACTTCATTCATGGCAGTCCTCTGGCCTTTTCAGCCAAATCGTCTGCTTTTTCATTCCCCCTTACTCCGCTATGGCTGGGAACCCAAAAATGAAGTTCGTCCTTACGATCCAAGACTGTTTTTGACATTATCGTCCTGGTTGTTATTGCCTGATGGTCAGTTAAATGTCCGTAAGAATGTTTACATTCGATGTCCTCGCGTTAAGTAAGAATTGTTCTAATAACGCTTCTGTAGAGCCAGTTGACTATCCTTGGATTCAGGCACTATTTCGGGCCTACGATCGGTCTACATAGTGCTCAACATCTGTGAGCTTTCTGGGTGCGCTCCTGATTGTGACTCATCCTATTCAGCATCCTATCCAAGATCACTCTCAAGTATTTAAACTTGTCAGATTCTTTCGTCTTCCTCGTGAACAGGCAGATCTCAATCATCACCGGGTTAACATTGAGGCCTCGTGGTCTGGCCCAATTGTATGCCATCAGCAAGACCTTTATGGTCCTTCTACATTGCTGGTTAGGATCATTAGCTTAGGTTAGATTGAAAAGAGGGTACAGCGATTAATCCGCCCCATGCCACTATGGACATATACCGAAGCCAGTAATCGGCTTGTTGTGCGCTGTAGGATCCTTACACCTTAAACGTTTTTTATCATAGTCTGCGTAGTAGTCAGTCAGCATCCGTAATAGGTTACTTATGGTGGTCAACCATAGGAGTGACGATAAAATGCCCCCCTATGGCGTGCCCTGTGCCCTTTTTCCCTCATCTTTTTGTCATAGGACCCACATTATATCTACCTGTTCCTTAGCGAATGGTTTATTCAGTCTAAAAGAATCCGGTCTAGAAGCCGGTACATTCCAGAGAAAGGTGGAACGAGACGAACTGGGGCCGTTGATGAGATACAGATACTGCGTTGGAAGAAGATGGACATGAACGCAGTGGCGTAAAGATCGAATGAGAAGATCTGGGCGCAGGCACAATGAAGATGATGTGGAAAATCATCAGATACTGAATGTATATCGAAGTAATGCGAAAGTGGCACAATGTGGTAAAGTGATGGTAGAAATTTTTGTCAAAAAAAGAATAACGGAGTTTTATAAAGGAGTTGCTTGATAAAAGAGACGCTCTCTTAACTTTACAACAGTGGCCACAACAATCTGTCTAATTACAAAGTCAAAAGAGTTAAGGTCTAGCAATAACTTCATTTCATCATTGCGTTGAAAAGACCTTTCTTTTGAACGGTGTTTGAATTTCATTAAGTTGCATCCACCAAACCCCAACACCATATAGCTTTAAAGGCCTCATAACTGCAGTAAACTTCCAGGCGAACTATCATTTGGATCCGGCTGAATATTTGTAAATTTGCCCATGAACATTCCAGTAGGGATTCAAGTGTAAGCTCAATGAAAAGGACCTCCTTTTATAGCTGAGTTCTAGTACGACAACTCTTTGATGAGATTTTTTACATGGCAAAGAACCTTACAAATGTCACCAGCATTACGCGAGTATAACCACCGAAGAAAAATGTGATAGGTGACACGGTTACTTTATATTACCTGTTAACCAGTTAACGAGGCCATCGTAGCGCAGAGGTTGGCATGTCTGCCTATGACGCTAAACGCCCGGGTTCGAATTCTGGCAAGAAGATTTAAAAAAACTTGTTCAGCGGTGGTTATCACCCTGGAGGCCACCGTAGCGCAGAGGTTAGCTTGTCCGCCTAAGACGCTGAACGCCTGGGTTCGAATCCTGGCAAGACCATCAGAAAACAATTTTCAGTGGTGGTTTTCCCCTCCTGGTGCTGGCAACATTTGTGAGGTACTATGGTGTCGCACTGCGGCACGCCTTTCGAACTCGGCTATGAAAAGGAGGCCCCTTATCATTGAGCTTGAACTTGAATCAGCCTGCACTCACACTCACATATCAATGTGAGAAGTTTGCCCCTGTTCCTTAGTGGAATGTTCATGGGCAAAATTTGCAATTTTGGTTATCCCCTCCTAATGCTGGCGACATTTGTGAGCTACTAGGCCATGTAAAAACTTCTCCCCAAAGAGGTGTCGCTCTGGGGAACGTCGTTCGGATTCGGCTATAAAAAGGAGGTCCCTTATTTAGCTAAAAACTTGAATCGGAATGCACTCATTGATATGCGAGAAGTTTGCCCCTGTTCTTTAACGGAATGTTCAAGGGAAAATTTGGAAAAAAAATAACTTCTTCTATTGTCGGATTTAAGGTCATACCTTTTTCTTAAGCGCACTTCATTTGTGCACGGTAGCTTACTGAAATATGTTCCTAAAAATGCTGAAGAATGCGAAGTATGGAGAATGCTCAATAATCAATGACGAGAAATTATACCACAGTATATTCTGAGGTATCTACGTCTTGGGATACATATCTATAAACCTCTCCAGAGTCCTTTAAACTAAAGGTTGGTAGACTAAAGGGACGTTAATCTTTTATTATTGGGTGCTTCAGTCTCCTGCTTTTGGAATGATCCCTTAGGGATATGGTACTGGGTGATTTCTTGTTAATGTTTAGAAGTATCAAAGACTTCTCTCTCTCTGTCTGTTGAATTTCCATATCCCATATCTTATATGCCAATCGGTTTTCGATTTCCTCTTTTTAGCATCTCTAACACATTCAATACATAACCTAAGGTTATTGGAAAGCAATTTGTCAATGTATGTGTACGCATAAGTTGCCTCCCACATACTCAAGAGCATGTTAGGACAATCAATAACTCTGAAACTGGAGCAGACCTTGAGCTATCCTTAAATCAACAGAACAAGAGAGAAATTTAATAGATTTCTCTTCCACCCTCCCTCTCTCTGTAAAGATTCAACAATTCGGCAACATAACATATGATGGTCTTTTTTCCTTTCTTTACTTTTTGATAAAGCAAACAACACAACAACAGCAAGTGGAAGTGGAGGTGAGGAGACGTAAGGGAGTGTAAAGCACACACAGGGATACCTAGCACAGCTACGACCAGGACTAGGACAATAGCAACAACAATGAAATATCTAAATAAATAAATTGTGGCAGTACGTGCGTGGGCCATGGAAGATTTTTTTTTTTTTTCATTTTTGCTCTTTTGTTTTCTTGCACAAACCTTGAAAATTGATGTTCAATGCAAAGAAAATTCCCAGCACAAGTAGGTTTATAAAAAAAAAAACACAATAAAATAACGCAATTTTTTATCGTTCACACAAAATTTCCCCTCAAAACAAAACTTTAAACGAACTTTCCTGTACCAGAGATAGAAAAAATTGACGTTTTCTTTGTTTTCGCCGATAATGACCATGCCAGGCGAAATGGAAGTTTTATGCTGCTATACAGCTTCCAAACATTTTTATCATTTTCCTGTCGATACACACCAATACCAACAAAAACTTGTGCAATTGTCAAGTTTTTGTGAATGCAACACATTGAACGAACAAAAAGCCACTTTGAACTATTATTGAAATCAATAAAGGAAATTGAATATTTTTGCCCAACATTACCAAAAGTTTTAAAGTTGCAGAGCTGCAGGTATTGAATTCCATGGTGAATAGTTTGGTGTGAAGAACACCCACAAGAAAATATCCTTAAAACACTTAATTCAAGCATGAAAATTGAACTGTTTCTTTTTAAGTTTTTTATGCTCCTTCGGGCGCAACATAAAACCTTCTTTGAAAGCCAATACGTTTTTCTAGGATACAAAGCAAACATTTTAAATGAAGCTGGTTTTCTTTTTTTCTCTCTTTTTTTAAAGACTAAACAGTTGAGTAATGTAGTGGAAATGGAGGAAAGATATACAAATATTTTAAGAAAATTTCAATCTTATATTTTCTGTTGAAAGTAGTTAAGATTTATTTTAATTTAAAATATTCTGTTAGTCAATCGTTTTCTATAGCTATTATGTGCCTATATTTTGGGGACAAATTGATATGGAAAAATTTTTTCAAGTTTTGAGGACAATTTTCCATGGAAAATTTGGGGACAATTTTCTATAGAAAATTTGTGCCCAATTTGTTGGGGACAATTTTCTATAGAAAATTTGTGCCCAATTTTTGGGGACAATTTTCTATAGAAAATTTGTGCCCAATTTTTGGGGACAATTTTCTATAGAAAATTTGTGCCCAATTTTTGGGGACAATTTTCTATAGAAAATTTGTGCCCAATTTTTGGGGACAATTTTCTATAGAAAATTTGTGCCCAATTTTTGGGGACAATTTTCTATAGAAAATTTGTGCCCAATTTGTTGGGGACAATTTTCTATAGAAAATTTGTGCCCAATTTATGGGGACAATTTTCTATAGAAAATTTGTGCCCAATTTATGGGGACAATTTTCTATAGAAAATTTGTGCCCAATTTGTTGGGGACAATTTTCTATAGAAAATTTGTGCCCAATTTGTTGGGGACAATTTTCTATAGAAAATTTGTGCCCAATTTGTTGGGGACAATTTTCTATAGGCCCGATCTTGGGTCTTGATTTCTTGAGCCTCTAGAGGGCGGAATTCTCATCCGATTTGACTGAAACAAATCCAACAACTGTGCTAAGTATGGATCAAATCAGTTCATAACTTGACATAGTTGCCATATAAACCGATCTTGGGTCTTGACTTCTTCAGCTTTTAGAGGGCGCAATTTTTATCCGATTTACCTTTAAATCTGCACGTGATGTTTTGGTGTCACTTCCAACCACTGTGCTAAGTACGGTTTAATTCAGATAATAACCTGGTATAGCTACCATATAAACCGATCTTGCATCTTGACTTCTTGAGCCGCAAGAAGCTGAAATTCTTATCCGATTTTAGTGAAATCTTGCATGAGGTGTTTTGGTGTGACTTCCAATAACTGTGCTTAGTATGGCGCAAATCGGTACATAACCTGATACAGCTGCCATATAAATCGATCAGTTATTATCCAATTTGGCAGAAATTTTGAACATCGACTTCTTCCATGACCTTCAACATAAATTGTTAAATATGGTCTGAATCGATCTTTAGCTTGATACAGCTCCCATATGAACCGATCTTCCGATTTTGCTTCTTGAGCAATTCTTATCCGAATGCATTGAAATATTACATAATGTTTAGCCTTCAATTCATTTATGGTCCGAATCGATCTACAACTTCACACAGCTCCAATAGCGTAATAGTTCTTATTCATTATTCTTTGTTTGCCTAAAAAGAGACACCGCGAATAGAACTCGACAAATGCTATACATGGTGAAGGGCATATAAGATTCGGCCCAGCCGAACTTAGCACGCTCTTATTTGTTGTACTAAGGGACCGCCCTTCTGCAGCCGACCCGATCTTCCTGCACCTCTTCGTATACCAGGGTAGGATAGGATACCTTGGGGGTCCGCCCCAAACCCCAAAACCTACCAAACATATATATAGACTAATAACGACAGTATAGGACTAAAATGAATGGTATTTAAGATTAGAAAACGTATCTGATATACAATTGTCGGACCAAGGGTTTTATGGACCCCCCACCCCTAAAACAGCCCTAAATCGGACATATTTAGCGTCCATGGCAATATGGGAGTCAAATGAAAGGCATTTGCGAGTAGAATATGAATCTGATATCCATAATTTTCGACAGACACATTTTTCCCAATTTTTGGATACAATTTTCGATAGAAAATTTGTGCCCATTTTGTTAGCAATTTTCTATCGAAAAGAAAATTAAGTATTGATTTAACAAAACTTTCGTTTAAAATTCCTTCTTCACCCCTCAAAACTATTCATTTGCCATATACATTTATAAAATGCAATTCCTTTGAGGTATTTAATTTACGTAATTAACGTTTATGCAATTTGCAATGCTTAAAGATTCAAGCATAGTTAAGGCCAATGTGAAAAAAAATACTTAAATACAGTTCATTAGACTTTTTCTCCATAGAAGAACAAAATGAGAAAAAAAGAAGAAAATTATTATTAATAATTTCTCAATTTAATATTTGAGGAGTATGACTTGAAGTTATTTTTGTTCTTTGTTCATTTTCTCCTGAGATGTGTTTTAATGACTTTGGTGTTTTGTGATTAAAATCTCATTTTAATTGGATTTCATTTAAGGACAATGTCATTGGCTATGACAATGGTGGAAATTCATTAATAATGAGCGAAAAAACAAAAACAACCGCAAGCCATCTCGTCGACATCAACGCCAACCTCAGCATTGGCATCACCATCACCAGCAGCAGTTGGACGGGGGCAGCAGCAGGGCCAACTCAATCAACAATTACCTGGAGTATTGTTGTTGGAAAAAATGTCTTGAAGCAATCAAATGGAAAACCGAATTTTCATGGTCATTTGCATATTTAATTAAGACTCCACACAGACCAGCTATCACTTCTCTGCCCTCTTCGATGTGATTTCTTCTGAAACCGAAACTTTTTCTTGTTGTGTATTCGGGCCCAACGTTGAGCTTAGAGTTCCATTCAATGTTAGTTAAAAACTTTAAAACTTTTAGTATCGTTTTCCGAATTCATGTTTAGGGCTGCTTGACTTGCGGACTCACTCCACTGCTTAACTTTCACCACCCTTTGCTGCTAAGGAAAAAAGCACCAATTTACGATGCACAGAAAGCGGAGATACCATTAACTTAAATTACAAAGTTTACTTAAACTACCAACAAAAAAAAAAAAAAAAACCCTCTCCATCTTGTATCCTTATCTCTTGCGTTTCAGCACCATTGCGTCCAACTCTCTTCCCGGCCGCACAAAATATTTTTATGTTAAAAATTACTTTTCAATTTCCTAGCAACTAAACTGAGATGAAAGACGAAAAAACGCATATTCCAAAACTTATCAAATTCTAGGAGGACATGGATGATGACGATGGAAATACCATAACGCGTTAACAATTTCCTTTCATTGCACTTCAGCTGATGATGAAAAGTTACACACAGTAACATCACTATTTACCCTAGCCGCCTACCGCTGGCCCCCCCGGTCCATACTCTATGATAAATGTTGTTGTCTGCAAGGACTAAAAGTCCTCAAACTATTTAGTTATGGAAAGGAAATACATCTCTCTTTATCCTTTGCAATTTGTGTTTTTTTTTTTCGTAACATTTGCTCGCAATGCTTGTTTCCACTAAAAACAAACTTATTTTGGGTCTTAGGTCAAGAGGAAGGGATAGATAACACAGAGGAAGGCAAATGCATAAAGCAAAGCAAAGGCATGGATCACAAAAATTTTAAGTAATCGAAAACTTTTAAGTGGAAACTATAAAATTATGAAGCATCACATTTCTATTCCAACCTATTGAGATTAACTTTCATTCTTAAAATACGTTGAGAAATATTTGAGTAGGTTTATTACAAAAAAAAAAACAAATAAGAGCGTGCAAAAATCGGCCAGGCCGATTCTTATATACCCTACACCATGGATCGCATTAGGCAAACAAAGAATAATGAATAAGAACTGTTATACTATTGGAGCTATATCAAGTTATAGTCCGATTCGGACCATAACTAAATTGAATGTTGAAAATTTTAGAAGTCATTGTGTAATATTTCAGTCCATTCGGATAAGAATTGCCCCTTGTAGGGGCTCAAGAAGCAAAATCGGGAGTTCGGTTTATAGGGAACCTGTATGAAACTATTGATCGATTCAGACCATATTCAACACGCATGTTTAAGGTCATGAGAGAAGCCGTTATAAAAAATTTCTGCCAAATCGGATGAAAATTGCGCCCTCTAGAGGCTCAAGAAGTTAAGATCCCAAATCGGTTTATATGGCAGCTATATCAGGTTATGTACCAATTTGCGCCATACTTAGCACAGTTACTGGAAGTCATAACAAAACACATCATGTAGAATTTCAGCCAAATCGAGTGAGAATTGCGCCCTCTAGCGGCTTAAGAAGTCAAGATCCACGATCGGTTTATATGTCAGCTATATCAGGTTATGAACCTATTTAAACAATACTTATCACAGTTGTTGGAAGTTACAGCAAAACACGTCATGCCAAATTTCAGCCAAATCGGATAGGAATTGCTCCCTATAGAGGGTCAAGAAGTCAAACCCCAGATTGGTTTATATGACAGCTATATCAGGTTATGGACCGATTTGAACCATACTCCACACAGTTGTTGAAAATAATAAAAAAGCACCTCATGCTAAATTTCAGCCAAATCGGATAAGAATTGCGTCCTCTTGTGGCTCAAGAAGTCAAGATCCCAGATCGGTTTATCTGGCAGCTATATCAGGTTATGGACGGATTTGAACCATACTCAACCCAGTTGTTGGAAATTATAACAAAACACCTCATGCAAAATTTCAGCCAAATCGGATAAGAATTACGTCCTCTAGGGGCTCAAGAAGTCAAGATCCCAGATCGGTTTATTAGGCAGCTATATCAGGTTATGGACCGATTTGAATCATACTCAACACAGTTTGTGGAAGTCATAGTAAAACACCTCATTCAAAATTTCAGCCAAATCGGATAGGAATTGCGCCCTATAGAGGCTCAAGAAGTCAAGACCCCAGATCGGTTTCTATTACAGCTATATCAGGTTATGAACCGATTTAAACCATACTTGGCACAGTTGTTGGAAGTCAAAGCGAAACACGTCATGCAAAATTTCAGCCATACCGGATAGGATCTGCGCCCACTAGAGGCTCAAGAAATCTCTAGAAGTCAAGACCCAAGATCGGTTTACAAGGCAGCTATATCAGATTATGGATCGATTTAAACCATACTTGGCACAGTTGTTGGAAGTTATAGCGAAACACGTCGTGCAAAATTTCAGCCAAATCGGATAGGAATTGCGCCCTTTAGAGGCTCAAGAAGTCAAGACCCCAGATCGGTTTCTATAACAGCTCTATAAGGCTATGAACCGATTTAAACCATACTTAGCACAGTTGTTGGAAGTCAAAGCGAAACACGTCATGCTAAATTTCAGCCAAATCGGATAAGAATTGCTCCCTATAGAGGCTCAAGAAATCAAGACCCCAGATCGGTTTATATGACAGCTATATCAGGTTATAGACCGATTTGAACCATACTCAACACAGTTGTTGGAAATTATAACAAAACACCTCATGCAAAATTTCAGCCAAATCGGATAAGAATTGCGTCCTCTAGTAGCTCAAGAAGTCAACATCCCAGATCGGTTTATATGGTAGCTATATCAAAACATGGACCAATATTGCCCATTTATAAAATTCCATCCAACCTACAATAATAAAAAGTATTTGTGCAAAATTTCAAGAGGATAGCTCTACTCCTTCGAATGTTAGCGTGCTTCTGACAGACGGACGAACGGACAGACGGACAGACATGGCTAGATCGACTTAAAATGTCATGACGATCAAAAATATATATACCTTATGGGGTCTTAGACTCATATTTCGAGGTGTTACAAACAGAATGACGAAATTAGTATACCTCTTCCTATGGTGTAGGGTATTAAAATCGATGTTTTATATGTGTAATAAAAGAGTTAGGTCAGGTTTAAGTGTGTGGCCTCCACACTGCCAGAGCAGAGGTTAGCATGTCCGCCTATGACGCCGAACGCCTGGGTTCAAATCCCGGTGGGAACATCAACAAAATTTTCAGCGGTGGTTATCCCCATACTAATGCTGGCTACATTTGCGATGTATCCTGCCATGTTAAAACTTCTCTAGCAAGTGGCGTCGCTATGCGGCACGCTGTTCGGACTCTACATAAAAAGAAGGCCTCTTATCATTGAGCTTACACTTTAATGGGACTGCACTCATTGATATGAGAGAAGTATCCCCTGTTCCTTGATGGAATGTTCATGGGAAACTTAGTATTAGTGTCATCAGACTCCCGATTGTGATACCACAGAAACAGGGGAAGGAAGATGCCTTCTATTTCCTCTCGTTGAACCATCCAAGTCGCTTTAAAAAGCCCAATGCTCACATCTGCTAAATACCAAGTAGGTTAGGTTATGTTAGGTATAAGCAACAGACTGCCATCAGGCTCACTTAGATGTTTGTCATAATAAAAGTTGCTTCCAAGTACTTGGGGGCCCGCTCCAGTCCCAAATCCCCTTAAAATAGGTTTAGTTGACAACTCAACAATATTGGACTCCAATGAAAGGTATTCGAGAGTAGATTACGAATATGGCCAGGTATTAGGAATAGGCTTTATAATTTATGGATAACGGAAGGGGGCGGACCCTCCACTGTTACCCCGAAAACACCACCCAAAATTTAAAGTGGACCGATAAGGACAATGTGGGTATCAAATGAAAAGTATGCGGGAGTAGATAGCGAATCTGGCATACAAATTCATGTCGATGTATAGGGGGTCACCCCCACTCCCACAAAAACGCTCAAAATGGGCACATTAGGCAATCACGAATATATGGGACCCGATTTGTTTGCTGCAAAACGGCAGAACCAAGTTTCTCGAAATTTGTGTAAGTTTGTCTGGAAGGAAACATAGGCTATGTAACTTTTCGGTATCGAAAGGGGGACGGACCCTCCCCTTATTCCAAAACCACAACCCAAAATCAAAAGTGGACCGATAGGGAGAATATAGGTATCAAATGAAAGATATTGGAGAGTAGATTACAAATATGGTATTAAAATCTAGTCCAAGTACCCATAGGGCCGCCCCAACCCCAAAACTGTCCCAAACAGACATATTGGACGTTCATTTCAATATGGGGCTCAAGTGAAAGGTATTCGGGAGTAGATTTCGAATCTGGCATACAAAATCAGATCGAAGAATAGGGGGTCATGCCCTTAAAAATGCCATTAGACCCATTGTGAGTATATGATACTTGGCTCAACCGATTTTCTTAAAATTTTCATAGATTTTATACGTTTTTCTGGAAGGAAACATAGGCTATATAATTTTTAGACATTTGTTGGAGGCGGACCCTCCCCTTTACCGCAAAAACGCCACCCATATCCGAAAGTGGTATCAAATGAAAGGTATTGGAGACCAGAATAGAAATATGGTATTAAATTTGGATTCAAGTACCCAGCGGGGCCCCCCACCCCCAAAACTCCACTAAACAGATATTTTCGAAGTTCATGTCAATATGGGACTCAGATAAAAGATTACAAATATGGCATAAAACCTAAGGTCCAAGTAATGGGAGACCGCCCACCCCAAATACCCCCAAATGGGCATATTAGCCGACCGTGGTTATATGGGATTCAAATGAAAGGTATTATGGAGTAGATTACGAATATGACATTAAAAGTTTGCGTTCAAGTCTAGGTGGCGCTTTTCCTCCTAAAGATAGTCAAATGGGGTTTTTGACTCATTATGACTATATGGGATTCGAACGCGTTCAGCGTCATAGGCTACAATGGGAAAAATGCAAATTTGCAAATTTTGCCCATGAACATTCCACTAAGGAATAGGGGCAAACTTCTCTCATATCAATGAGTGCAGTCCGATTCAAGTTTAAGCTCACTGAAAAGTGACCTCCTTTTTATAGCCGAGTCCGAACGGCGTGCCGTAGTGCGACACCTCTTTGGAGAGATGTTTTACTTGTCATAGTACCCCACAAATATTGCCAGCATTAAGAGGGGAAACCAACGCTGAAAATTTTTTCTGATGGTCTCGCCAGTTATACAATGGCACGAATTCGATATCCGCATTCAGGGCTTAGTGTCCCCACACCCTAAAAAGATATTAGAGAGTTAAAGAAGGCGCAGTGGAGCGGGCTCGGTTCGGCTAGTTTAATATACAAATCTAATTTTACACCATACAACAAGTATTCAGTATCGTATTACTCTCAGTGTACTTTATTTATTTAAGTTTTAATTGGAATAATTGCTGTGACATTTCACCAGTTTTTTTTTCTCTTCAATTCACAATTTTCAAGTAGTGTCACTAACTGGTCATGCAGCGAATGCAATTAAAAATTTCCTGGAAATTAAAAAAGAAAATCTACAATTAAATCATCAATAACTTTTAATCTGAAGCCAACGAGATGAAAATGCTTGACAAGCATATAATGATGCTCTTTTCGAGAAGTTTGTTGCAACATTTGAAATTGACAGTTACCCCAATTTTTCTGTGAATTCTTGTTTCTGGGAATTTTTGCTGTTATTACAAAAAAGCAAAGAAAAAAAAAAACTTAAAATAAAAAGAATGTTTAAATATTCTTGTTATAAGTTATTAAATAAGCTTTACATGTCGACAAGGTAAAACCGTAAAACTTGCCTTTAACAAAGTCAAAGTATTTGGCAAACAAACAAAGTGGACCAAGAAAATAAAAATATTTTAAGTTTCTTTGGAGAAGTTTACTAAAAGCGCTTATGTTTTCAACAACAGTTTGTAAATGTGATTAATTATTTTTGAATGAAAGGTCAAGGACAAGAAAACGGTTACATTGGACAATAAATGTTCTTGGGTGTCGATTTGAAACCTGACATCAACTCAAGAACTTGGAATTGAAAAATATCAGACATTAAGCAAGGACTTTTCTTAGTTGTCTTTAGTTAGAGACCAACCGCGTAAAGCTAGCAGCTTGAAATTTTGCACAGATACTTCTTATTGATGTAGGTCGTTGGGGATAGCAAATGGGCCATATCGGTTCAGATTTAGATACAAAAATACAAATTTTGGCCATGAAAATTTCACTAAGGAACAGGGGCAAACTTCCTACATATCAATGAGTGCAGTCCGATTGATGTTTAAGCTCAATGATAAGGGGCCTCCTTTTTATAGCCGCGTCCGAACGGCGAGCCGCAGTGCGAAACCTCTTTGGAGAGAAGTTTTTACATGGCATGGTACCTCACACATGTCGCCAGCATTAGGAGGGGAAAACCACCGCTGAAAATTTTTCAGATGGTCTCGCCAGGATTCGAACGCAGGCATTCAGCGTCATAGGAGGACATGCTAACCTCTGCGCAACGGTGGCCTCACATCCGCTAAATCAGACAAGTTATCAAAGAAATGAGAACCTAAAGTGGAACTCCTTCTGACTGCTAGTGCGGGACACACACACAGAAGGTGTTCTATAGTCTCTCTTGTTCGATGTCCTCACAGCTTCTGCAAAAGTCGTTGCTGGCAACCTTCAGTCTGTCAGCATATTTTCCGATTAGACGGTAACCTGACTGAGACGTTTTCTAGCAAATTGTCGTTATGACATTAGATCTTAGCCATTCCACCACTTCCTAAGCTGCAAGGATCTCCGCTTTATACACACTACCATGGTCGGGTAAACTTTTCGATATTGCCAGTTCTCGATTTTTAAACCTCACCTGGTCGTTTAGTATGGAACCATCCGTACAGAAGTCCATGTAACTTCTATTACCAGAGATATTATAGTTCCTATCGGTTCTATCAGGAAAGCGGCTCAGGTAGGGTGTAATCAACACTGCCTGTAACATTGGACATTGCACCAAGGATAACACACTGTCCGTAGCCACCACATGAGCAAAGAGAAAGCTCCCTTAACCTTTGTCTGGCCCCAATGTCCAGAGGCATTAGATGTAGCATTAAATTCAGTGAATCAGAAGGTGTTGTCCTTAGTGCAGCTGTGATGCACAAACAAGCTATCCTTCGGATCCAGTTGAGTATTGAACAGTAGGTGGACTTTTGAAGCGCCGTCCACCAAAACACAAAACCATATAGCATTATTGGTCTGACAACTGCAGTATATACCCAATGCATGACTCGCGGTCTAAATCCCCAACTTTTGCTCTAGCAGGTGTAAAGGGTAAGAGATGCCTTTCTTACCCTCTCCAAAATATAGGATTTGAAGTAAAATTTCCTGTCCAGCAAAACACCCAGGTATTTTGCTCTTTCTGTAAATGAAACATTCGCTCCTCCAAAGGAGACAGATGCCACTGTAGGTAACTTGTATCTCCTGCAGAAAGGAACTACTTCTGTCTTGCACGGATTTATACCTAGACCACTTTCGATAGCCCACTTCGCTGTTGCAGGTAGAGCTTTCTGAAGTATGTCTCTCAGAGTGCTGGGAAACTTTCGCCTAACCCCAATTGCCACGTCATCAGCATGCTCGACCACTTTGGCCCTTACAAACCGCAATTTTGGTCCGATTTGGCTGGAATTTTGTATGTTATGACGTTCAGCAACTGTACTATCGGTCTATAAACTAATGTAGCTCCCATATAAACCGATTTCCCGATTTGAAATCTTGAGCCTCTGGAAGCCAATTTTTTTTTGTCCGATTTGGCTAAACTTGACTTATTGAGCCCCTGGTAGCCAGAATTTTTGTTCGATTTGAATAAAATTTCGCAGATAGTGTTCTGTTATGACTTCCAACAACTGTGTCAAGTACGGTCCAAATCGCTCCATAATCTGATATAGCTCCCAGATAAACCAATCTGCCGATTTGACTTTTTGAGCCCCTGCAAGCCACAATTTTCGACCGATTTTGTAGATAGTGTTCTGTTATAACTTCCAACAACTTTTGTCATGTATCAGATTATGGACTGATCTGGACCGTACTTGACAAAAGTTGTTGGAAGTCATAACACAACACCGCATGCACAATTTCAGCCAAATCGGACAAAAATTGTGGCTTGTAAGGACTCAAGAAATCAAATTGGCAGATCGGTTTCTATGGAAGCTACATCAGATTATAGAGCGATTTGGACCTCCATAATCTGATATAGCTTCCATAGCGCCATATAAACCCATCCGCCCATTTGTCTTCTTGAGTCTTTACAGGTCGCAATTTTTGTACTATTGAGCTGACTCAAGAAGTCAAATGGGCGGATGGGTTTATATGGGGGCTATATCAGATTATGGACTGATCTGGACCGTACTTGGCGAAAGTTGTTGGAAGTCATAACACAACACCGCATGCACAATTTCAGTCAAATCGGACAAAAATTGTGGCTTGTAAGGACTCAAGAAGTCAAATCGGCAGATCGGTTTCTATGGAAGCTATATCAGATTATGGAGCGATTTGGACCTCCATAATCTGATATAGCTTCCATAAAAACCAAGTACGGTCCAGATCAGTCCATAATCTGATATAGCCCCCATATAAACCCATCTGCCCATTTGACTTCTTGAGTCCTTACAAGTCGTAATTTTTGTACTATTGGGCTGAAATTGTGTGAATTCTGCTTAGCACGCTTTTATTTGTTTTTATATAAAAATTTTATAATGGAACTTTTAAGTGTGCCACCCTGTAGCAAAATACATGGATTCATAGTGGCACGTATCAGAAATTAGCCCTGTCCAACTTGTCAAATCTTTCTTTTAATACCCATCACCGAAGGATGGGGGTATATTCATTTTGTCATTCCGTTTGCAACACATCGAAATATCCATTTCCGACCCTATAAAGTATATATATTCTTGATCAGCGTAAAAATCTAAGACGATCTAGCCATGTCCGTCCGTCTGTCCGTCTGTCCGTCTGTCTGTTGAAATCACGCTACAGTCTTTAAAAATTGAAATATTGAGCTGAAATTTTGCACAGATTCTTTTTTTGTCCATAAGCAGGTTAAGTTCGAAGATGGGCTATATCGGACTATATCTTGATATAGCCCCCATATAGACCGATCCGCCGATTTAGGGTCTTAGGCCCATAAAAGCCACATTTATTATCCGATTTTGTTGAAATTTGGGACAGTGAGTTGTGTTAGGCCCTTCGACATCCCTCGTCAATTTGGCCCAGATCGGTCCAGATTGGGATATAGCTGCCATATAGACCGATCCTCCG
This sequence comes from Stomoxys calcitrans, assembly GCF_963082655.1. NCBI lineage: Eukaryota > Metazoa > Arthropoda > Insecta > Diptera > Muscidae > Stomoxys > Stomoxys calcitrans. Next base: position 152,102,349 of record NC_081556.1, on the reverse strand, counting down.
ATTTAGGGTCTAAGGCCCATAAAAGCCACATTTATGGTCCGATTTCGCTGAAATTTTAAACAATGAGTTGTCTTAAGCCCTTTGACATGTTTCTTTAATTTGGTCCAGATCGGTTCAGATTTGGATATAGCTGCCATATAGACCGATCCTCCGGTTTAGGGTCTTACGCCCACAAAAGCCACATTTATTATCCGATTTTGATGAAATTCGGGGCAGTGAATTGTGTAAGGCCCATCGACATCCTTCGTTAATTTGGCTCAGATCGGTCCAGATTTGGATATAGCTGCCATATAGATCGATCCTCCGATTTATGGTGTAAGGCCCATAATAGCCACATTAATTATCCGATTTTGCTGAAATTTGGGACAGTGAGATGTGTTAGGCCCTTTGACATATTTCTTCAATTTGGTCCAGATCGGTTCAAATTTGGATATAGCTGCCATATAGACCGATTTCATGATTTATGGTTTTGGGCCCATAAAATGCTCATTTATTGCCCGATGTCCCCGAAATTTGGAACAGTGAGTTAAGTTAAGCTCCTTGACATAATTTTGCAATATCGCACAGATCGGTCCAGATTTGGATATAGCTGCCATATAGACCGATATCTAGGTTTTAGGTTTTATGGCCATAAAAGACGCATTTATTGTCCGATGTCGCTGAAATTTGAGACAGAGAGTTTGGTTAGGCTCTTCGACGTCCTTCTTCAATTTTGCCCAGATCGGTCCAGATTTGAATATAGCATATAGACCGATCACTGGATTTAAGGTTTAGGGCCCATAAAAGAGGCATTTATTGTCCGATTTCGCCGAAATTTGGGACAGTGCTTAGTGTTAGGCTCTTCGACATGTTAATGCAACTTGGCCCAAATCGGTCCAGATTTGGATATAGCTGCCATGTAGACCGATATCTCGATTTAAAGTCTTGGCCCCATAAAAGGCGCATTTATAATCCGATTTCACTGAAATTTGACACAGTGACTTATGTTCGGCTTTTCGACATCCGTGTCGTATATAGTTCAGATCGGTATGAGGTATATGAGTATAAGGTATGAAATTTTCACCGAATTTTGATGAAAGGTGGTTTACATATATACCCGAGGTGGTGGGTATCCAAAGTTCGGCCCGGCCGAACTTAACGCCTTTTTACTTGTTTATATTCGAATTCATAATTTCAAGTTCATGCTCCTTCAATCTTAATCCTTATATTCTCTTTGTCTACCAACACATCATACTACACTTCAATGGGTATGAGTTTATATCCTTATCCAAAGCATGGTAACTTTGTTGGCACAATTTAAATAAGCGTATAATGTATTTAAGGATCTAATGAATACTACTTTGGTAAACAGCTCTAGAATATTCAAACAGTGTGTCCACAAAATTAAGTGCCGGCTAAAGTCCCCCAAACTGTTGTAATAGAAATCTTAACTGCCACTGAGAGAAACAAAAAAACTCCACAGAACGTTTGCATGCCCAGAATAAACATCTACTGGGATGAAACACAAACATTGTTGGTTTCCCCTTAAGCTACATGAGTTATTCGCTGCTTGGCCGAGTTGAGCTAAGCAGAAGAGGTGAGGACAGATTTATTTCATCATAGAAACCCCATATGGATTTGAACTTTTGCCGCAAAGTTTAGTGACCAAAGTCATAATAGTTTGGTCATAAGCAAACTACTACTCTACTCTGTTCTTCTCTGGCACATGCAAACACCTCACACCACTACTACACTGCAGAGTAGGTAAAGGTACAGCTGAAGGGCTGTACCTTGGCCTAGCTTAATTTTTCATCCAATCTAATCTGGCTTTTGAATGTGAGTGTCTATGCGGGTATGTGTATTTGGTTGGGTTTGTATTTGTTTATTTATGTAAACATAGATACAAATATCCTTAACAACCTTTAGAGGGTGTCATCATGCCTGTCCCTGACACACAAACACCCATGTAATGCGCCTACAGTCAAAATGTATAAAATATGCACAACCTTTGAAGTCACCAATCCTTCTAGTCTACCCTACTTTCGTCCTACTCTACCAGCTCTTGGTGGCCACGTCCTTTGGGTTGCTAAAGTTTAGATGTTATTTGCTGGCATTGGGACAAGCCTTGTAAAACTTAAATGCAAAGTTGTTAATCTTTTTGGATGGATTATTTTAGCCGTACAGTTGGTCATGGACTGGTGTCGTCTAGTTTAATTTTTTTTTTTTTTTTGCAAAGGAAGGGGGAAATGTAAAATGTACATATTTATAATGCGAAATGAAGGTAAATATTATCAAGTTGTAATTAACATTGTGCGTGTGTGTGTGTGTCTGTGTGGATGAGAATGTTCCAAATGGAGTCGTAGGTTAATATTTAAATACGTATACCGAGTGAAATGGAAGGACGATAACTTTTTGTAAGGTTAAATTTGAAAGTAAATTTTTCGTGAAAATTGAATTTTGAGGAAACATTCAAGGAAATTCTAATTTTGGAAAATGATAGAATTTTGTACGTTTATTACGAGACCGAATTTTTGGAACGATTTTTATACCCACCACCGTAGGATAGCCATTCACAGAGCCACAGCCATTCAATCCGTCCGTTTGTCTGACGAAAGCCCACCAACTTTCGTAGGGGTAAAGCTAGACGCTTGAAATTTTGCACTTATACTACATACTAGAGTAGGTTGGTTGGAATTGTAAATGGGCTATATCGGTCCATGTTTTGGTAAAGCTGACATATAAACTCGACCTCGTATTTGTTGTGACTTTCAACAACTGTGTCAAGTATGGTTCAAGTCGGTGAATAACCTAACATAGCTCCCATATAAACCGATCTCGGATCATGATTTCTTGAGCTGCTAGAGGGCGCACTTATGAAACGATTAGGTTGAAAATTTGCCTGAAGTGTTTTGATATAACGCTGCACGCCTGGGTGCGAAACCTGGCGAGACCATCAGAAAAAAATTTTCAGTGTCGGTTATCCCCTCCTAATTCTGGAAACATTTGTAACTTCTCTCCAAAGAGGTATCGCATTGCGGCACGCCGTTCGGACTAGACTATAAAAAGGAGGCCCCATATCATTGAGCTTAAAACTTGAATCGGACTGCACTCATTGATATGTGAGAAGTTTGCCCCTGTTCCTTAGTGGAATGTTCATGGGCAAAATTTATATTTGTAACATTAGTTAAAAAATATTTTTAACAGATAAGCAATTTGTATCAACAATTAAGCGACTTTTTAACAAATAACTAAGAATTATAAGTTATGACAATTGAAACTTTTCATTCCCTGTTGAGGACACGTGACTAATTCTCCAGTTTAGGACCGGTATATTTGGGGCAATCGACTACACATTTCCCGTAGGAAGGATACTCAACTGATTATTCTAAATTGCTTTGCTTTAAAATCATTGTGGCATACCAAAGGTCGGGTATGCCCGACTTTAGCCCGTACTCACTGGCTTTTTAATAAATTAAGAATAATTCTGAAGAATCTGAAAATTTTATCGTCTCAATTTAACGTTTAGTAATTAAATTCCATTTCATATTTAAATACTCGAATTACTTGACAAAGCTGAACATTTTAATTTGCGCTTCACTTGAAAGCACTCTTGAATCAATTGGCCCAAGTAGGCCAATGTCAAAGTGTCATTTACAGCAATCAAATCAAGATATCTGTTTGTCATCCAAAGTACTTTGGCAAACACTTTAAAGCAGTTCAAAGGAAATTCACGACCCCCACACAAAATATTTGCCAAGCGCAAAAACGAAATGGATAGTCAACCATTTCTTTTAGGTGTTCCCGAAGAGATTTTCTTTCAAAACATTTCCACGACTCGATAGTAGACTGCATTGTTGTGACATCCTTTTTGTTTAAGGGCTAAATTGTTGAAGCTTTGGCATAATTAATGTTACATCTTAGTCTGTAGCGTGGCCGTGGCAGCAAACCTCATGTGGCTACGCAGTATGCCATTGTGATCTTAATCCCTACGTGTCGCATATAATGAATGGATGGTTTCTTCCGTTGCTGCAATTCCTATGCTTGAGGTCAAGGCCAAAGTTTATGAAATTACAAGGCAAATCAACCACGTGTCTAAAGAAGTTAATTTTCTGTGGTCTCTCATTTGGTTTGTATCTGGTAACGGCATGGCACAATAATACCATGGCTGCAGTCATCTTCCCTTGCTGCTTGGTATGGAAAATCAAGCGTTGCTTGTCAAACATGTTACATGCGTTGCATTTCAATGAATTCATTGCAATTTCACATAGATGCGGGTCCCCAGCTGCCAACCACAGGTCCCCAGCTGCCAAGACGTTTGTGTGTGTAAATGCCACGAAGGATAATGCAAGGATGCAACAGTTTCCTTAGTTTCCAACGATAATGAACTTGAGTGTATACTGTTGCCGGTATGCCATTAGAATACGTTATTTTTCTTACAGTGCACAACATTTGAATAGGTAGCAGTCTTTTAAAACCAAAAAAAATAAACTAAAAAAAAAACAAGTAAGAGCGTGCCAAGTTCGGCCGGGCCGAATCTTATATACCCTCCACCATGGATCACATTTGTCGAGTTCTATGCGCGATATCTCTTTTTAGGCAAACAAACTGTTATGCTATTGGAGCTATATCAAGTTATAGTCCGATTCGGACCATAAATGAATGCTGAACATTGTAGAAGTGGTTGTGCGATATTTCAGTTCATTCGGATTAGAATTGCGCCTTGTAGGGGCTCAAGAAGCTAAATCGGAAGAAAGGTTTATACGGGAGCTGTATCAAGCTATTGATTGATTCAGACCATATTAGACACGTATGTTGAAGGTCAGAACAGAAGCCGTTGTACAAAATTCAAATCCAAGATCGGTTTACCATACCAGATCGGCTATACCAGATTATGAACCGATTTGAATCATGCTTAGTAAATTTGTTGAAAGTGATACCAAAACACTATCTGCAAAATTTCAGTTAAATCGGATGAGAATTACGCCCTTTAGGGGCTCAAGAAGTGAATACTCAAGATCGAATTATATGACAGCTATTTCTGGTTATGGACCGATTTGAACCATACTTTGGAGTTGTTGGAAGTGACCCTAAAACACCACGTGCAAAATTTCAATTAAATCGGATAAGAAATGCGCCCTCTAGAGGCTCCAGAAGTCAAGACCCAAGATCGGTTAATATAGCAGCTATATCCAAACATGGACCGATATGGCCCATTTACAATATCAACCTACACTAATAAGAAGTATTTGTGCAAAATTTCAAGCGGCTAGCTTTACTCCTTCGGAAGTTAGCGTGCTTTCGACAGACAGACGGACAGACGGACATGACTAGATTGACTTAAAATGTCATGACGATTCAGAATAGATATACGTTATGGGGTCTGAGATGCATATTTCGAGGTATTAGTATACCCCCATCCTATGGTGGAGGGTATAAAAATTCAGCGATGGTTTTCCCCTCCTAATGCTGGCAACATTTGTGAGGTACTATGCCATGTAAAACTTCCATCCAAAGAGGTGTCGCACTGCGGCACGCCGTTCGGACTCGGCTGTAAAAGGGAGGCCCCTTATCATTCAGCTTAAACTTAATCGGACTGCACTCATTGATATGTGAGAAGTTTGCCCCTGTTCCTTAGTGGAAAATTTGCATTTGCATGCGCATATGGAAGTAATGATTGCCGCCATTTCTTCCTTTCATTCATTTGACCATAGCCCGAGTTCACGACGCCCGTATTTCATGAACCTTCCACTCCTCCCAAACCATTTAAACAAATAAAGAAATTCATATTCAACCAGAATCACCTGAAGGTGGGCTATTCCCAAGTCTGTTTACTGAACAAATTTTGTTTTTATTTTTTGTTATTTTTAAATTTTAACTCGGCCCTCAGCTCTTATTCTAATATAGGCGACTTTACCTGTTCAATGACATAGAGTTTATACTGGCAGCGGGTGCACGGTGCACGTGTCAAGCGTGTGTCATACATTAAAGCGTAACCCTTCGCAGGGCTAAGCCAAGTTAAAGTTGGTAAGCAATTTGCCCTAACACCACCAAGGCTACCACAGGCTAATTGTTGTTGTTGTTGTTATTGCAGGTATTGCCACTGGATAAGAGTGTGTGAATGGACAGACAAGAAGACAGCCTTTTCTAATGCTGGCTCAGGTGTTAAATATTAAAACGTGGCTATGTCGATGATAGCGGCCACCGTATGGAGGTGACTTCAAACTCAAAGGCACACGACCACCACACACCAGCCTGTGTCACAACGTCATGGCTTGGTCTCCGATGTCAGTCGTTTACATGCATGGTTGCTTTGGTTAGTTGCGGGCCCCTATAAATCGTTGCATCCGCTGTTTTATGTTCCGAGTGCAGTCATTTCCCATCTTCCATTGATGAGGATGACCTGTAGCTTGTGTAGAGTGTGAAATAGGTGCCTGTTTTGGAATTTTCCAATATCGCGAAAAAGAATTTTAATCTGTGACACATGCAGTGGGCTGGCATTTGTTGCACAATGGTTTCACACCTACCCAAATAACAACACTAGTGATCTGGTGGTTAGTGGTATGCTATTCTGGACAGGATATGAATGAATCTCTAATCCAGTTTGGGTGTGACTACCTGTGGTTTTTGTTAGCGACTATGAATGATTGACTGGTAATCTTCTTTTGATTTTCATTAAGGCAGGGTATTCTTGAGGTTGGGAAATATGAGAAATGGACTGTTTTCTTGTTTTTTTTTTTTTTTTTTTTGTATAACCTGCATCGCAGCATAGGCTGATATCAGAAATTATGTCATAGTTCTGTTCGTGAAATCATGATATATAACACCTTTGTCCAAATATAGTCCGGTCTAAACCATTTTCATTGGGATTCGAGGGGCGTAACGCAGCTCATTGTGCCAAATTTCAGCGATATCTGATAATAAATGACCCTTTTGTTGCTCCATAGAAAGGAAGATCGGCCTATATGACAGCTATGTCCAAAAATAGTTCAAGCTGTACCATACTCGATAGGGATGTCGAAAGGCCTTATTCAATCCGTAACCCATTATTCAACGACCTAGTCGCCTACATAGGGATTTCCCTCGATGTCAAGAAATATACAATGGTAGCATTTTTTGACATTGAAGGCGCTTTCAAGAAAGTAAAACCAAAGTCAATCATGAGACAGCTGGAGATTCTAGGCATCAGCACTACTGAACTGAATTGGAAGTGTCATATTCAGCAGCGTACCGGGAGGACTGAAAGATGTTGGACGCTATGTAGACGGGTCGTAGGATCGCAATGAGGCCCGAATCCGAGGATAGTCCACTGTTTCTACAGGAGCGTGAGACCAATACTTACAAACGCCTCCGTAGTTTGGTGAGCTGCAATGGAGAAAAAGTGCAACGTAAGGAAAGTACAACACAGGTTCAGAGAACCTGGTGTCTTGACTGAGCGGAGCGATAAAGACCACGCCCACTAGTTTGAGGTAGCCATTGCGGCTATGAGATTTAAGGCGATGGGACAATGGGTACAGGAAAGGAGCAGGTCATACCATCTGAGAATAAAATAGGCGATGCTAGGCAACCTGAAAGCAATGGAAGATGTTTCCGATCGGATGCCTGAGACAAAACTTGAGGTCGGGTGCGAGACACTGCTGCTAGCGGTACAGTTTTGGATTGACGAAACGCTGGTATTGCCATCTGCAAGATCATGGTACACAGATGGATCAAAGGTAGAGGACAGGGTGGGTGTGAGGGTCTACATTAAGTGAGGTGGTGTGATGTTCACGCGAGGGTGTCGAATGTGAACTTCTTTACGGACAGTAAACTGGCCATCAGGCCAATCACAACCAGGAAGGTAAGTTCAAGAACAGTCTTGGAGTGTAAAAAGGAAATTAACCTCTTCTCTAAGGATGGCACGATCCGTATCGTTTCATCGTTTGGGTGCCGGGCCATAGCGGAGTAAGGTTAATGAAAGAGCAGTCGTTTTAGCAGTGAATGCCAGAGGGTAGCCTTCAACAAACTTGGTTAACCCGAAGCCTTGAGGGTCGACGCAGTCCAAGTTAAGGGCGTGTGCGATGTAACACAGTGGAACGGCGAAACGGTCAGTAGGACGACAAAAAATCCTATAAGAGATCTGGTTCATTAAAAGACGAAGCTACTACTGAAACGAAGTAAAAAGGAGGTCAGTATAGCTTTCGGTATTCGGGGACATAGGAGTATAAGCTCACTTATGTAAAATCGGTGCGGCAGCTGATAGTATGTGTAGGGCAGGTGGGGAAGATGATGAGACGTTGGAGCATTTCCTATGTCATTGCCTGGCTTCGCGGCTATAAGACGCCGGCGTTTAGGTGAGTATAGAAAACAATTACGGATTTCTGTAAGTAGCAAGAAATTCCAAACTGAGGTTTTCTTTTTCGAGTTTACTTTTTAGTATCTGGAGTGCACAACAAGCCGACTAATGGTTAAGGTGTGTGTCATGGGGCGTATTAATAGCCGCACCCTCTTTTTAATCCCACCTAACCTAACATGTCCGTAAAGAAGTTTATTAATTACTTACTTACTAAAGGATGTAATACGGCAGCCTTGGGATCTGAAGATCTAAAAAGATGGGTCAGAAGAGGAATTCTTCAAGAAGGTGTATTGTTTCCTCTACTTTGGAATATAGCCTATTGTCAATGGCTATATTTTCTATCTCGGAAAGAAAAATGTCTTCAAGTGGTCACGTGTGCTTATGAGATGACTATTGTGGTTAGGGGAAAGTTTCCAAGCACTCTAAGGGACTTACTTCAGGCAGCTTTACGTACGATAGCCAAGTGGGCTACCGAAAGTGGTCTAGGCGTTAATCCGTATAAAAAGGAGATATAATTTACCCACAGTGGCAACTGTCTCCTTGAGAGGAGAGAATGTTCCATTTACTGAAAGCGCACTAAAGCTGGGGTTTTCGCCGGACAGGAAATTGAATTTCAAATCGAACATTTTGAAAAGGGCAAGAAATGCAAATTTTGCCCTATACACCTGCAAGAGAGTCATTGGCAAAAATGGGGGTTTAGACCGCGCGTCGTGAACTGGGTATACACTGCAGTTGTCAGATCTGCAATGCTATATGGTGTTGTGGTCTGGTGGACGGCGCTTCAAAAGTCGACTTTCGGTATAATACTCAGCCAGATCCAAAGGAGGGCTTGTTTGGGCATCACATTCGCACTAAGGACAACACCATCTGTTGTACTGAATTTAATTCTGCACATTATGGCTAGACAAATTGCTGCTACCACTGCTGTGAGGCTAAGGGATCTTTCTCTTTGGTCATGCGGCGGATACGGACACTCTGTTATCCTTGAAACATGGCCGATTTTCCTGGCAGTGTGGATTACACATTGCCTGAGCCGCCACTTGATAAAATGTACTGTATTACTAGTCCTGATAGAACAGATTGCAACTACGATATCCCTGGTAATAGAAATTACATACAGTTCTATATGGATGGTTCCAAACTAAACGACCAAGTGGGCTTTGGGGTGTACTCTTAAGATCTAGAATTGGTCAATCGAAAAGATTACCCGACCACTGCAGTGTGTATCAAGGGGAGATTTTTGCAATTAAGGACGTAGTGGAATGGCTAAGATACAATGCCATAACGACGATTGGTATAAATACCCTCTCAGACAGCCAGGCAGCCGTTAAATCGCTGGAGAACGTATTTATGAACACAAAAACCGTCCTCGACTGCCGCAGATCTCTCAACGAGATAGCTGAACAGTCCAAAATTAACCTGTTCTGGGCGCCGGGCCACAAAAATACCCAGAGAATTGTAGAGCAAACGAGCTTGCAATTGTAGAGCAAACGACCTTACATATTCCAGGTGAACTGGATTCTGTGGATATGGTTTTTGCGACATACTCTTGAAAGTCAACGAATGAGAGATGCTTACAAAGTGGGGCTTATGAACACTCCAAAATTATGAGACTCAATCTAGACTTGAAGAGGTCTACCGCTTTGCTGGCTAAAACAGTCGTCGCAGTCATTGTGTCCATCATGACAGGTCACTGTCTGATCGGTAAACATGCTGAAAGACTGAAGATTGCAAGTAAAGACTTCTGCAAACGATGTGAGGATGTCGAGGAATAAGAGACTATGGAATATCTTCCGTGTGTGTGTCCTGCACTGACTGTCAGAAGAGGTTTCACTTTAGTTTTTCATTTCTTATCCGATTTTGCTGAAATTTGGGACAGTGAGTTGCGGTAGACCCTTCGACGTCTTTCTGAAATTTGGCTTAGATCAGTCCAGATTTGGATATAGCTGCCGATCTGTCGATTTAAGGTCTTGGGCCCATAAAAGCGTTCCAAGCGCCTCGATCTTCTGCGCTCATTCTAAAATCTCTGACACCAAGTTTCGAGATGTCTCCCACAACTTGATCTTTCCATCGGGCTGTTGGTCTTCCCGGTTTGCGTGTACCACCGTGTTTGCCTTCAAAAGACTTCTTTGCTGGAGCTTCTTCATCCATTCTGTGACAACATGACCTAGCCAACGCAGCAGGTGTATTTTGATGCATACGCTTTATCAGCGTCTCGCCTCCGGTCTTAAATAGTTCAGCGGGTAACCCGTCGGCTCCTGCTGCCTTGTTATTCTTTAGTCGGGTCACTGCTACTTGGACCTCATTCTAACTAGGAGGTAAACATTCTATAGCACCATCAGTGATTGGTTCTGCGGTATCCTCTTCGCCGCCAACGTGGGACACTAGCAGTTGGGAAAAATGTTCTTTCCATATCCTCAGCATGTTATCTGCGTCAGTTACCGGATTTCCTTCTTTGTTTCTGCTACGCCCCAAACAATATCAATTTAATAATGTTTCAATAAATCCTTTAAAGATCAGCATTAATGTCATCTTACCATACGGCTAAGCAATTGTAGGAAGTTGTTGCAGATTTCCTGCCTTGATGATGATCTAAGTCATCCGTTTCATGCATTTCACTTTCACATAAAACTAATGGAGATTTCATGCAAATAAGCATGTCAAGAGCAAATCGAAATAAAATAGACCCTCAAATGCCTTAGACCAAACCATTCGCCCCCCCCAGATCTTCCAAGCCCTTACCTTTATGCATCATCTCGTAGGTTTGCATTGTTTGCACCAAAGGCATGAAAATCATAGGAAGTGACTAAATGCACCTTCATGCTGAGTTTTAAAGTCCTTTCACTATTTCCTGCTGTTTTTTTTCTCCTTTTGGTATGTGTGTTACCTACAGCCCCAAATGCATAGTAGACCCAAGAATTCATAAAGGAATGTCATCATCATTACTTGGAGGATTTACAAGGAGCTTACACTGCTTACAGTTTTCGATGGAAGAAGGAGAAAAAAAGCTGAGTATTCACAAACTCACAATCTTATGCCTGCCAGGGACCACATACGAAAAAACGGAGGGAAGTGAAGTATCGATGGTAGACGACTTATTTTAACCTATGTGATCAAAGGGAGCTATATAAGATTTTGGAATGAGTTATACCATACTTGACTTGTAGATTGGAAGTTATAACCTGTTGTAAGAATTGGGCACCTTAATAATCAATAAAAGTCAAATCCGGAGTTCGGTTTGTATGGGAGTTATTTTTGGGCATAGACCGATTTGGCAGATTTACAATACCAATGGACCCACATCCATGAGAAGTGTTTGTGCAAAAATTTGAGCCAGGGATTACAGGTGCAAAAAGGCAGACGTTCGTCTAAAATTGTCGTTAAGTGTCGAAGGAAAGTTATTGCCGTTATAGCCTCTTAAGGTAATATTTCAAAGTGTTACAAATGGAGTGGAAAATTTAATATACCCCCCACTCAATGGTGTAGCGTATAAAAACATAAAAACGTAGTGTATAAGATGCACAGAAAAATATGCGTTGTATGAATGCTTAGAGCGTATGCAAATATGCCAATGTGAAATAAAAAAACGCATAAACTTCACAGGGTACATTCACTCTGAAGGCATTAAGACGTGTGGTTTTGCCTGCTAGTGGGCGATAGTAGGCTTTATTGGAATGCACAATGAGAGAAAAAGGGATTCAAAAAAGGAAAAAATAAAACAACGGCATTCATATGCCATATGCCTGTGGATCATAATAATCGAAGGACCACAACCACACTGATGGCCAGGACTAGAACAGAAATCTATAACTCTCTTCAACTGCCATCCATATTCTCAATTCAAGCATGTTAGCAGAATCGAATGGAAACAATGCAAAAGTAGAAATGCAAAAAAAAAAAAAACCTTAAGGACTAGGGATAAAATTCACTTTCGAAAGCTTCTCGACATGTGGAAACAATTCGACATTTACATACATAGAGTAAGCTACAAATTTACTTCTACTTTCATGTACCTCTCAAATTGAGGAACACAGTGATTGAAAAGTTCTAAAGTAAAAAAATAAAGAAAAATTTAAGTTTTAAATACAATAAAAATAAATAAAATTTTCTAAACAAAACGAAATAACAAGTAAAAAGGCGTTAAATCCGGCCGGGCCGAACTTTGGATACCCACACCTCGGGTATATATGTAAACCACCTTTCATCAAAATCCGGTGAAAATTGCAAACCTTATGTCCCATAGCAGATCTATCGAAATATTTTCCGATTTGGACCAAATACTAATAGGAAGAAGTCATTGTTCATTTGTGTATAAGAAAATGTTGGTCTTTTAAGTAGCTATATCTAAAAATAAACCGATCTGAACCATATACGACAAGGAAGCCTAACATTAGTCACTGTGTCAAATTTTAGTGAAATCGGATTAGCGATGCGCCTTTTATGGGGCCAAGACTTTAAATCGAGATATCGGTCTATATGACAGCTATATCCAAATCTGGAACGATTTGAGCCAAGTTGCAGAAAAATGTCGAAGAGCCTAATCGGACAATAATTGCGCTTTTAATGGCCCCAAAACCTAAAACCGAGAGATCGGTCTATATGGCAGCTATATCCTAGTCTGAACCGATCAAGGCCAAAATGAAGAAGAATATTGAAGTGCCTAACACAACTCACTGCCTCAAATTTCAGCAAAATCGGATGATAAATGTGGCTTTTATGGGCCTAAAACCCTAAATCGGAGGATCGGTCTATATGGCAGCTATATCCAAATCAGGACCGATCTGTGCCATATTACAGAAGTATGTCAAGGGGCTTAACATAATTGACTGTTCCAAATTTCGGCGACATCGGACAATAAAATGCGCCTTTTATGGGCCCAAAACCTTAAATCGAGATATCAGTCTATATGGCAGCTATATCCTAATTTGAACCGATCAAGGCCAAATTGAAGTGAGATATCGAAGGGGCTAACACAACTCACTGTCCCAAATTTCAGCAAAATCGGGTAATAAATGTGGCTTTCATGGGCCTAAGACCCTAAAGCTTAGGATCGGTCTATATGGCAGCTATATCCAAATCTTTACCGATCTGGGCCAAATTGACGAAGGATGTCGAAGGGCCAAATGCAACTCACTGTCCCAATTTTCGGCAAAATCGGATAATAAATCTGGCTTTTAAGGGCCTAAAACCCTAAGGAGGATCGGTCCATATGGCAGCTATAACCAAATCTGGACCAATCCGGGTCAAATTAACGAAGGATGTAGAGGGGCCGAACACAACTCACTGCACCAAATTTCAGTAGAATTGGATAATAAATGGACCTTTTATGGGCCTAAGACCCTAAATCGTAGGATCGGTCTAAATGGCAGCTATATCCAAATCTGAACCAATCAGAGCCAAATTGAAGTGGGATATAGAAGGGTCTAACACAACTGACGGTCCCAAATTTCAGCAAAATCGGATGATAAATGTGGCTTTTATGGGCCTAAAACCCTAAATCGGAGGATCGGTCTATATGGCAGCTATATCCTAATCTGGACCGATCTGTGTCATATTGCTGAAGTATGTCAAGGGACTTAACTTAACTGACTGTTCCAAATTTCGGCGACATCGGACAATAAATACGCTTTTTATGGGCCCAAAATCTTAAATCGAGAGATCGGTCTATATGGTAGCTATATCCAAATCTGAACCGATCAAAGCCAAATTGAAGTGGGATATCGAAGGGTCTAACACAACTCACTGCCCCAAATTTCAGCAAAATTGTATAAAAAATATAAATTTTATGGGCCGAAGACTCTAAATCGGCGGATCGGTCTATATGGGGCTATATCAAGATATAGTCCGATATAGCCCATCTTCGAACTTACTTTGCTTATGGACAAAAAAAGAAACTGTGCAAAGTTTCAGCTCTTTTTTTAAAGACTGTAGCGCTATTTCAACCGATAGACGGACGGACAGGTCTAGATCGTCTTAGAATTCTATATACTTTATAGGGTCGGAAATGGATATTTCGATATGTTGCAAACGAAATGACAAAATTAATATACCCTCATTCTTCGGTGGTGGGTATAATAAAATTATACCCTTCAACTAAATTTATTTTGTATAAATTTTTAACAGAATCCATGGTGGTGGGTTCCCAAAATTCGGCCTGGTCGACCTTAGCACGTTTTTACTTGTTAGGCTTATATCGTTTTGACTCAAATGCCAAATATTTCTTTAAGAGGAATTTTTAATATTTACGATGCCACATTAAATCTTTTCTGAGTCTATGACTACCAAAAAGTCATTCATATGTGAAAACTTGAAAGAGAATCAATCAATCGCTTCATTTAGATCTTAAGAAGGCTAATGTGTTATGTAAAACTAGTGTACACAGACTTAGAGCATGCTTAAATACAGACTTCACTTCATCAACGTCAACATTCGACTATCGTAGGTCGTTGTATGTGCAGTTTGGCATTTTCATTCTTACTCAGATAGCCACAGGAATGGGAATTAAAACCAGGTGGAAAATGTTTAAATCATACCGGGAGGTCGGTCTATATGACAGGTATTGGGACTAATGTCAAAGTTCCAAGTAGAACTCAAATATGCAAATTTTGCTCATGAACATTCCAGTAAGGTATGGGGGCAAACTACTTACATATCATTGAGTGCAGTCCGGTTCAAGTTTAAGCTGAATGATAAGGGGCCTACTTTTTATAGCCGAGTCCGAACGGTGCGCCGCAGTGCGACACCTCTTTGGAGAGAAGTTTTTCATGTCATATTACATTACAAATGTTGCCAGCATTAGGAGGGGAAAAACACCGCTGAAAATTTTTTTCTGATGGTCTTGCCAGGATTCGAACCCAGGCGTTCAGTGTCATAGGCGAACATGCTAACCTTTACGCTACAAGTAAAAAGGAGTTGAGATCGGCCAGGCCGAACTTTGGATATCCACCTCTTTGGGTATATATGTAAACCACCTTTGGCCAAAATCCGGCTTTCGAAAATTCCTAACATAAGTCACTGTGCCAAATTTAAGCGAAATCAGATTATAAATGTGCCTTTTATGGGCCCAAAACCCTTAAATCGAGGGATCGGTCTATGTGGCAGCTGTATTCAAATCTGAACCGATCTGGGCCAAATTGCAGAATGATGTCGAAGGGCCTAACGCAACTAACTGTCCTAAATCTTAGCAAAATTTGATAATAAATGCGCTTTTTAAGGACGCAAGACCATAATTCGAGAGATGGGTTCATATGGCAGCTATATCCAAATCTGGACCGATCTGAGCCATATTGACGAAGGATGTCGAAGGGCCTAACACAACTCTCTGTCCCAAATTTCAGCAAAATCGGATAGTAAATGTGGATTTTATGGGCATAAGACCCTAAATCGGAGGACCGGTCTATATGACAGCTATATCCAGATCTGGACCGATCCGAACCAAATTGAAGAAGGGTGTCGAGCGGCCTTTGACAACTCACTGTCCTAAATTTTAGCAAAATCGAATAATAAATGTGGATTTTATGGTCATAATACCCTAATTCGGAGGACCGGTCTATATGACAGCTATATCCAGATCTGGACCGATCCGAACCAAATTGAAGAAAGGTGTCGAGCGGCCTGACAACTCACTGTCCTAAATTTTAGCAAAATCGGATAATAAATGTGGCTTTTGTGGGCATAAGACCCTAAATCGGCAGATCGGTCTATATGGCAGCTATATCTAAATCTGAACCGATCTGGGCCAAATTGCTGGGAGATGTCGAAGGGCTTTACACAACTCTCTGTCCCAAATTTCAGCAAAATCGAATA
The DNA here is from genome assembly GCF_963082655.1 of Stomoxys calcitrans. Lineage (NCBI taxonomy): Eukaryota > Metazoa > Arthropoda > Insecta > Diptera > Muscidae > Stomoxys > Stomoxys calcitrans. The sequence continues at coordinate 152,086,232 of NC_081556.1, read as the reverse complement.
ATAAATGTGGTTTTATGGGCATAATACCCTAAATCGGAGGATCGGTTTATATGACAGTTATATCCAAATCTGTACCGATCTCAGCCATAGTGATGAAGGATGTCGAAGGGCCTAACACAACTCTCTGTCCCAAATTTCAGCAAAATCGGATAATAAATGCGCCTTTTATATCCCCAAAACCTTAAATCGGCGGATCGATCTATATGGCAGCTATATCCAAATCTGGACCAATCTAGGCCAAATTAAAGAAAGATGTTGAAGGGCCTAACACAACTCACTGTCCCAAATTTCAGCAAAATCGGATAATAAATGCGCCTTTTATGGCCCCAAAACCTTAAATCGAGAGATCGGTCTATATGGCAGCTATATCCAAATCTGGACCAATCTAAGAAAAATTAAAGAAAGATGTTGAAGGGCCTAACACAACTCACTGTCCCAAATTTCAGCAAAATCGGATAATAAATGCGCCTTTTATGGCCCCAAAACCTTAAATCGAGAGATCGGTCTATATGGCAGCTATATCCAAATCTGGACCAATCTAAGAAAAATTAAAGAAAGATGTTAAAGGGCCTAACACAACTCACTGTCCCACATTTCAGCAAAATCGGATAATAAATGTGGCTTTTATGGGTCTAAGACCCTAAATCGGCAGATCGGTCTATATGGCAGCTATATCCAAATCTGGACCGATCGGACCAAATGTCGAGTGGCCTTAGACAACTCACTGTCCCAAATTTTAGCAAAATCGGATAATAAATGTGGCTTTTAGGGGCCTAAGACCCTAAATCGGCGGATCGGTCTATGTGGAGGCTATATCAAGATATAGTCCGATATAGCTCATCTTCGAACTTATCCTGCTTATTGACAAAAAAAGAATCTGTGCAAAATTTCCGCTCAATATCTCTATTTTGAAATCAAGTGTTCGAGGTCGGGTTGAGGGACGAAGAGTCTAGACTACTCATTACGCAAAAAACCAGAAAGTGGAGGCTAATCGGGAGAATATGGGAACCAAATGAAAAGTTTTTTGCTTTATAGTACATTTGGCCCTGGAAGGATTTGTGAGTTTGTTTAGCTATGATATTCGATATGGTAACACATCATTTTGTATCGAAGTGTATGATGGATGGACGAATGCTTGTAGATTTGGCCACTAATTCGGTTACCAAATTTAATCTAGTCATTTGATTCCTTTAATATCCATACGAAATTGGTTTATAAATTTGGCAGTACCCTGCTGCGAAGTATATTTTATTTCCGAAACATGTAGTCTCGATCGATATACATTGAGGTGAAAAAAGAATTGTTTGGAAACGCATACCACTCTCCATTTTTTCCCCTTTTGATCCCATACGCAAAATACGAAATAAAATGGCGATACGAAATCCAAGATTCGTGTGATACTTTTCAAGGATCCAGTTGAGAATTTTAGGTGATAGCATAAAATTCGTAAACATAGCTCATTTATGTGGTATTTATGGTTAAAACATGAACTGCGCCCTTTGTCACACCTGTGGCTGTGATACAGTTTACGGTTTGACTATGAAATTCTTCCTGTTTGCCTTTAGACATGTCTGTCTCTATTCGTGTTCCTTCTGTGCAGTTTGTTCGTCTCTTGAAAACAAAAATTTACCTAGATCGAACAAAACATCTCTAAGATCTGGGACCTTCTAAACTATGCTTACAGTGAAAATTTGACCATACCTTCAATTATGGCACGACCGAATGCTGTATCATTTTAGTTTTTCCCTTAAGTTGTAGTAGGCTATGCTATCTGCACCGTACCACAAAACGCATTTTATATGAATGAATAGCTTTGGGAGCAGCAGGATGCAATATCCTTCTTAGTCACTGCATTCAGTGTATTCACAGCATAGAAGGCAAACATAACACTCACTTACTAACTCACACTGGAGAATGAGGCATTGATGCAAGTTGAACAAACATACGCACACAGGCACACACAATGCAAGGTATTAAGTTCTTTCAATCTTTAAGAACATTATTTGTAATCTACAGATGAAAGTGTGTGTGTGTGTGTGTGTGTGCGTGTGCCTATATGCTGCCTAGACTTGAATGTGTGTTATTTTTGAATTTGTGTTGGACATACGCACACACAATGACTCACATATACCCTTATGCATGTTTGGTATACTAACAAAGAATACTTGCACACATCATTGTATTCGTTAAACGATAGTGTATTTAGTTTAAAGCAAATTCACATGATCCTGTCCAGGACAATGAGCAATTTATTTTATTTTTAAATACTGCAACAATTTTGCAACTAGATTTTAAGCTTGGCTGGCTGCATTTGAATGGAGTTGACATTATCGTTGGACAGATAGTAAGTCCTTTGAAGAGCATGAAGACAATATGGAATTTGCTGCAAAAAATTGATTTTGAAACTCATGTGACACACAGGTTACACTATGATATGCAAATTTGTCCATAAACATTCCATTAAGGAACAGGGGGAAACGGAATGCGTCTTTGACCCCATAAAGTATATATATTCTTGATCGTCATGACATTTTAAGTCGATCTAGACATGTCCGTCCGTCTGTCCATCCGTCCGTCTGTCCGTCTGTCCATCCGTCCGTCTGTCCGTCCGTACGTCTGTCTACAGCACGCTAACTTTTGAAGGTGTAAAGCTACACTTTTGCACAAATATATCTTATTAATGTAGGTCGGTTGGGATTGTAAATGGCCCAAAGCGGTCCATGTTTTGATATAGCTGCCATATAAACCGATCTGGAGTCATGACTTCTTGACCATCTAGAGGGCGCAATACTTATCTGATTTGGCTGAAAATTTGCACGAGGTGTTTTAATATCACTTTCAATAACTGTGCTAAGTATGGTTCAAATCAGTTTATAACCTGATATAGCTGCCATATAAATGGATCTGCGATTTTGACTTCTTGAGCTATTAGAGGGCGCAATTCTCATTCGATTTGGCTGAAATTTAGCATGAAGTGTTTTGTTATGACTTCCAACAACTGTGCTAAGTATGGTTTATTTATCTGGGATTATGATTCTTGAGCCCCTAGAGGGCGCAACTGTGCTAAGTATGATTCAAATCAGTTCACAACCTGATGCTAATGTCATATAAACCCATCTGGGATTATGACTCTTGAGCTACTAGAGGGCGCAATTTTTATCCGATTTGGCTGAAATTTTGCACGTGGTGTTTTGGTGTCACCTCCAACTACTGCGCTTAATATGGTTCAAATCGGTCCATGTTTTGATATAGCTGCCATATAATTCGATCTTGAGTATTAACTTCTTGACCCAATAGAGCGCGCAATTCTCATCCGCTTTGGCTGAAATTTTGCATGAGATGTTTTGTTATGACTTTCAATAACTGTGCTATATATGGCGTAAATCGGTTTAGAACCTGATATAGCTGCCATATAAACCGATCTGGGATCTTGACTTCTTGAGCCTCTAGAGGGCGCAATTCTCATCCGATTTGGTTGAAATTTTGTACAACGGCTGCTCTTATGACCTTCAACATACGTGTCTAATACGGTCTGAATCGATCAATAGCTTGATACGGCTCCCGTATAAACCTATCTCCCGATTTTGCTTCTTGAGCCCCTACAAGGCGCAATTCTTATCCGAATGAACTGAAATATCTCACAATGACTTCTACAATGTTCAGCATTCATTAATGGTCCGAATCGGACTATAACTTGATATAGCTCCGATAGCATAACAGTTCTTATTCAATATTCTTTGTTTGCTCAAAAAAGGGATACCGCGCATAGAACTCGACAAATGCCATCAATGGCGGAGGGTATATAAGATTCGAGCCGGCCGAATTTAGCACTCTCTAACTTGTTAAATGTTGGGATTTTTGGGGTAACCTGATTTAATTGCCGCGTGGCCTCCCATAGTTTGTAGTTGGTTTCTTTGGTTGCTGTTAGGTTTCCCAAGTATCTAGACATACTTCAATATTCTTTTTTTTTCGATTGTTCTTTCTCTTTGCCATTTCTTTCTGGCTTTTCTTTTCTTCGATAAAAGGTCTCTTATTACCTTCGGATAAGTGTTAGTAGGGTTCATATGACTTGTAGTAGGAGTACTTTACCATGCAGACGTTTGTATTGCGTTGATGAAGCTTGTCAACTCATCATCAATTTGATCTTTGGTTCTAAGTGGAACCTCTAGTTCAATTTTCTCTGACAGTATATATTTGAAAAAGAACCAGTTAGTACGGTTATTGGAGAGGAAGCTTGGTGTTTCTTTTTCCACTGACTCTCATTATCACTGCAGTATGATCGGAGGATGATAATGCAGTTGTATTTTCAAAGTAAATAAAGTTTTTAGGTAGATTTTTAGTAACAAAGAAATCAATCAAGTTTGGAATATGTTGCTCCTTCGGTGGCCAATAATAAATTTCACATTTTAGAGTTCTGCATGCTATTGATGGTCATTGCTAGAACATCTAATAATGTTTATGTGGGAAGGGAAATGCTTGAATGATAAAATGAATATACCCTCATTCTTTGTTTCATTAGCACAACCTTCTTGACCCCTTTGTGGATCAACATAATGCTGCTCTGGATGCAGTGTTAAAATCTTATCTCTTCAATATAAATTTTAATATTATCTCATTTTCCATTTTCAATTTCACCGTTCTGCTCAAATTGGCGATAGAAAAATCAAATCAAATCCCTGGAAATTGCAAGCAAGCAAACAATTTAAATTAAGCGAAAAATTCAATTACAAAAACCACGAACTTACATTCGTTCGTTCGTTCGTTCATCATGGCACAATAGTGGTAGGTGTTGTCATCTTAAGGGAACAAATGTTCGAAATGGAAAAATACGCATATTTATGAGGACTTGTCGAACTGAACAGAACTGAGCGGAACAGTTCTTTGCAAATGAGACTGAAGCAAGATCCTCCATGCCGGTGAATGACAGAGCGAGCAAAGCGCTGTAAGGATAAATGCAAATCTTAACTAAATCGTTTCACAATTGCAATTCAAACAGTAGAGCGCGAGCGAGTCAAGCATTCTTGGTACGCTGTCATTCCATCAAGTAGAGCAAAACTCATTGGGTTTGATGTCAATTGAATTCGGAGAATCTCATTTGCACACCTCGCCTCACTCGAAAACAATCAACTTAAAACCATACAATTTGCATTCATTAACACCTTTTTGGGAAGCAGCCAAAGCGGTTAAGCCGAAATGAGAGCTGCCGGGCTGCTACAGGATGAAGGGAATGGAACTGTGATTTTGCACACCTCATTTGAACAACGAGGAAATGGGTCAAAAGGGATTTTCGAAATGTAGTGACAAAAAAAGAGGATTCATAATTTATTTTAATCAAGGCTGCCAGTGCTCTGATGCCGCCAAGATTAGAAAAAGGCTTTGACACATTTTTTGGCGATTATAATTCGGATAGGGATAAGTCCCTTTGTATTCTATTCTGGCATGAGCCCTTTCTTAGTCCTTGCCTGGGGGTAGGGGAATTATTTTATTTCAATTGTTAGACTTTGTGCTTGTGAGTTTTCTTCCCTTCTAAAGTTTAGCTGCTTTGGCAAACTATTTTTGCATAAAACCATATTCCATTTCACTTTGTTTCTTTAACTGTTGTAAACTCTGGCAGGAGATAAGGATTTAAAATCAAAGGATATGAAATAACAACAAAAACAATGGCATAGATTATGGACAAAATCCACTTGACAATACCTGTGCCAGAAACAGTTCTCCTTCGAACACTTTCTTTAATCTCAATGGCTTTGAACAAACTAGCATGTTTGCATGCACGCATTGGATATGGATAAATTCTTCATTCATTCATGTATTTGTGCCATTTGTTGTAGCTGTGTGTGGGTGTGTTTCTATGTGTGTGTGTGTGTGTGAATCCTTAAGCCTTAGTTTTACTAGCTTTGGTTTCGACAACGTACAAATCCTAATTGTATACTCCGCATTTGCATATCCTTCAACGACTGCAGTGGCATGCAGCAAATAAAACAATCATTCGATTCGATGCTGAAGCATCAGATAAGTGTAGCCAAATTGAATTAGAACTCAAAGAGAAGTATTGTCTTTGAGCTGTTTAAAGAATGCTTCATTTCTTGTTTTGATGACTCGCACACAACGACAACACCGACAAGGATTCACTTCGTTTGGGAATTCATTCTTATTTTAATTTTTTTTGCTTGCATCTATTTCAGTAATCCATTTCACAGCTAGTCAATGAACATTTAATTGTTCGAAATTGCCATAAGATTTGCTTTTGAGGGGGTGGGGGAACAAAACAATAGTCTAATCCGTTTCATAAAACAATTTGGCAAGGATTAAGAGAAACATTTTAAAGCTCGTTGAAGAAGCAATTAAAATATTCAAAAGTTGGTTCTTCACTAATCTTTAAGAAGTGTAAAGATATCGAAGGATGGGGGTATATTCATTTTATCATTTCGTTTGCCATACATCGAAATATCCATTTGCGTCTCTATATAGTATTAAGAGCCTAGATCTAGCCATGTCCGTTCGTCTGCACTTCTGTCTATTGAAATCACGCAACAGTCTTGAAACAAGTTAAAAAGCATCGGCCGGGCCGAACTTTGGGTACCCACCACTTCTGTTATATATGTAAACCCCATTTCGTCACAATCCGGTGAAAATTGGATAACTTAAACACCCAAATTCGGACATGGAGTGGTCTAATATGTATGTCACTATTCAATTTTGTAGAAAAAAATATTGGTCTTTTTGGCAGATATATCCAATTATAAACCGATCTGAATCATATTAAGGTCAGATATCTTGAGGCTCAGAAAAACTCACTGTTTCAAATTTCAGCCAATTCGCGCAATAAATAGAGCTTTTATGGGCTTCAATCGGCAGATCGGTCTATATGGCAGTCCGATAGTCCGATCTGTACCATATTTGGGTCAGATGTTGGGAGGTCTTAACCTTTCCGCTATTTGAAATTTCAGCGGGTAATAAATAAAGCTTTTATGGTCTTCAGACCCTTTATCGGGAAATCGGTCTATATGGCAGCTGTATATGTCGGGTGGCTTAAAATAACCCACTGTTGCAAATGTCAGCGAAATCGGGTA